>NC_045455.1:64323700-64456811 GCF_002776525.5 Piliocolobus tephrosceles | reverse complement strand
GTATATATGTGTGTGTATATATATGTATATGTGTGTGTGTATATATGCATATATGTGTGTGTATATATATGTATATGTGTGTGTATATATGTGTGTATATATATGTATATGTGTGTATATATGTATATGTGTGTATATATGTATATATGTGTGTATATATGTATATGTGTGTGTGTATATATGTATATATGTGTGTGTATATATGTATATGTGTGTGTGTATATATGTATATGTGTGTGTATATATATGTATGTGTGTGTATATATGTATATGTGTGTGTATATATATGTATATGTGTGTGTATATGTATATATGTGTGTGTGTATATATATATGTATATGTGTGTGTGTGTGTGTATATATATATATATAATTTTCACTTTTGGAAATGCCATCTTCCAGTTCCAGGATACATGGTACTTCATTTGGATCCAGGCTTCCTTAATTCACATTCGATTCTAGCTTTGTGCAGAGCCCTCTGGTGAGGTGTGAGGAGCACTGGTGCATGGGAGGGATTGAGGCTTCCCCAAAGGGCAGCGGGAGATTGCATGTGCAGGACTGCAGAAGGAAAAAGTGTTGAAGAATCATCCAAGACACATGATAAAGAGTGAGGTGACAAGCATGATGACCTGGGGCTGGGAAGGAGGGCGGAAGTGGAGGAGATGACTTTCACAGAAGAACCGATAGGACTTGGCAACTCCTGGGCTGTGGGAACTGGAGGATTCAGACCTAGGAGGATTGGGAGAGTGAAAGGAACCCCAGGGAAGTGAAAAAGTTGGAAGGAACAGTTTTAGACATGTTGAGCTTGATGTGGGGATGAAAAACAAAAGAGCCAAGGAAACATGGTGAGCCTACCTTGGACTCAGCTATGGAAATAGCTGTCTGCGCATCACACTAGACTTAAGGTGCTTGGAAAAAACTCCAGCAAGATCTTCTGCCAGGACTCATCCCTGGGGAACTGCTGAGGCAGAGTTCAAAGATCTCTTCACAAGGGCATTCTTCACAGGAATTTTGGTGAAGGAATAAGAGAAGTAACCGTCAGAGAGGTGGGACATGGTGCAATATAAAGTAGTAAATGTAATTTTTAAAGGCACATTCAAAAAGGGTAGGTCAGCATTGTCAAATGCTGAAAAAAAAAAAAAAAAGAGCACAGAGAAAGGCCTTGGAAGGGCACAACCAGGATGCCATGGGGAACCAGCGAGACAATAGTTCCATTTGTTTCCCTGGACACAGAAGACACATTGCAAAAGGTTACAGAGTAATTAAAAATATTTGCAACTTGTACCACAGACAAGGAACTAGTTTTCTTGTACAGTGTTTTCCTAGGAAAACCAAAAGACCAAAAATGTAGTAGAAAAAATGGGCAAAGAATGGAAACCGAGAGTTGGTGAAACAAAAAGTACAAATGGCTCTTAAATGTAAGCATTGTTTTGCCTATTTTTTCTTTTCTTTTTTTGAGACAGTCTTGCTCTGTCGCCCAGGCTGGAGTGCACTGGTGCGATCTTGGCTCACTGCAACCTCCACCTCCCGGGTTCAAGTGGTTCTCCTGCCTCAGCCTCCCAAGTGGCTGGTATTACAGGCGCCAGCCATCATGCCTAATTTTTCTATTTTTAATAGAGACGGGGTTTCACCATGTTCGCCAGGCTGGTCTTGAACTCCTGACATCAAGTAATCCGCCCACCTTGGCCTCCCAAAATACTGGGATTACAGGCATGAGCCACCACGCCCGGCGACAACTGCATTCATACAAGGAAATGCAAATTAAAAGTAGCTTGGTTCACCTATGAGACTGGAAAAACAAAAACGCTTGTTAAAACTATCTGTTGAGAAATATGAGGGGCAGTGAATTTATGGACTACTGTAGTGGGTGAATTGGTACAACTTCTATGGAGAGCAATTTGATTCCAAAATGCAAAGTGCTGTTTCGTTTCTATGAATTTATCCTACAGATGCACTCACAAGGGTGGAAAAATCCTGTATGTGCAACGATGGTCACTGCAGCATGTTTGTTAGAACAAAGCACGAGTAATATCCTCAATGTCCAGAGTAGAGAATTTATGATCCATTCTCACCATGGGGCTTTGGCAGCCCTTTAAAAGAATGAGGCAGCTTTGGATATCGTGATGTAGATAGAACACCCTCTAAGATAGTTTAAGTGAAAAAAGCAAAAGGTAGAAAATGTGTAGAAATGCTTCCATTTGTATAAAGAAACACAAACAAGAATAAATGTAAGTATATGCTTTCTGGAAAGACAAACAAGATGTTGGTAGTGGGGGTTGCTGCCGAGGAAAATGTGAAGCTTGGGGAGACCAGTAGAAAGAAGATGCTTAACTGTGAACCTTCTGGAATGTTTTGAATTCTATGTTGTGAACACGTATTAGCTATTCAGGAATCGAGTGAATAAAGCACTAAATAACAGTGAGTAGGTGGGGAGGAAGTGAATGCTACAAAAGGAGAAAATTCTTTCAAGAACTTTCAACTTGAAAGTTGAGGGGAAGAAGGATGAATCTAAGGAGGTTAGATGAGGGGAGTTAGAGGATCAAGGAAGGTACCACCTTCCCTTGATGAACCTTGAGAAGGAGAGAAGGACTTGAGGGAATGAGTGGTGAGTGGATACTTTGGGGCCAAATAGACATTGACGAGAGGTCGAGGAATCAGGGGAAATGCAAGACCTTGTCTCATTCATACATTTTTAACACATAATATACAGAAAGTAGCTGACCAGGGCGTGAGGGGTGAGGACTGGGTATGGAGATCAGTTGCCTCCTCTGAGCACATTCTCCTAAAGTGACATATTTTCAACAGCTTTAAGGTGGTGTGTTCACATGATGATGGTTATAGATAATGAAAAGGCAGTAGAAAAAGCAGTAAGGAAGCAAGACTGGGAGGCTCACTGCTGTGGTTTGAATGTGTTTCTCAAAATTCATGTGCTGGAAACTGAATTCCCAATTCAGGTGTCGAGCGGTGGACCTTTAGGAGATGATTAGGTCATGAGGGGTCTGCCTTTGTGTGAAAGGATTAATTCCACTACTGCAGGAGTTGGTTAGTTATTGTGAAAGTGGGTTCCTGATAAAAGGATAAAAGGAGTTCGGCCTCCTTTCCCTTTCTCACATGGGCATGTGTTCTCTTGCCCTTCCACCTTCTGCCACGAAGGCCCTCATCAGGTATAGCACCTTACTCTTGGACTTCTCAGCCGCCAGAACCATAAGCCAAATAAGCTTGGTTTATAAATTAGCTGGCCTGTGGTATTCTGTTTTAGCAGCACAAAATGAACTTAGACACTCGTGAAGAATGAAATCAAAGGGGTGCCCCCTTTCACAGGCTTGCTTTCCTCCACCCACCTTGCTGCTGGGCCCACCCGTAGGCTCATTCTCTGGAGGTTATAACTCAACTCTGCTCTCAGGCACTGTGCCAGGTCTGGCACACAGTATTGAGCAAAGGAGACATGGCTCCTGCTCTTGATGAGCTTATAGAATAGTGGAAAACATGGTCATTAAGCAGGTAATCACAAATTATGATGTCATTGCATTTGTGACACACAGTATGTGGAAAAAACATAGGCTACACTAAGATTGTATAACATCTAATTTACCCTGAGTGGGGAAGGGGGAAAGCACCTGAAGAAGTGTAATTTAGGTTGAAAACTGAGAGCAGAGGAATTTTCCAGATGGGAAATAGAATTTTCCAAATGGGAAAGGAGATGGGTGAAAGGATGTGGAAGATGTGGAGGGAGAGCGTATTAGAAGGCCATGAAATGGTAGTTTGGCATTGGAAAAAGGGAAAGCTAGATTGTAGAGAATAAAAGAGAGAGTGGCCAGAAATGACTCTACAGAGAGAGACAGTTACCTCGGCTAATAAAGTCTTCTAGGCTATGTTAAGAATTTTGAAAAATTTCCTTTTAGTATTGGGAAGTCATTAAGGGGTTTAAAGCAGTGGAATGGGATGATCTGGTTTGCATTTTAAAAATATCATTTTGGCCACTGTGGAGTAGAATAATCAAACTGGAGTGGGCAAAATAGAAGGGGTAGTTTTTTTTAAATTTAATTTTTTTTTCTTTTGAGATGGAGTCTCTCTCTGTTGCCTGGACTGGAGTACAATGGCATGATCTCAGCTCACTGTAACCTCTGCCTCTTGGGTTCAAGCAGTTCTCCTGCCTCAGCCTCCCGAGTAGCTGGAATTACAGGAGCTTGCCACCACACCTGGCTAACTTTTGTATTTTTAGTAGAGACAGGGTTTCACCATGTTGGCCAGGATGATCTGGAACTCCTGACATCAGGTAATCTGCCTGCCTTTGCCTCTCAAAGTGCTGGGATTACAGGAGTGAGCCACCGTGCCTGGCCTTATTTTAATTTTTTAAAGCCAGGGTCTGGCTGTGTTGCCCAGGCTGGAGTGTAGTAGTGGGATCAAGGCTCACTGTAACCTTGAACTCCTGAGCACAAGTGTTCCTCCTGCCTCAGCTTCCTACAGGCATGCACCATGCCTGATTAATTGATATACACATATATTTATCTTGTAAAGGTAGTGTCTCGTTACGTTGCCCAGGCTGGTCTTGAACTGCTGGCCTCAATCGATCCTCCTCCCTTGACCTTTCAAAGTGCTAAGATTACAGGCATGAGCCACTCGCCAAGAGTAGACCCTTTAGGAGGCTCTTGCAGTGGTGCAGGCAAGAGATGCTGTTGGTCTGAACTAGAATAATTGTAAGTGATACAAGAAGAAATATTAATCCGAAGGAGTGCATTAGGATTTCAGATCCATGCTGCAGGAAGTAGAATCAACATGCTCTGGAGACTGACTGTGAGGTGAGTGAGGGAGGAAGTCAGGATGACTGGATGAGTTTTGGACGTGTTAAGTTGAAGAGCTGTGAAAATTCAAGTGCAGATGTTGTACTTGATAGTGTCAGTAAGTAAGCCAAGAAGACCATCTGCTGAGACAAAGAGGCTGGAGCAGCCAGCAGGGTTTAGGGAGTGTGGGAGAAGTTGATATCAGTTGCATGAGGAATACAATAAGAATTTATAAGAGCAGCAACCATTTGGGGCTGGAGAACATGAAGGAGCCAAGACTCCCCATCAGCACTGAACGAACAGAGCAGGTTAGAGGAACCTGGAAGATGTCGGGAGTATTGGCTTTTTTTTTTTTTTTGAAACGCATCTCGCTCTGTCAGGCTGGAGTGCAGTGGCATGATATTGGCTCTCTGCAACCTCTGCCTCCCGGGTTCAAACGATTCTCCTGCCTCAGCCTCCCGAGTAGCTGGGACTACAGGCGCCCATCACCACACCTGGCTAATGTTTGTATTTTTAGTAGAGACGGGGTTTCTCCATGTTGGCCAGGCTGGTCTCCAACTCCTGGCCTCAAGTGATTCTCCCACCTCGGCCTCCCAAAGTGTTGAGATTACAGGTGTGAGCCACCGTGCCTAGTGGAGTATTGAATATTGAAGGCTGTCTTGAGAAGTAGAGAGAGTCAGCGGCTAGGTGATTCTAGAATACAGGCTGGGAAGGAAGGTCCACGAAGTGAGGAAGGGTTCATGAACCAGGAATAGGGAAGGACTGGCATGATGATGGTGTCTGGATGGGACAGGAGAGGGAGAAACTAAGAAGGTTGTAATCAGAGAAGGAGAACTCAGACTTTGAGATTTTAGGGGTGGACCAATTTTTCATAAAAATGTGGTCTACAGTGTGGACCTACTAACAAAGGTTTGGAGATGATGACACATCTAGGAGTTGAGGATATTGAAGGAAAGGTGTTGAAATTAGCATGCATTTTGAAGCTGTTTTCATCCATTCAGGCTGCCATAACAAAATACCTTAAATGGGGTAACATATAAGCAATAGAAATTTACTGATCACAGTTCTGGAGGCTTGGAAGTACAAGACCAAGGCACCAGCAGACTTTGCGTCTAATGAGGGCTCAGTCTCTGGTTCAGGATGGAACATTTTCACTGCATCTCACACGGAGGAAGGAGCAAACAAGCTCCCTCAGTCCTCTTTATGAAGACACTAATTCTAGGAGCCCGTATGACCCACCATCTCCCAAAGGTCCCTCCTCCCAGTACCACCATATTGGGGATTAGGTTTCAACATATGAATTTGGCAGGAAGCACACAAACATTTACACCACAGCAGTTGCTGTGGGCATGATAGGGACCCGACAGGGATAAAACCAAAAAACCTGTGAGGGAGTTGCAGAAATTGTGACAGAGAGTGGCAGTATGTTCTATGTGGAACTCCCTAGCCAGAGATGAGAGAGAGAAGAAGGTAGTATGAATGGATGCGTGAATGTCAGAAGAGATTTTGCAGATAGAGGGTGCTGGAACAAAGTCCTGGAATGGACAGTGGAGAACCAGAAACAACCCCTTGTCTGAATCCATACAGAGCTTCTCTCTTCCAGAAGGGCTGGAGAGCAGTGGAGAGCTCCAATTCATGGCACTATTATTGTAGTTACATTTACACACAGCTTTCCATCACTACAGCTTTCTGAACACTCTGGCGTTTAGATTAGGAGAAAGGGGGTGCTTAGGGACAAGTGGTTAAAGATAAAGGAGAGCCTTTAAGGGAATTTCACCATGTCACTAACATAATTACTCCAGTCAAGCAACTGAAGCATCTCTAGAATTTTCTGATGATGATACTGATGTTTACAACCTAGGTGGAGGGGAGGTGAGGAGGCATTGATGTCTGGTTGTCATAGGCAATTAACTTTTTTTTTTTGAGACAGAGTCTCGCTCTGTCTCCCAGGCTGGAGTGCAGTGGCGCAATCTCAGCTCACTGCAACCTCTGCCTCCTAGGTTCAAGTGATTCTCTTGCCTCAGCCTCCAGAGTATCTGGGATTACAGGTGCTCACCACAACACTTGGCTAATTTTTGTATTTTTAGTAGAGAGAGGGTTTCACCATGTTGGTCAGACTGGTCTTGAACTCCTGACCTGGTGATCCACCTACCTTGGCCTCCCAAAGTGCTGGGATTACAGGCGTGAGCCACCACGCCCGGCCCGGCAATTAACTTTTTTGTGCATTATTACAGACCCTACATCCTTGTGGCTCATGGGCTCACGGGCTCTATTTGCTTTTCCTTTTCTACTTTCTGTTGTCTAACCTATTTGAAGTTACTGCAGGGAATATTTTTACATTGGCAAAATAAAAAAAAAATTGCACTGATGACAGATACACTCCAGAAAAAATAATGTCATATTCCAAAGCCAAATACCAGGTATTCATTCATTATCTGCCTTTTGGAATCATCAAAACAGGGTTTCTTCCCTTTAGTTTAGCAAATTTTGAGCCTTTTAAAAGTATATTAGTCCACACAGATAGGTTAATTTTCAAGTTATCTTTACCGAGTGTCTCTAAGCTTCCTCCTTCTCATTCAAATACCAGAGTGTGCAGGACCTGCACAGAGCATAGTGATACTAGACTATGTATAAATAATTGGAGCTATGCTCTGCCCCTGCACCCCTCATGGCGACTGTATCTTGACTTCTGGACTCCATCTCACCCTTCTGCTCTCAGGAACTCAAACCCCTTTCAGTGGAGCTTTATGAGGCAGTCATCTCTGGGATGACACAAGAACCTCATCACTGTCTTCAGTCTTGCTCCTTTTCATCTCTTCCCCTGTGGTGACATCACCTTTTCTGAAGTGCAACTCACATCCACTCGCACCTCTGCTCAAGACCCTTCTGTGTCTCCTAGTTCCTTCAGAGTCAAGTCCAAATGCCTTTGAAGCACATCTGAAGCTCTGGTCCCTTCCCTGCTTTCCTCTTGACCTGTTTAATTGCCTGTTGTCCCCACTAGACCATCAAGTAAGCTTCTGGGAGTTCAGGTCTGTGTCTTATTTACTGTTGTTCATTGGGCAGATGGATAGTAAATTAATACATGAAGAGAAAAGTGGGCCGGGCACTGTAATCGTCTCAGCATTTTGGGAGGCCGAGGTGGGTGGATCACCTGAGGTCAGGAGTTTGAGACCAGCCATGGCCAACATGGCGAAACCCTGTCTCTACTAAAAATCCAAGAATTAGCTGGGTGTGATTGTGGGCACCTGTAATCCCAGCTACTCGGGAGGCTGAGGCAGGAGAATCACTTGAACCCAGGAGGCGGAGGCTGCAGTGAGCTGAGATCACGCCACTGCACTCCAGCCTGGGTGACAAGAGTGAAACTCCATCTCAAAAAAAAAAAAAAAAAAAAAAGAAGGAAAAGAAAAGAAAGCAGGGCAAGGACCATTGAAAACATGTGCCAAGTCATTGTACAGAAGATCTTGCTGAAGAGGCTCATGTTCCTTGTTAATCACCACTGCAGAATCATCAACGGGCCAGTCACCTATGGTAAGAATACTTAGGTGGCCAGTGGCCATCATTTTAGGTAAAAACCAGAACTTCTGTTTTAACAGAGGATTTTTGTGTTGCTTTCAAATAGTAGAGGTAGTCTGAGAAATGTAATTTGGATTTTTAACTATTGGAATTTTTGGAATATTTCAATGATTTATGGGGATAATGACAGAGAAAATGAAGTATTAGAATGAGCTCAGAAAATCCAGGACCTGTGATCACACATCACAATGATCACGAAACCGTTGTTGCCTAAACTGTATGAACTGCGTTGTGTTTATTTTGTGAAATCATGATCCCTTTTGTAAGACAGCAAGCTCCTGGCTTGCTGGGGACTGTCTTCTACATCGTAGGAACTTTCCCATGTTCAATATGGTGTGTTGAATGCAGTAGATTGCTGGTAGATGTTTACTGAATGGCTAAATAGGAACTAAGTCAGTTACCTTCTTGGTGCCACAGAGGATTGCTCAGGGGACTGGAGACAGACTATTCGGGAACTTTTAGACACTGTTCACAACAGAGCAATTACCACCTAAGCCCATCAGTGGGACTTACCCTGGATTTCCCCAGAGAACAGCACATCCAATTAATAGTTTATTCAAAACGACTCTAACTTTTGCGACTTGCCTTGGAATCGCCAAGGAGAATGGGCCAGGCTGATAATTTTCAACCTATCAGTATGTTTTTTTCTCAACCATAGTCACCCAGATACCTTTTTCTGTCAAATGTGGAAAACTTCTAAGAAGAATAAGGACTGTGAAAATAGGAAAACCGACTGAATTCTCTGTGCTGCAAGTAATAAAAACAGGAATGGAGAGAAATGAAGATAGGGAGCATTCTGAAGAGTCATTAGGTCCGGCTGCTCTTTATCATTGTTGAATAGTTACTGAATGTCAACCCACAGTGGGCACAGTAAGCGGGTAGGATCCCTGCACAGCGAGTTAATCCATATGCAAACACAGTGACCCCAATTGCTTTGCAATCGTGAGCCACATGGCCTGTGCCCTTAAAATACATCATTTGAGCAGCTGCCAGAGGGCTGATTTATCCCAGCTGGCCAGAAACAGCCCCGAGATCATCAGCGCTTTTGTTAATTGAGAGAGAGGGGCAGAGGAATCAAGATATTCCTGGGCACCAAGCATTCATTAGCCACCTGGCCTCCCTAAATTATGATCCTGCCATGATTTTCCCAGTGCTTCGGCTGAAATTTTAATATTTGGAAAGTATTAATAACTCAGAACATGTCATTTCCTAAATAAGCGATGCCCTTCTGGACTCATTGGAGAAGAGAGCCCAGAGAGTGGTTGAATAGCACAGATATTGGCTACCCAGTGAGATGAGCAGTGCGGGGGTGACCCTGGAAGTTCTGTCCACAAAGCAAATACAAACAGATGCAATATATGAATGGACCTCTGGGTTAATACCCTGGCTTTCTATGCATTTGTTCTATTCACGTAGCATCTTAACAGGACAAGCCCCAGGAAAAATGGTGAAATAGATGATAATAGCAGCTAGCAATTCTAGAGCACTTACTATGCCCATGCCATGTAGATTACATGAGACCCCCACAGGGCACTGGTACATCTCATGGGGATGTTTGCTTCATAAAAGCAGGGACTTAGTCTGTCTTAATCACCTTTTTATAATCCCCAGCACTGAGAACAGTTTCTGGTACACAGTAGTTGCTCAATAAATACCTGGTGAGTGAATAAATGAGTCTCCATGTTAGAACAGGTGGTTGAGGTATGGCAGAGTTGGTAGCTTGTCCAGCTTGTACAACTCTAGAAAGTGACAGAAGCAGGATTCACAACATTGTTCACCACCAAGAGGATCCTCAGGCATCCTCTTGTCCTGGGTGCTTGAAGCCCCATCAGCCTCCCATTCAGGTCTGTTTCCATCAGTGCTTTGTCCTCAAATGTTAGCCCTTGCTATAGACCGAATGTTTGTGTCTCTCTAAAATTTATATGTTGAGCCCTGACCCCCAATGTGATGGTACTTGGAGGTGGGGCCTTTGGGAGATGATTAAGTTTAGATGACATCACGAGGGTGGAGAGCCCATGATGGAATTCATGTCTTTGTAAGAAGAGAAAGAGAACCAGAGCCCACCCTTTCCACCATGTAAGGACACAGTGAGAAGGTGGCTGTCTGCAAGCCAGGAAGAGAGCCCTCATCAGGAACTGAATCTGCTGGCACCTTGACATTGAACTTTATAGCCTCCAGAACTGTGAGAAATGAATATCTGCTGTTTAAGCTATCCAGTCCATGGAATTTTGTTATAACAGCAGCCTGAGCAAACTAAGGCAAATTTTCAGGCTCACTCATCAGAATTTACCTATCCTGTATCTTATTTGTTTAGGACTCTGCTTTCTACCATCCACCATCCAGCTGGGGATATGACCAGCTTCCTGCCTCCCCTTTCTGCTCCCTCACCCCTCCAACATCTCTGTAGTACATCAGAGTTTACAAAGAGAATTCACATGCAAGATTTCACATGAAGCTCAAAACCTTGTCAAACAGGCAGATAGTCATTATTATCCCCATTGTACAGATACTAAACTGAATTTGGGCAAGATCAAGGGACTTACCACAACAATATAGCAAAGACTAGGACTCAGGTCCCCTGACTCCCTAGCCTAGTGGCTTCTTCCTCAGGTCCACCTTGTGGATGATATAATAGTATGTCATTCACTCAAGAGTGGGTTGCAGTGTAACTAGAGGCTGATGGGGAGGTGGGATGTCACCTTAAACAAATGACTCCCGTGGGGCAGCATTTTTGGCAGGTGAGCTCAGAGATTTGGAAAGACTTCAGGTGAATCTGAGTTTGCAGGTATCTATTGTTCTTGCTCCTAAGCCTGGGGCAGGATCATTTGAAAACGAACTGCCAGGACAGGCATGGTGGCTCATGTCTGTAATCCCAGCACTTTGGGGGGTGGATCACGAGGTCAAGAGATCAAGACCATCCTGGTTAACATGGTGAAACCCCATCTCTACTAAAAGTACAAAAAATTAGCCGGGCATGGTGGTAGACACCTATAGTCTCAGCTACTCAGGAGGCTGAGGCAGGAGAATGGCGTGAACCTGGGAGGCGGAGTTTGCAGTGAGCCGAGATCGCGCCACTGCACTCCAGCCTGGGTGACAGAGCAAGACTCCATCTCAAAAAAAAGAAAAGAAAAGAAAAGAAAATGAGCTGCCGAACAAGCATACTTATCGAATCACACACCTAGTTGATCCTCAACCCCTGACCATTCTGAGAACTGTCACCTGCATTTATACCCTTCTGACCATTCCTATTTCCTGTCCTCACATCTCCACATATACCTCACAGGGCTTCATCCTGTGAGCATGGATATTGCTGTGGTCTCTTAACTGGACCCCTGCTACACCTCCACCCTGTCCAGGCCTCCTCCCACCTTGGGGCCCTCTCTGGCAACAAGTCCAATAACAAAAACCTCCTACTTAAAAACCAATGTTTGCTGAGCCATGTGAGGTGAATGTGGCAGACTTTAAAAATAGAAAGGATTAGGTCCCACTGATCAATTTTTGTTTTTGTTGCAATTGCTTTTGAGGACTTAATCATAAATTATTTGCTAAGACTTATGTCCAGGAAGGTATTTCCTAGATTTTCTTCTAGCACTTTTATAGTGTTGGTAGATAAAGATGGAACCATAGACACTGGGGATGACTCAAGGGAGGAGGGAAGGAGAGAGGGGAGGGGGCTGAAAACTACCTATTGCGTACTGTGTTCACTACCAGGATGACAGAATCATTTGTACCCCAAACTGCAGCATCACACAACACACCCATGTAACAAACCTGCGCATGTACTCCTGAACCTAAAATACAAGTTGAAATTTTAAAAAGAGAGAAAAGATAACAAAAGGCAGAAAGATAACAAAAGTGAAAAAAAAAACCAAACCCTTTCTTTGGGAAAGACTTAGAAATTATTTTACTCTTGAAAAAATTCTCTTTGTACTTTCTCTTAGCAAGTAAGCTCCGCGAGAACAGGATTTTATCTATTTACAGCACAAATCTGTTAGATACCTAAACTAAATAAAATGCAAAAGAATAACCACACATGATGTTAATTCCACTAAGGCCTTGGATCTTTGGTGTGTTACAAAATTTAAAACAGAATCCATTTACATTTATTTTTTAAAGAGTATATGGATTTTGGCCAGGCACGGTGGCTCACACCTGTAATCCCAGCACTTTGGGAGGCTAAGGTGGGCGGATCACGAGGTCAGGAGATTGAGACCATCCTGGCTAACACGGTGAAACACTGTCTCTACTAAAAATACAAAAAATTAGCTGTGCGTGGTGGTGGGTACCTGTAGTCCCAGCTACTTGGGAGGCTGAGGCAGGAGAATGGTGTGAACCCGGGAGGCGGAGCTTGCAGTGAGCCGAGATTGCACCACTGCACTCCAGCCTGGGCAACAGAGCAAGACTCCATCTCAAAAAAAAAAAAAAAAAAAAAAAAAAAAAAAAAAGAATATACCTATTTTTGGCTCCAAGGAAATCATCCAAAATAAGAGACAAATCAATAACAATGAAAATGATCATTGTGGAGTAATTCATAATAAAGAAAAACCAGAAACTACTCAAGAGTGAGTAGCTAAGTAAATTACATTGTGTCAATTTGATGGACTACCATATAGTCACTAAAAATTGTAATTATGCAGACTGTGTAGCGTCATAAAATGTGATGATATAATGTTAAACATGCAGAGTGGAATAGCAAATTGCAAGTATACTTGATTACAACTCTAAAAATCATGTTTACATGTGGGCAAGAATTGGAAGCAAGAAGAATGGAAACAGATGAGTTCGGCCGGTGGGATTGTAAGGGATCCCCCTTCTTTCTGAATTTGTGTTATGTTGATCTTGTTTGTGCCATCTTAAAAGGATGCTGTTTGGCCCTTTTGGGGACAACTTTCAAGATTGTCAGTCCCAGGAAGGCACATAAACAACAACAAGGACTGCAATTCTTGATTATATCTTATTGCTGGGTCTCTCCTGGGTGCCTGGCTCTGCTGGTGGGAATTCTCTGATCCACCCTGAGCACGGCTGTTTGCACAATAGCT
Organism: Piliocolobus tephrosceles; assembly: GCF_002776525.5. Taxonomy (NCBI): domain Eukaryota; kingdom Metazoa; phylum Chordata; class Mammalia; order Primates; family Cercopithecidae; genus Piliocolobus; species Piliocolobus tephrosceles. Next base: position 64,443,419 of record NC_045455.1, on the reverse strand, counting down.
CCCAAATAGAGCGTTGCTGCAGAAACTCAACCACGGTATGAATATTTATATGTAAGTGTGATCATATTCACAGCCGTTTACTACATTTTTTTTTTTTCATTTAAAAACAGCTCAAACACAGACTGAGAAACCATTTACTTGGAATGTTGTAGAGGGAATTGCTTATTAGGGTGTAGAAGTTTGAAAGAGATGATCTCAAAGACCTGCTGAATCTAAGTCATGATCCATGTGACCTTTATACACACATGTAGAAGCTGTCAGTATTCACAGCTGTTTTACTGCTCCAGGCAGATGTAACACATTATCTAAGGAACAACATGCTGACATGGGACTGGCCAGGCTCTGGAGCACACTAGCCCTGGGGTCAAATCTCAGTTCTCCTATGGATGAGCTTTGTGACTGTAGATGAATTACTTTTTTTTTTTTTTTTTTGTGAGACGGAGGTTCACTCTTATTGCCCAGGCTAGAGTGCAGTTGTGCGATCTCGGCTCACTGCAACCTCTGCCCCCGGGTTCAAGCAATTCTCCTGTCTCAGCTTCCCAAGTAGCTGGGAATACAGGCATGCGCCACCATGCCCAGCTAATTTTTTTGTATTTTTAGTAGAGATGGGGTTTCACCATGTTAGCTGGGTTGGTCTTGAACTCCTGACCTCAGGTGATCTGCTTGACTTGGTCTCCCAAAGTTCCAGGATTACAGGTGTGAACCACTGTGCCTGGCTGATGAGTTACTTTTTATATCTCTGAATGTCAGGTTTGACATCTGTAGAATCAGAACATCAAAACTTATCCCTATGGGCAACATGGTGAAACCCTATCTCTACTAAAAATACAAAACTAAGCTGAGCATGTGGCACATGCTCATAATCCCAGCTACTCAGGAGGCTGAAGTAGGAAAATCACTTGAACTCGGGAGGCAGAGGTTGCAGTGAGCCAAGATTGCACCACTGCTCTCCAGCCTGGTTGACAGAATGAGACTGTCTCAAACAAACAAACAAACAAACAAAAAACAAAACACTTATCCCTGAAAGTTATTGAGAGCATAGAAATGAACTAACATGTGGAGATGCCCAGTGAGAGTGGCCAGCATGTAATAGGTGCTGAGTTAAATGAAGATGCACCATAGTGGCAGAGTGGAGCAAGCTGGTGGGCTTTCACACATGGAAGTACAGGAAAAGTGAATTTTAAGCAGGGATTAAAAAGAACATATCAATATCATAGAAACAGAAGGCTGCTGATAACATATGCCACGACATAAAGGAAAAGCTGGGAGTTGCTGCCAATTTACAAATGGCAAAAATACTGTTTCTCCTGGGAGCAACTGTAGCAAAAACAAATGTGAACAATCAAGAGATTCCTAACTTTTCATTTAATTGCAAAAAAAATCAAATACATAATCTGAGAATCACCATAGGCACCTGCTCTACCTTCTCTTGCTAAGCCAAGAAAGATCTCATCTGCAGCAATGAGTTAAGCCTTTCGTGCTGCATTTCAAAGAAAAGCTTCCCTAATAAGCTGGCTTCTTAGATTGATGCCAGCTACATATATCATGTGAGCTATTTTCTGTTTTAAATCCGTGGCAGTTCTCTTGGGACCAAGATTTCCACTGACATTGAGATTCGGTATTAATTCAAAGACTATCTACATAGTTGCATAAGAATTAGAGAAACAAAAACAGAAAAATGATGGACTTTTGTAAAATACTATTAAGTTTTTTTTCCCCTCATCCCTACCTTCACTTTGTTTAGGAAAGTAAAAATGTTGAAAAGAAAAAGTGGCACCTATTATTTTGTATTAAACATAAAAAGCAATAAACCATTTTGATTTCTCAAAACTATACCCTGAGCATATAAGAACCTTTGAATATATCAGAAACATGGAAACTAAACTAATGAACGTGCCCCATGAAGAGATTAAATACAGTATATGATATTTTCAGAGTCAACAGAAAACCCGCTGGGTATTTGTGGCATCTGAAGATTGGCTTTATGAAACCTACTGAGCCAAGTTTTGTGCTGAAGCCAGACCTCTGAAAAAAGTTGGACAGAGGCACTATTCATAGTACTTGGGGATTTGTGTGGAAACAGTTTACAGATTTTCTGACAACCTTGTCTTTCAATTCAGATGAATGAAGCACTATTGTTTGGTCATGAGGAACTTTAATAAAAAAAGTTGTCACCAAAGCTGTTTCTCATTGGGTGCAAGTGTGTGGAAATGACAGTCTTTAAATTTTGCTTGAAAAATGAAATTATACCAGACACCAAAATCAATGCCAAAATAAAGTTAACTTTGAATTAAAAAAAGAAGGAAAGTGACAGAAGGCTATGTTAGGACTAATAACCTTTGGACTTTGTTAATAGATTCGTTGTTGTCTCCCAGTTGGACCTAGATTTAGATTACTCTAAGAGGAGGGTTAGGGTCTTCAGAACAACAGGGTATTTTGTAAGTGGCTGCTTGAGTGTTGCTTTGAAACTACCTTACTGCATGCTTTCAATTCAACACATTGACCTGGTGGAGGGCTTAGTGATGGCATTTTGAGGCATGCTTAGGTCTTCTAAAATCATAGGTCTTGGTTTCAATGTAAAATTTCAAATATCATGCTATATATGAATGTACTTGCCTCAGTCCATTCAGTGCTGCCATTAAGAAATTATTGAGGCTGCGTAATTTATTAAAGAAAGAGGTTTATTTGACTCTCAGTTCTGCAGGCTGTACAAGAAACATGGCCCCGGGCTGGGCGCAGTGGCTTGTGTCTGCAATCCCAGCACTTTGGGAGGCCGAGGTGGGTGGATCACTTGAGGTCAGGAGTTCGAGACCAGCCTGGCCAACATAGTGAAACCCTATCTGTAATAAAACAAAAATTAGCCGAGTGTGGTGGCGGGTGTCTGTAATCCCAGCTACTCAGGAGGCTAAGGCAGAAGAATTACTTGAACCCGGGAGCCGGAGGTTGCAGTGAGCTGAGATCATGCGACTGCACACCAACCTCGGTGTCAGAGTGATACTCTGCCTCAAAAAAAAAAAAAAAAGCATGGCCTTAGCCTCTGTTTCTGATGAGGGCCTCAGGCTCCTTCCACTCACGGCAGAAGGGGAAGGGGAGCCCATGTGTAGAGATCACATGGCCAGAGAGGAAGCGAGAGAGAAACACAGAGGGGTGCCAGGCTCTTTTCAACAGTCAGCTCTCACAGGAATTAATAGAGTGAGGACAGCACCCAGCCTTTCATGAGGGATCTGCCCATGTAATCCAAACACCTCTAATAGGCCCCACCTCCAACACTGAAAATCAAGTTTCAACATGAGGCTTGGAGGGTTAAATATCCAAACTATAGCCATACTTCTGTATGTTAAGACTTCTGTAGTTTCTAAGGCATCTTCTACTTGTAAATCAGTTTAAAAGTGCTGTTGGGTAGACAATTGCTGTAATACCCAATGAGCTGAAATAATCAACATGGAGCCCAAGGACGCTAAGGATTTCAAAATATCCAGCCCAACAAATGCCAGTTAAGAGGGAAGAATATTTATTTCTCTATTCTCTTCAAGGCCAGGTGGTTCAGCAGAAAGTGCAATGGATTCATAGTCAGTAGACCTGGATTTGAATTCTAGTAGATAGAGAGTGAGATTTGGAATCTGGGATGTGGGTATTGAATTGACCAATCCTAGCAATGGTGAGACCTTAAAAAGGAAAACTTTCTCACTTATCAAAGCCTCAGTTTACTTCTGAGAAATGGGCCTACTAGTAAACATTGTTCTAATAGGACTATAGGGAGAGTTCCACAGGATATGGTGAATTTAAAAGCACTTAGTGTCTTGTAAAGTACTATAGTAATTTAGCCATTATTCTTACCAGTTGTGTGACCTTGGACAAATCTCTTAGCTTTTCTGAGCCTTAGTTTCCTTTTCTGTAAAATGAGGAGAGTAACAGGAGACATATCCATCTCATAAATGTATCTTAAAGCTCCAAACAAAATGATGTGAAAAAAACTGGGTACTCTGCAAAATATTATTTTAACAACTTTTTCTCTTTCTTCTTGGTTTCTTTTTGAGACAGTATCTCATTCTATCCCCCAGGCTGGAGTGCAATGTGATCACAGCTCATTGCAGTCTTGACCACGCCAGCTTAAGCAATCTTCCTACCTTAGTGTCCAGAATAGCTGGGACTACAGGTACCACCATGTCTGGTTAATTTTTAAACTTTTTTTTTTTATAGAGATAGGATCTTGCTATTTTGCCCAGGCTAGTCTGGAATTCCTGGACTCAAGTGATCCTCTTACTTTGGCCTCTCAAAGTGCTGCGGTTACAGACATGAGCCAACATGCTTGGCCTCTTTTTCAAATTAATTTAAGAATATTTAAGTGGAATGCCTTAAGTATTATAAACTTTGGGATAATTTAATGATTTTTATATCTTGTCAAATGCTGCCATTCGTTTAATTTGATCTACAGGTGATTTTCAAGATTTTAATAATCCTGTAAATAGCCAAAGGCATAATTATATTGGTGGCTTAGCAAAATGATGTTCTCTTGTTACTATGGAATTGTTTTCAACGACTCACAGGACAATCCTGTCTTGAAAGTCGACCCGTCACTGTATCTACCTTTTCTCCTTTTGGTGGTGGATATCGTCTGTTTTCTAACCTCTGTATTTGCTTCAGTGATGACACATATTCAGGAGCTAACCCTAGTTCCCTCATTATTCCTTTCGCCCTTTGTGAATCTGGAAGAGATGGTACCTGCTAAAAAGTTGGCATTAGTCACACAGTTTTTGTGGAACAGAAGAGCCTCTGACCCACTATGGAAACAGACACATTAAAAATATATAGATAGGGCTGGGCGTGGTGGCTCATGCCTGTAATCCCAGCACTTTGGGAGGGCAAGGGGGGGGGTAGATCACGAGGTCAGGAGTTCGAGACCAGCCTGGCCAATATAGTGAAACCCCATCTCTACTAAAAATACAAAAATTAGCCGGCATGGTGACATGTGCCTGTAGTCCCAGCTACTCAGGAGGCTGAGGCAGGAGAATCGCTTGAACCCAGGAGGCAGAGGTTGTGGTGAGCCAAGATTGTGCCACTGCACTCCAGCCTGGGCAACAGAGTGAGACTCTGCCTCAAAAATAAATAAATAAATAAATAAATACAAACAAAAACCTAGATAGGTCGGGCGTGGTGGCACACACCTGTAATCACAGTACTTTGGGAGGCCAAGGCAGGCAGACTACTTGAGGTCAGGAGTTCAAGACCAGCCTGGCCAACATGGTGAAACCCCATCTCTACTAAAAATACAAAAAATTAGCTGGGCGTGGTGGTGCATGCCTGCAATCTCAGCTACTCGGGAGGCTGAGGCAGGAGAATTGCTTGAACCCAGGAGGCAGATGTTATAGTGAGCCGAGATCATGCCACTGCACTCCAGCCTGGGCAATAGAGCAAGACTTTGCCTCAAAAACAAATAAATAAATAAAATTTCAAAATAAAAGAATACCTAGGTAGACAGATAGGACTGAAGAAATTGCATGTGTGCATCCTTGAAGAAAAACCTCTCCTTGCTGTGCAGTAACATTATAGCCTTTGAGGTATTTTACAAGCTTTCAGTGCCAATGTACCATAATGTTCACATAAGAGCCAGCGTGCCTTGAAAGATTCTGTCATTGCCTTTATTCGGAGTGGGCCGGCTCAGCCCAGCTGAATACATACCCTTTCTTTAGAGAGGCGCCCAAAGACAGACACTGTTGACATTATCTTCACACTTTCAAATAAAGCAGTCCTTGGTGAAAGGCGGTCTTGTTCCTATCCCAAGATCTATCAATATTGTCTCCCAGCTGGTCTTTGCATTTCATGGGGGATGTGAACTCTTCTGCATCTCTGCAAAGTCCTTCCTTAGCAGGCTCTTACCTAATCAAATAGGGACAAAAGGAAGATTTTTCTTTTTCAGGGGATTTTGACTTCCAAAGAATGACTGTGAGGTTAAAGGGCCATATGAGCTGGTACAGCAAGCCCAAGGACTGAGCTATTTTTCACATTTCTGTGTGCAGAGCTCCCAAATGAAAAGCAGAAAATGGCCAATTTAGTTAAAAATTGAGAATGTGAAGTGGCAAAAAAGATTAAGTCTTTATGAAAAGTAAAATAACAAAAGAAAGCAAGTAACAAAACTGGTTAGCAGCTACCCAAGAGGTAAGAGCAAGGGGCAGCACCGGTAAAGATCTGTGTGTGTGTGTGTGTGTGTGTGTGTGTGTGTGCATATATGCAGTTTGTATTAACAGGCAGGAAGCAGCATACGTTAGGACAGGCAGTCTTGGGTTGAATTATAGCCCCTAAATTACTTTACCTTTTTGAATTTTAGTTTTTTCATCTGCAAGCAGGAAAAATAATAGCACCAATTTCATAGGATTGCTATGAAGATTAAATGAGATATAAGGCATGTAAGACACAGCAAGCACTGGGCATACAGTAAGTTCTCAGTAAGCAGTAATTATTTTATTATCCCCATGTATTTCCTGTGAATGTAAGTTTGTAGAGATAAAATGAGCAGTTAACCAGTGATTTTGGGGTTTTGAGATTGGAGTTTCTACCTCCTGCCATCATAAAAGGGAAATGCATGTCCTTAGTTCTAATAATTTTTCTTGTAGTTTTTTTTTGGGGGGGGTTAAATTTTTCCTCTAAGTTTTCACTTTTTGGAATTTTTTTGAATGGCCACTCATCTTTTCTCTTTGATTTTCCATTAAAAAATTCTAATTTCTGTGAGCTTTTTGCAACTTTATCTTTTACTTCTTTTACTCTGCCATAATCTTTCTTGTTCTCAAATGGTTCTTAAAAATAGCATTTTATTTTAGTTTCATTGCTGTAATATCTTCTGTCTGCGAGCAGATTAATTACAATTTTTAAAGAAGTTTTCTTTTACTCCCTGCATTGCCTTTTTTCTTCCAGGCGTCTTTGTCCCATGTAACGGTTTTGGTCTCTTTTTCTGAAGTAGTTTTCCTCCCGTGTTGGGGATCATCGGCTGTCATTCGTATCTAAATGTGAGCCTCTGAAAAGCTAAATGGAAGCCTGGAGCACACGGGTATGATCATGACCTGATACGGTCAATGGGTGGGGATTTGGCTTTTTGATGGGGACACCCAAATGTCTTTACCTGTGGGTCTTTCTCTCGGGCCTATCAATTTTCTCTGGGAGGATTCCTCTCTATGCTCTTGTCTTGAAGGTTTAAGTTTAGTTCCAGCACTGGGGAAGCAGGAAGGGAAGAGGGACGGAGGTTCTCTCCTTTCAGCCTGCGATATTTTAACTCTCCTAATCTTAGGGACATCTCTTCCTGCCCTCACCTGTGCCTGAGTCCCAGATTCCAGCACCTGGCTTGTTGATCCTCCCTAGAGAACGAACCTTATCTTCTGCCTGTTGAAGGAAGGGCTGTTGCCTGGCAATGTGGGTGGGACATTTATCAGGGCACAAACTGCTTCTTGCACAGGGTTGTAACCAATCCTCCTGTTTTCGACCCAACTTTGCCCCTCTGTCTTTCAGGGTACCTGGCACATATGATCAATTTCTGGGCCTTTCTGGGGTCGTGTGTGCAAACAGGCTTGCCTCTGTTTGCCTTCCCATGGGCACTTAGATTCGGTTTTCTTTGTTGACTCTTCCATGCAGTTTCCATGGTACAAAATGTTATTGACATTTCTCATCTGCTGTTGGCTCTCATCTGCTGTTTTTGCCTTTGTATATTTTTAGCTCCTTAATTCTTTTTGCTGTCATTTTATGGGGTTTTAGGAAGGAGTGGAGATAAGCACCTGTGTTTACTTAGGATCCACCCATGAAATTTTTAACGATACACAGGCACTAGGCTCCATCCCTAAAGATTCTCATTCAGGGTTCCAGGGTGGGATCTGGGCACTGCTATATTTTAAGGGCTCTACAGGAGACTGATGGAGTGAGCTGACTTCGTGGCCCACTGAGCCCCAGTGAAGTGTGGCTTTGAACACATTTCTCATGCATAGTTGACTTTTCTCCTTCTTGCTGAAGCACAACAGTAGAAAACAGGTTTGAAAAGCATTTATTGGGTGCTTTCTATGGCCCTGGAACTGTGTTAAAAGATTCTGTTGATTGCTAATGATTAAATCAAACAGTGTTGGCCGTGAATTTTTGGCTGCTGTAAGTCGGTGGTGGCAAAGGTAGCTACTCAAGCACCACATGGGCTTTTCTGGTCTCCCACCAACTGTTTTCTCTCTGTGTTGGCTTCATCCTGCATGAGGCTAGGAGCGTTTCCGCTCTCTGATTTGGTCTTTCATTATTACAGATTCAAGTGCAGAGCGCGAAGGGTCTCTCCCTCTCACCCCCCTATTTGCCTTCCTGCTTGGGTCAGCAAAGCTGGAAAGACTTCTGGGAGGCCGAGCATGGGCCAGGTTTTACCTCCTAACCCATCATGTTAAGATAATGGCAGCTTCAGATCCTCTAGTGAATGGACAGGAGGGATGGCTCTCCTGAGGGTAAACCTGAGGAGAAGACAGAGAAAGGGTTGTATTTAGAAGGAAATAATGCAGGGTAAAGAGAAAAATAGATCCATTACGGTCCATATCCTTGGCTATTCAGTGCCTGGGTATGAATGTACACACACACACACACACACACACACACACACACACACACACACACACTCACAGTCCTTCCAAGGCATTTCCAGAAATGTCTCATCAAATTTAATGCAACTATCTCATGGAAAGATTACATGCTTACTTACTTCCTCAGCATCTTGAAATATTTCAAAGTCATGTCTAACTCATATATATCTTGTATACCCAACCACATCATTGGTGATGTTCATTCCTTTTCATCAGTTCCAGGAGAAGCTTCTTAGGATCTTGCAATTTATAGATGATATGATACATTTAAGTACTCTCAATTTGCCCAAATCTCTAAAGTTCTAGTCTCAGTGGGCTGAGTCCCCAGACACGGCAGGTAATCACTTAACAAAGAGCTTAACTGACTCTTACCAAAGATTGCTATTAGAAAGAAGGAGTGCTGACTGCCTTCACTTGCTATTCTGCTTATCTGTTGCTGCACAACAAATCACCCAAAACAGTGGTTAAAGCAATTACAATCACATATTTTGCTCACGATTCTGGGGGTTGACTGGGCTCAGCGAAGGAGGCCTTACTCATGGTATCAGACAGAAGCTAAGGGGTTCTTGCAAAGACTTCATCCCATGAAGGCGGTGACTGAAATGGGAAGACTTCAAAAGCTGGTGCTTCTCAGGCAACCCCTCCACGCAGTCTGTCCACATGGCAGCCTCAGGGATCTGAATTTCTTCTGTGGTGACTGAAGGCTCTCAGAGTGAGAGTCCCAAGGAAAACTGTCAGAAGCCCCATGGCTTATTTCTTTCCTAACCTCAGAAATCATACAGTGTCATTTCTACCACATTCTGTTAATCCAGGCAGTCACCAAGACCTGCCCAAATTCAAGAAGAAGGAGCAGAGACTCTACCTCTTGATGGAAGGGGTGTTAAAGAATTTGCAGATGTTTGTTAAAATCCCCATACCCTTAATTCAGTCAGTTCCACATTTCAGGTTCTGTTACTTTAAATACCCCACTTCTGGCTGTTACAGGATCCTTTTGCCTGTATGGTGCATAACCACAATTCAAATTAGCATAGAGCCAAACTACAGAAGGTCCGGGTGACTGGAGCCAGGGGCTTCAATATCTGCAGTCTAGGTTCCTTTGGAAGAGTCTCTTTGACCTGCTTAGGACACACACCCATCCCTCGACCAGTGAGGGTAGTTATGGGGTGTGTACCGTGCTTGGCATAAGTTGGAATGGGTGATCACCTCTTGATTCGTCACTGTCTTCAAGGTCATGTAAAAAGGCAGCAACTCCCATTTGGATTGCTATGGTGAAGTTGGGGGAGAAAGGGTAATTCCCCAAGAGAAGAAGGATGCTTTCCCAGAAGAGGCAGAGGTGATGGGCTGGCTGAGCCACATGATTCCACTCAGTGTTTGCACGTGTCATCTCTTTTCATTCCAGCAACAACCTACCATGCAGTAGCAGTACTTTAGTTACTCTGTTTTAACAAATGAAAAAAAAAAAAAAAGAGGCTTAGGGATATTCAATGTCACATTCAAGGTCACACAGCCAAGCGTGGCAGTGCGAGTCCTTGAACCCAAGCATGTCTGAGTGCAAAGTCCGTGCTCTTAATATTCTTCTCTCTCCCCTGCCGGCAGCCCAATGCTCTTCAGTGCAGTCAGTGTAGGTGAGAGACTGGAGGAGCTAAAGAGGGTGAGAGAGAGCGCCCCAGGAGGAGCCCAGGAGGGTCTCTAGCCCCTAATTCTGGCATTTTGCTTTCTCTCCTGGTTACCCCACCGTCTTCTGCCTGCCCTCCCCTGTTTCCACTTGAGCTTTAGTCACCACTCCTCCAAGCACCAATGTGGGGAGGTGGACTGATCTTTGTTCATTACTTGGGTCCAGGTGTCTGCATCCTTTCTGCCCATGGTTCAGCTAAAGTAAAGTTGAACTTTTCCCAAGGACATCTTACTAGAAAATGCACTGGAAAAACAAATCCAAACCAGACAACACAGAAATACAATAGGGAGGAAATGAATGTGATCACGGAGTGCTGATTCCTTACTTTAGTTTCACAAAAGTTCTGTCACCAATTAGTCTGGGTGCCACTGCTGGCCAGGTCCCCAAACAGCTTGTTTCTTTCCCCAGCATTTCCTGGTATGATTTCACAGAGACACTTTCACCAGCTTCTTCTTGAAGCTGATTCAAGAAGGGTAGGTTTAGTGTAGTTGGTCACAAAGACCTAGGCTCACGAGTGGCCATTAGGTCTCCAGGAAGGGAACCATCACCCTTGATAATGGCCTTCTCTCACCTGAAAAAGACTGGATGACCCCATACCTTCCAAGGTATAGGATCTTGTAGGATCACCTCGAGAGTTCCTGAATTTCCCCCATTCAGCTCATTTGCAGGGCCCAGGTCCTTGATGTGGTCAAAACCCAATAGATGGCTGAGTGTGGTGGCTCTCGCCTATAATCCCAGCACTTTGGGAGGCCAAGGTGGGAAGATCACTAGAGATCAGGAGTTCGAGACCAGCCTGGCCGATATGGTGAAACCCCATCTCTACTAAAAATAAAAAATTAACTGGACATGGTGGCAGAAACCTGTAATCCCAGCTACTTGGGAGGCTGAGATAGGAGAATTGCTTGAACCCAGAAGGTGGAGGTTGCAGTGAGGAAAGATTGCACCACTGCACTCCAGCCTGGGTGACAGAGTGAGTCTCTGTCTCAAAAAAATAAACAAACAAAAATGTAATAGAGATCAGGGCCTTTTGCTCAGACCTTTTCCAGGGGATCCTCCTGGGGCATGGCATGGCAGAATTCTGATTGCTGTAATTTTTCAATCTCAAAATGCCACATGTGTACAGTAATGACAACCCACATATAGTTAAAGGAAGGGGGAACAACAAGAGATTTCCCTTTCTGGACCTTTGTAGACCCCAATATTACAGGAGAAACTTCTGTTTGTGCAAGAAAGAAGCAGAAGAACCTGAAGCGGGTATTGTTTCCAAGCTTAGGGCTCAAGGGTTGGGGAGGGAACATTGTTTTTAAACAGTCGAACGCATGATGAAGTAAAATCACAACAGTTTGACAGCACAATTTTAATAAGTTTTGCTTTTTTTCTGGCACCGAGATTCATCAAATCATGGCTTGAAGCAATAGAGGGATGATAAGGAAAGAAACAAGTGTTGAGACATAAGTAGTCACTGTGGTGGGCGCCTTGAATGTTATTTGGTTGTGAGAATTGTTCACACCATTGATATTCCCAAATGCTTCACCAACTTAAATTAAAAAATGATTGTTTAATATATTCAACTCTTCCGCCCACCCTTGAGAGAACAAACATTATGGCCTTCCAAGTCAGTGAAGGTGGAGCAGGAATGGATTCATAACTCCGCAAAGCCCTCCTCATCCACCCCTGTCTCCTGCAAGTTGGGGTCATGTTCCACCACCTTGCAGGCTACAGCCGAAAGCCACGGAGAACTCAGCTTTTCTGGGGTGCTTCAGAAGATGTGCAGGGTTATGATGCTGGTGGAGGGAGAGGGGCGGCAGCTGCTGGGGCCTCCATAGAATACTTGGACATTCTAGAAATCCTGTAATTTGGTCAATTATTATGATCATGATTATTAAGATTATTTTTGTAGATAGGGTCTCATTCTGTCATCCAGGCTGAAGTGCTGTATTGTGATCATAGTGCAATGTAACCTCAAATCCCTGTGCTCAACGATCCTCCTGCCTCAGCCTCACCAGTAGCTAGGACTACAGGTGTGCACTACCACGCCCAGCTAATTAAAAAAAAATTTTTTTTTGGTAGGCCAGGCATGGTGGCTAACGCCTGTAATACCAGTACTTTGGGAGGCCAAGCCGGGTGGATCACATGAGGTCAGGAGTTTGAGACCAGTCTGGCCAACATGCTGAAACCCCATCTCTACTAAAAATACAAAAATTAGCTGGGCATGGTGGTGCACACCTGTAATTCCAGCTACTCAGGAGGCTGAGGCACGAGAATCTCTCGAACCTGGGAGGCAGAGGTTGCAGTGAGCTGGGATTGCATCACTGCACTCCAGCCTGGGCGAGAGAGTGAGACCCTTGTCTCTAAAAAAACTTTAGAATGGGGGTCTCACTCTGTTGCCCAGGCTGGTCTTGAATTCCTGGCCTCAGGCAATCCTCCTGCCTTGGCCTCCCAAAGCACTTGGATTACAGGAGTGAGCCACTATCCCCAGCCTCATTTCATTGTTGAATCATTCTTTCATCCATTTCCTGTGCAATGCTACATGCTGACTCTGTGCTGGGTGCTGCAGATGCAGGTGAGAAACAGGCAGTCCTACTTCCTGACTCTAAAGATTGCTCTCTGTCCCTACCTGGAGCCCTGGGCCTGCTTGGGGGGTTGGGAGGTGCTCTGAAGCAGGTTTGCCTCCAAGTGTAACACAATCCTACTGGACCTTAGGAAAATTCATGAATGTAGTAATAGTTCAGGTACCTGTCAAGGTGCTCTACCTGGGGAGGTGTTAGGGGTGTAGGAACCTGGTATTGTTCTGGGCATTGCACTAAATAGGTGACTGGTCCTTGTAATGCTGGCCCTGTGATATTCCCTTACTACACAGTCCTGTGAGCCTGGGGTCTCTCGGTTTCTGACAGCCTGCTTCAAATGAGGATAAAATCTGACTTCCTCATTAGCATCAGTGACAGATGGTCTGCATATCTTGACTACCCTAAGTAACACCAAATAAGAATGATACACACGTTTGTGAAGGATTTCATACTTAAAATTGTCAAATCATGTCGGTTTTCTACCTCTGCAGTATCTCTCCTGTCCATCAATTTCCCCCTTCCCATCTCTACCGTCCTAGTTCAATCCCTCGTTATCTCTTGCCTAAGCTTATTGCATCTGCTTTCTTACTAGTTTCTCTGCCCCCATTCTCTCTGTCTTTGAAATCATCCCACATAATGCTGCTGGATTAATCTTAAAGTAGAGCTCAGATCGCATCATTCCTTGACTCAGAAACGTTCTGAGAGTTCTTTCCATTGTTTATTAAATTAAGAGAATTTACTTTAATAAATTAAATTCATTTTTTTGAATGAAAAAAATGGCCTAGCACTTTGGCCTAGCATAAGGTAGGCACCCCCTCCACCACGTGATTACGTCTTCCCTCCCTGTATTTTCTCATATAGCTCATGCTCATACACCCAACATTTCAGCCAGCTTGGGTACTGCTGGTTTGCAAACTTGCCCTGCATGTTATTGCTTCTCTGCTTTTGCTTTTCCTGGATTTCTGGTTGAAAAGTTCCTTCTCATGATCTTTGCTGGCTGAAACCCTACCTATCCTTCTAGACCCAGCTAAAATGCTTCATCAATCATCAGCCTTTCCTGCTCCCACAATGGTGGTATCATTGTTCCCATCTGAGCCACCATAGCAAGTATTTTGTCCCTCTCTTATGACAATTGTCATAATTAGAGGTGAGCACCCTCTTTGGATAGCAAGCTCATGAGGCCAGTGACTTACATCAAGAACCCAGATAATGTCTGTTGACTCTGGTGAAGGAGTAGCTCATCCATCTGTGCATTCCTGGCATGTAGTACATATCATATGGATCTTCTTGTTTTGTGGAAAAATAGGACTGATAGAACTGAGACCCTTTAGATAAGCTACCATTGTGATGGTAAAGCAACAGTAGTTCATACATTGCATATATTGTTCATGATTGCAGTCTGGGATATACAAACAGAAATCCAACCCAAACTAGTTTAATCAAGAAAGGGACTCACTGGAAGGACACGAGTTTGCAGAATTGAAGAGAAAGGGAACCTTAGGGACTAGAACCAACAGTGCTGTGTGTTGCACAGACCTTATTTGCATCTCTTACTGATTTCTCTCTGGGAGTTAACATTAAGATAATAGTGGAAGTAATGAGTAGTGAGAAGGATTAATGAGTACGGAGTGGGCTTGCCTGGGTCATATATGACCAAATAAGGGGATTAAGTGAATGAACAAGTTTGGTCTTAATGCTTTTGGCCCAAACTGTGAGATTTGTGAGAAGACAGCCAGCCGTATTGACCCTAATTGTTTTCTGTAGCTCCTGCAGACCCACAGGGGCAGCCTCACTTTTCCTTTTGCAGATGGACGGAAGAGTCAGATTGCTGTGGTCTGAATGTTTGTGCTGCCTCCAAATTCATATGTTAAAATCCTCACCTCTAGGGTGATGGCATTAGGAGATGGGGCCTTTAGGGGTTATTAGGTTAATTAATCATAAATTGCATAAGTGCCTTTATAAAAGAGACCCCAGAGAGCTGGCTTGGTCCTTCTTCCATGAACCAGGAAATGGGCCCTTATCAGACATTAAATCTGCTGGTGTCTTGATCTTGGACTTCTCGGAACTGTGAGCACTAAATTTCTGTTATTTATAAGCCACTTAGTCTAAAGTATTACATTTTGTTTTAGCAGCTCAAAGGGACTAAGACAAGAGAATCAGAAGGAACAAGTATCAGAGAGCTGAGAGCTGGAGCTGGAGATGGCTGGTTATGATGGTGGAAGCAGGGAGCAGGGTGGGTGAATGGCCAAGCCACTCCAAGAAGGATTATAGTTCTCAACTACTAATTCTGGTTTAGGCATGGCACATTGGAAGTTGAGTCTTTTAATTAACAGAAGTCGATAAAAATGTCCTGGTTGCAGAAGCAATTAGATCACTGGAAAGGACTTGGAAGAATAACTGAAGAAGCTGTGAGTCTATGACTGATGATAAGAAACATCTGCCTACCAGAGGTAATGTGAATATTTAACATCATGAATCCATAAATATTTAACTACTTTCAAATATTTAGCTACTAAAATTGCCTCTCTAAAAAAATGAGATTTTCTGAATACAGGGCCATTTTTCTCAAGGCACAGTGTAGTCTAAGTAATTCATTAAAAAAATCATTTTTGACAACTTACCATCGATTACAGAATGCAGCCCGGCGCGTGGTAGGATCCCATCTGATACACTGATCAGACAGAGTGTAATAAAAGCCCTGATCTGGCTATCCCTCATCACACACAGGATGTCAGAAAACTGCTCCTGGTTTCTTGACATTTATAGATCATATCCTTCCCTTGCTCTCCCTAGGGCATCTTGTGAGACTCTCCTCTGAGCAAAATTGTACCACAATATAGAAAATACACATACTGAGGAAATGGTTAACAACAACAAACCAAATAATAGCCAGCAGTGGGAGTTGGATTTGTGAAGGGGGAGGTGGGGAAGGCAAATCTCCAGGACCTTTGGCTGCAGACACATCCTCAGGCAAATTAATGCGTGGAAATGGAGGATGTGGAACTTAATTCTCCAGAACCATCTGTGTCCTGTGTCCTTAGGAAAGTCTCTGCATAACCCCAGGGCTCCAGTTCTTCAGTCTGAAGATGGTTGCTCTTCACACATCCTTTGTCTCTCCAATTCTTATCTGCATCTGATGCACTTTTTTCTCTCTCAACACTTTCTCTACCTTCAAATTTCAGAGAAGACAGCTGCCAAGGAAAAAAAAGGGGCCTCGGTAGGCCTCCACCTACCGGTCCTTATCAATTCCATCACCATTGCCAAAGCCTTTACCACCTCCACTTCCGTTCCCATCACAGCCTCCTTGATTTCCAAACTACGGTTGTCAACTTTAAGCGCTTCCTGCTCTATTACTTGATAAATGATTAAATGATTATCCAACATGGACTTCGGTTCTGTCTGCTACCTTAGAGAGGTCCAGGGAGTTAATGCCCTTTGACGATATGGAAGAGACATATGTGTGTAAGTGTATTGGCGAAGGGGCGTTTATGACATCAGCAGTATTGTTACTGGAAAGGGATCCCAATCCAGACCCCAAGATAGGGTTCTTGGATCTCACGCAAGAAAGAATTTGAGGCGAGTCCATAGAGCAAAGTGAGAGCAAGTTTATTAAGAAAGTAAAGGAAATAAAGGAATTTTTCTCTTCCCTCCCTCCCTCCTTCCCTCCCCCACCTACCTACCTACCTCCTTCCTTCCTTCCTTCCTTCCTTCCTTCCTTCCTTCCTTCCTTCCTTCCTTCCCTCCCTCCTTCCTTCCTTCCTTCCTTCCTTCCTTCCTTCCTTCCTTCCTTCCTTCCTTCCCTCTCACTCTCTCTCTCTCTGTCTCTCTCTCTTTCTCTCTCTCTCGACAGGGTCTTCCGCTGCTGCCCAGGCTGGAGTGCACTGGTACGATCACAGCTCACTGTGTCTCTATCTCTGGGGCTCAACTGATTCTTCCACCTCAGCCCCCCAAGTAGCTGGGACTACAGGTGCACACCACCACACCCTAATTTTTGTATTTTTTGTAGACATGGGATTTCACCACGTTGCCCAGGCTGGTCTGGAACTCCTGGGATCAAGTGATCTGCCTGCTTCGGCCTCCCAAAGTGCTGGGATTACAGGCATGAGCCACCATGCCTAGCCCCAACTTTTCTTTAAAGAAGCAGAAATAAAAGTGTAGACAAAGAAAAAATCTAAAATACACTAAACTATTGATAATGTAAATTATCTCTGGAGGGAAGGACTCTGGGGGAAGTTTTCTTTTTAAAATATTTGTATGGCCGGGTGTGGTGGCTCACGCCTGTAATCCCACCACTTTGGGATACTGAGGTGGGTGGACCACCTGAGGTCAGGAGTTCGAGACTAGCCTAACCAACATGGAGAAACCCCATCTCTACTAACAATGCAAAATTAGCCAGGCGTGGTGGCACATGCCTGTAATCCTAGCTACTCAGGAGGCCAAGGCAGGAGAATCGCTTGAACCTGAGAGGCAGAGGTTGCAGTGAGCTGAGATCATGCCATTGCACTCCAGCCTGGGTAACAAGAGAGAAACTCCGTCTAAAAATAAATAAATAAATAAATAAATAAATAAATAAATAAAATACTTGTATCATATTTGATTTTTTTGTTAACATAAAAGGCAAAAACTCTTCCTGAAAGCACCTGCCCTGGTTACCTCCCTCAGCTCCTTAGCACACTGTACGTTTTTAGGTTCTTGTTTCAACCTCAGTTGTTTCACATATTAGTCTTCTCTCCTGAACTGTAAACTCCTTGTACCCAGGGTTTGTGTGACTTATTTTTGTATAAGGCTGACCACATTAAATTGCCAATATCTGACCTTTTTCTTCCTACAAAAACAGCAGTTCAACAGAGCCTAGCCTGCTGTCGCCTCAGCACTCAGCACCTAGCCAGGCTCTTGACTGAACTGACTTGAATAGATTTTACATTGGTATTTGTTGTTTAGAAATAGGCTGGTTTTCTGTCTCACATGAACATCCTTAAATTTATTCACAGTGTTAATACAATTTGCAGGATAATTTATACTTGCATTTTGTAAATATAGTTCAGGTGTGTGTATAATGGGACGATTATTGATGTGTTTGTGCAGGGAGAAAGAGATTGAAAATGGAGCTTCAAGATGAATTCTAGAAGCAGCACCGCCTCTGACTGTGAGGAAAAATAGGCAAACCGTTAATTCTTTCTGGTTCTTGATTTCTTTTTAAGACTTGTCAGCTAAAGAAAGTGAGGAGGCTTGAACCAAGGCCAATGTAATTTTTTCTACCCGAAGGAAGCCTTCAAGCTGCCTGGCTCTGAGAGAGAACGCTGACGGTGGGGTTGGATGGGACTGACTGTTCGTCAGCATATGACTTCTTTAAGGACAGCCCATTTGTCTGGAGGAATTATCCACATTTCATGGGTAAGGATTTGTCCTTTCTTTTCTTCATTATAAACAGGTATGATATTAGACTTTAGTGATTGATCTCTGGCCTCAAATTTTCCCCAGGCTCAGACAAGAGTTCTCTTTTTGAACATAAGAGGTCAGTTTGCTTTTGGAGAAAAAAAATTAAATATGCAAACTTGGGAACCTAGACAAGAACCCTCCTTTTAAAAGAAATCTCTCTTTCTCTCTCCTCTCCTCTCTCTCTCTCTCTCTCTCTATGTGTGTGTGTGTGTAATTTCAACTTTTATTTTAGATTCAGGAGTACATAAGCAGGTTTGTTACATGGGTTTATTGTGTGATGCTGAGGTTTGGGGTGTGATTGAATCCATCATGCAGGTAGTGAGCATAGCACTCAATAGGTAGTTTTTCAATCCTTCCCTCCTCCTTCCCTCCTCCTTCTTATAGTCCTCAGTGCCTACTGTTCCCATCTTTATGTCCATGCGTACCAAATGTTTAGCTCCCATTTATAAGTGAGAATATGCAAAATTTGGTTTTCTGTTTCTGTGCTAATTTGCTTAGGATAATGGCCTCTAGCTGCATCCATGTTGCTGCAAAGGATATGATTTAGTTCTTTTTTATGGCTGTATAGTATTCCATGTTATATATGTACTACATTTTCTTTATCCAATCCACCATTGATGGGCACCTCAGTTGATTCCCTGTCTTTGTGACTGTGAATAGCGCTATGATGAGCGTACGAGTATATGTAGGTTTTTTGGGAAGAACGATTTATTTTCCTCTGGATATGTACCCAGTAACGGGGTTGCTGGGTCGAATGGTTGTTCTATTTTTAGTTCTTTGAGAAATCTCCAAACTGCTTTCCACATTGGCTGAACTAATTTACATTTCCACCAACAGTGTAAAAGGGTTCCCATTTTTCCTCAATCTTGCCGACATCTGTTATTTTTTTGACTTTTTAATAATAGCCAAAGAAAGTGTGCGTTTAAAGAAGAGATTGCCACTTCTTACAGATGGTGCATTCTCCTTTGAGAGAAAAGCCTGAGACACACACCCATGGATCCGAGGCACTAGAAGGGCGGGAGAAGAGGGCAGGTCCCCGATCTCTTCCTCCTGCCATGCCTGGACAGCCTGTCTCTGTGCCAGCCCCGGCAGGAGGCCAGCCTTGCCCAGCACATGCCAGGTAGGGTCAAGGCTGAGAAATAGAATGGTAGTTGAGCTTGGAAGTTGCATCATAAGTTTTTTAAAGTAACTTAAAATCAGAGTTCATTAGAACATTAGAGCCAGAGGGATCTTATAGATTGTCTTGTTTCCTAAGGTTCTGTAGGATATTTTTAGGTGTCGAGAAATAAGGGAGGAGGCGTTCTAGGGTCATGGCAGTTTGGGAAAAGCTGATGGAGCAGATGCTGTTGGTGCTCTGCTGTATCCCTCTAGTCTTACTGCTTCAGTGCAAAAGGCTGACGTCCAGCACTTGAGTCTGAATCTTTTTGTCTAGGGTCCTTTCTGAAGCCATGGAGGGTTGTTCTGCCTTCAAATAATGGGCCAAGAGTGCCAGGAGCTTGACACTCACCACTAGCCGTCCTCAGCCTATGACTGGCAGGAGGTGGTGTATAAACACCCCAGCTCCCCCACCCCTCAGGTGTGATCACTGAACTGTGTCCTACTCTGGCTTCTAGAATTTCCCCATTGGGATTGTGAGCTGGCTGTCCCAAGGGAAGCTAACTTGATTATATATCCTTTAAGACTGACTTTCCTTCTTGATTTCCTTACCGTTTTCCCTCCATTTCCCAAATAAACTTTTTGTACTCAAATCCTTGGCTCAGTGTCTGCTTCGGGAGCCCAAAGTATGATCGTGGGTAAAGAAAAATGAACAGATTTCTTTACCACAGAACTTTGCAGATCCTTTAACATGCTAATGTGTTTTGTGAATATCCAAAAGAGGGATTAAGTCTGCAGCATGTCCCAAATATTTGACTACAAAACCATATTTTTTCCCCACAGATATCTCTTGACACCAGTATTCCAAGTAAAATATTTTGGGAGACATTCTCTTTATTTTGCTGATGAAAATGTTGTCGATCTCTACATTTTACTTACCAGAGGACTAGTCCCAGGAAAGTCAAAGACTCCTCTCAAGTGTCACAGCCAGGAATGACAGAATTATGGTTAGAATCTTGGTTTCCTGATACCTGGTCCTCTTATCTCTTCACTACATCATTTTGCATCTGCACATGGTCAGCCCAGGGTCGGAGTTCTGAAACCAAAAAACACAGAATTGGGAGTTAGGTCCCAGGGGTTCTGTCTGGTCTCCATTGCCAGCCAGCTGTACCTCTCTGCTCAGCTGTTTATAATAATCCCTTGTCTCCCCGTCTTCATATATTACCAGAGAGTAAAGTTAGCCTTTTTTCTTGTGGTAATATATGCATAATATAAAATTTACCAGCTGGGCATGGTAGCTCATGCCTATAATCCCAGCAGTTTGGGAGGCCAAGGCGGGTGGATCACCTGAGGTCAGGAGTTCAAGACTAGCTTGGCCAACATAGTGAAACCCCATCTCTACTAAAAATACAAAAATTAGCAGGGCGTGGTGGTGTGTTCCTGTAATCCCAGCTACTTTGGAGGCTGAGGCAGGAGAATCACTTGAACCTGGGAGGTGGAGTTTGCAGTGAGCCGAGATTACACCACTGAACTCCAGGCTGCCTGGGTGAGAGAATGAGACTTCGTCTCAAAACGATAAAAATAAAAATAAGAATAAATCAAAGTTACCATTTATACCACTTTTAGGTGTACAGTTCAGAGGCATTAATTATATTCACACTGTTGTGCTACCATCACTACCATCTATCTTATCAACATCTGTCTTGTTTATCTTCCCAGACTGAAACTTCATACCCATCAAACAATAACTCCTCACTCTCCTTTCTCCCCAGCTCCTGGCAACCACCCTTCTACTTTCTGTCTGTATGAATCTGACTATGCGAGTTGCCTCAGTGTATTAGTCTGTTTTCTCATTGCTATAAAAAAAAAATACCTGAGACTGGGTAATTTATAAAGAAAAGAGGTTTAATTGGCTCACGGTTCTGCAGGCTGTACAGGAAGCATGGCAGCATCTGCTTGTCTTCTAGGAAGGCCTCAGGAAACTTACAGTCATGGTAGAAGGGGAAACAGGAACAGGCACTTTACACGGCCAGAGCAGGAAGAAGAGAGATAGAGGTGGAAGGTGCCACACACTTTTAAACAACCAGATCTCACAAGAACTCACTACCACAAGAATAGCACCAAGAGGATGGTGCTAAACCGCTCATCAGAAAACCACTCCTACGATCCAGTCACCTCCCACCAGGTCCCACCTTCAACACCGGGGATTACAATTCAATAGGAGATTTGGTGGAGACACAGATCCAAACCATATCACCCACAGAAGTAGAATCATACAAGGTCTGTCCTTGGTGTCTGGCTTATTTCACTTAGTATAATGTTTTCAAGGTTCATTCATGTTGTAAAACGTGTCAGAATTTTCCTTAAGGCTGAATACTATTCCATTGTATGTGCATACCACATTTTGTGTATCCGTTCATCCTTCAGTGAACATTTGGGTGGTTTCTACCTTCTGGCTACCATGAAATAACGCTGCCAGGAACACTGGTGTACAAATATCTATTCTGGTACCTGCTTTCAGTTTTGTGTATATATGAAGAAGTGGGATTGCTGTGTATATACACAACCATATGATGGGTGTATGTTTAATTTTTTTTGAGGAACTGTCGTACTTTTTTCCATAATGGCTGTACCATTTTACATTCCTATCAGCAGTGCACAAAAGTTCCAATTTTTCCTCATCCTCACCAATACTTGCTATTTTCTGTTTTGTTTTGTTATTTTTATGTAATAGCCCACCAAGTGGGTGTGAAGTGGTATCTCTTTATGGTTTTGATTCACATATCTCTAATAATTAGTGAAGTTTGGGTCGGGTATGGTGGCTTATGCCAGCACTTTGGGAGGCTGAGGCGGGAGGATCACCTGAGGTCAGGAGTTTGAGACTGACCTGACCAACATGGGGAAACCTGTCTCCACTAAAAATACAAAAATTAGCAGGGCGTGGTGGTGTGTTCCTGTAATCCCAGCTACTTGGGAGGCCGAGGCAGGAGAATCGCTTGAACCTGGGAAGTGGAGATGGCAGTAAGTCAAGATTGTGCCATTGCACTCCAGCCTGGGCAACAAGAGGGAAACTCTGTCTCAAAAAAAAAAAAAAAAAAAAAAAAAAAAAAAAAAAAAAAAAAAAAAAATCAGTGAAGTTTGAACATTTTTTTGCATGTTTATTGGTTATCTGTATATCTTCTTTGGAGAATTGTCTATTCAAGTCCTTTGCCTATTTTTAAATTGGGCTTTTTTTTGTTGGGTTGTAGGGGATATTTTTAAATATGCTTTGGATGTTAATCTCTGTTAACTGACTTTTTAAAAACTTTTTTTTTTTTTTTTTGAGACAGAGTCTTGCACTGTCGCCCAGGCTGGGGTGTAGTGGCACGATCTTAGCTCACTGCAACCTCTGCATCCTGGGTTCAAGTGATTCTCCTGCCTCAGCCTCCCAAATGGCTGGGACTATAGGTGTACACCACCCCGCCCAGCTAATTTTTGTATTTTTGATAGAGATGGAATTTCACAGTGTTGGCCAGGATGGTCTCGATCTCTTGACCTTGTGATCCGCCAACCTTGGCCTCC
This sequence comes from Piliocolobus tephrosceles, assembly GCF_002776525.5. Taxonomy (NCBI): domain Eukaryota; kingdom Metazoa; phylum Chordata; class Mammalia; order Primates; family Cercopithecidae; genus Piliocolobus; species Piliocolobus tephrosceles. The sequence continues at coordinate 64,420,494 of NC_045455.1, read as the reverse complement.
CAAAGTGCTGGGATTACAGGTATGAGCCACTGGTGCCCGGCCTGAAAAACATTTTTACAAACTTATTTAGTCTCTTATTTATTGGAAGACAGCTGGATTCTTAGATTTGCTTCTCTATTTAGTCTTTTGTGATTTCACACATCAAAATACCCCTGGAAAACACTGTTGGACACTTGTGAAAGAATGAGTGTGAAACAGAGAAATTAACATCTTAGTTTACTATAAAAATAGTTTTGATCTCATGAACCATTTCAAGAGTCTTAGGAACCCTCCAGGTTCCCTGACCACACTTTAACAACCACTGTGTTAGCTGACTTTTAAAGGCTTCTTCTTGTCTGAAAATCTACACATCTTAAAATCCCACTAACGGTAACTCAATAGACCTTATGCTATACCTTAGGTAGCCTAGAACCTGGCCACTTAAAATTTACTTTCCAGATGGCAGCATCAGCCTCATCTGGGAGGTCGTTAGAAATGCAGACCCTTGGGCCTTACCCCAGACCTTCGGAGTCAGTGTCAGCCTTTGTACAAGCTCCCAGGTGACTCATATGACGCCGACGCCTGAGAAGCACTGCTCGAGAACACAGTGTGGCTGTGTGTGATATAATAGGAAGCAGGGATTTTTTTTTTCTTCAATTTTTGATTCCAGAATGATCCCATCCTGGCATTCTTGCCCTTTCTACTATTAAAAAGCAAGACCAAACTGTGCAGTTCTGATGGTGCAGGTCATGAATGTATGGCCCTTCTTAACCCTGACATGCTGAGATGGATGTTTCTCTCGGCTTGAATCAGATCAATCCATATGTCTACATCTTTTTCTATCTATTTCTCTTCTCTCTGCTCCAAAAATAAATGTGGCCAGTGGCTGTACCTTCTGTTTCTTTCCAGAAAAAAAGGGGAACAGATTCCCATGCTGCTTTTCAGCGGTCCATCTGACACAGTGCTTTATTTCTTAGCTGCTCTGTGTAAATTGCTTGTAGGCAATTCTCTTCTTAACCTCCAACTGGGGCTTGTGGAGCTGAAGTGGTTATTATCTCAGCAAGTTAGTGACATCAGTCCAGCCTTTCTCCTGTGGGACTGTATGCCTTTAATGTGCACACTCCCCGAGTGTCCACTTCTGAGCCTCTAGGGCAGGGGCAGTAACCAAGGACGAGACCTACCCACCACACTCTGCACAGGAACCTTTGAATCAATGACACCTGTTCACTGCACCCTTCATCTGATCATTAGCCTTGAAACATACTCTTGGCTTAGACAGATTTCTGGAAATGACAATAATACACAAGATACCCATCCTGATAGACACATTCACCTTAAATATAGGGCTGGCTGCTTATTATTTTGTTCCCTCATGGCAAATCTTGCTTTTAATGGCTTACTGAACTCATCCCCTATTCAGTCTAAGTCGTCTTTTAATGATGTGAACATTATCTTTGTTTATACTTATTTGCATTACTTACAGCACTCAGGTAGCAGGAACTTCAAACTAAAATACAGAGTTTCTCACCATTCCTTAGCAGGACCAAAAAGAAGGAGGTGGGAGGGGGGCATCTACATGTAAAATGATGTTCAGCATTAGTCAGAAATCTCAGTCTATTGCTTGTGATGCTCTCACGGAGTGACTGCAGGGATGGGGGAAATGAGGACGTGCCCAGAGGATGTGGTGTTTGACTGGCCAACATTCATTCTTCTCCCTTTGATTAGTGTAAGCCTATTGCAATTATTCTGTTCCCTTGCTCATGGTTGGTTCTGGAAGGACACATGATGAAATGAGGCATGCAGGGATGTCTCAGCGTAAAGTGAAGGAGGGAAGATTCTGAGAGAGGTTTCTATTTCTAAGAAAAGGTGTTTCCGGCTGGGCGTGGTGGCTCACGCCTGTAATCCCAGCACTTTGGGAGGCCAAGGCGGGCGGTCACGAGGTCAGGAGATCGAGACTATCCTGGCTAACACGGTGAAACCCTCTCTCTGCTAAAAATACAGAAAATTAGCCAGGCGTGGTGGCGGGCGCCTGTAGTCCCAGCTACTCAGGAAGCTGAGGCAGGAGAATGGCATGAACCCTGGAGGTGGAGCTTGCAGTGGGTAAGCTGAGATCTCGCCACTGCACTCCAGCCTGGGCGACAGAGTGAGACTCTGTCTCAAAAAAAAAAAAAAGTGTTTCCTTTTTCCCCTTAACCTTGTTAGATCGAGGGGTGATACCTGGAGTTCTTCTGTCATATTCTCAGCTACAAGCCTGAGAATAAACCAGCACTGAGGGGTGCAGAGGAAAGGGATGTAAGGACCTGGGACTGCTGACATTGCTGATCTCAACAAACCCTGAGATCCTGATCCGTTTTGTGAGACAGTTAACTTCCTCATTGTTTAAGTCACTGTCAGTTAGGATTTTTGTTTCCAGTAGCCGAAAGCATCCTAAGAGACACAGAGGGAAATTACCGACAGTTTCCCAATATTTTAGTCCTTTGGGTTTATTTAGCTTACAGTGCTATAAGTTCATGGAAGAAAACAGATCTATATTCCAAAGTACATTATACAAACACATTCCAAAGCTGTACATAAATTAAATGTAACTTTTAATGTTTACTCACATTGTAGCTGACCTACCCCCACGACTTTTTTTTTTTTTTCTTTTAACTAACACAGATAATTAAAAGCTGGCTATTGGCCAGGCACGGTGGCTCTCGCCTGTAATCCCAGCACTTTGGGAGGGCGAGGTAGGCGGATCACGAGGTCAGGAGATCGAGACCATCCTGGCTAACACGGTGAAACACCGTCTCTAATAAAATACAAAAAATTAGCCATCCGTGGTGGCAGGTGCCTGTAGTCCCAGCTAATTGGGAGGCTGAAGCAGAAGAATGGTGTGAACCCGGGAGGTGGAGGTTGCAGTGAGCCGAGATCACACCACCGCACTCCAGCTTGGGCGACAGAGTGAGACTCCGTCTCAAAAAATAAAAAATAAAAAGCTGGCTATCTTATTTCCATTGAACTGTGCATCTTTTGGGTGTAGTGGGGTAACCCTGTGTGCAGTGTTTTCCATCTTAATCTAGTCCCTTTGAGCTTGGTTATGGGTCCATTTATGATATGGGCTCACAGCCCATAATGTGGGCTTAAGGATCTTAAAATTACAATTTTAAGATCCTTCAATTCCATTAGTTTGGAGGTAGGATAAAATTGATTTGTACAGGGAATGACTTTAAAATGAAGTGCTAATTATTTTCTGAATAATTGATTCATGTATATGGTACCTAATTTAAAGTCACAAAAGGGTATACAGTAAAAGGAAAATCTTCTTATCCCTGGCTCCAGTCACACAGTTCCCTTTCGTCGAGGCAATCACTGATACTGTTTATGAAAGGAAAACCTATCTCCTCAATCCACTCAGGCCTTGGGTCAACCCAGGACAGGAGCATGGCAGGGACCTATGGTATTCTGGAGAAGTTGGATTGAGCCGCAGACCGAGACTCACTAAAATAGTGCTCTGGTCCTGTCTGGAGAGAACAGCTGAGCCACTGCCCTTGAGGAGTTCATCTGGATCTCTTAGGTCTCTGTAGCCTCACCTGTGCAACGGGGATAATAAAGCCTAGTTTACTCTTCTCATGAGGTTAGATTTTAGATGCTATATAACAGTAAAAGTTCTCTGGAAAAATGAGTAACAATAGCAGTTGCATGCAGACAAATGAAACTAGTTTACCCCATTAGGGTCCAAAAATAGGATAAATATTTTCTTTCACATATTTAGAATTCTGTTTAATGTTTCAATAATTTCTGCCTGAGCTAAGATATAAATGTAAAAATAAAGGATTATGGAACCTATTGTCACTAGGCTCTAATTAGTTGGCTCCACTATTTTTGACCCCTTCTGAGGTAAAGGAAGCTTTAGGATTTAGGTAGATTGTTTTCCCATCCTAGGTATTGAATGCTGGCACTTCAGTACAGGGGTGAAAAATGGAGAAGCAGGACCTAGTTTGCACAATTCCTAGCTGGTGACCGTGGTGGGTTCCGGAATAGTATGGTGGCCATGGTGGGTCAAACTTGATGTGCCATGATGGGAAGGGTAAGCTCCTGCAGTCAGTTCCCTGGTCCTGGACTCTGGGGTGCCTTTCCAGGTGTGTAGGCAGTGCATGGATGCCTGGCAGTGCGCTGGGGTCAGCAAAGCAGGCACCACTCAGAGGACAAGGTGGTGGCGTCAGGACTCCTCATGCTAGGCCTGAATTCTTACTAAAGGAGCAAACCATCATTGCAGAGGAATTACAATCCAGCCTCTGTTTAAACAGGGGGCTTTTAGGACTACACTGAGCTGCAGGCAGAGCTGCGGGCAGCTGAGTGGGAAAGCACCCAGCGCCTGCAGGGCTTCGCTTGGTTGGGTAAATGAGGGTTGACTAGCTGGGAAAAAGCCAGCAGTGGGAGGGGCCAACTGCAGGCTGCTGCGGGAGACCCACAAGTGGAACGGGATCCTCTCGGAACGGTGTGTGTATTTATTCTGGCAGCTTCCTTAGTGAAGCCATGTTGAGTCCCATCTGGGATACCGTCAGGTATGAACGGGCGTTTCATCTTCTGCAAGGCGCCTTTCAGCGGCCTCCAGGCATCTGCGGTTAATCTGTTTAGATTGCGAGCTGGGCAGAGACACTGCCCCTTTGTGGAAGGCTGCTGTGTCTGAGACAGGCTCTGATTCTTTTCTGTTTTATTTCTTTTTTTTCCCCCTGAAAACGGGCCTCTCTGAATTAGTACTCAAGCTACTGCCCTAGGATTGGGCCAAGAATTTGTGGTAGCCATGGCAACAGCACCTTCTCCTACCTGAGCAGGATTTTCCTCGGCGTTCAGGTGCATTCTGCACCCTACCCCCACTTCCACCCCAGGTCTCTGTGGGTGAGCCCCCATGTGCCCAGGTGGTCACTTCTGGAATGAGGGGTGCCACTGTCCCCATTGACAGTGTCATTCCTGTTGCTTCCTACTGTCCCCAGCCCAAGTCCCAACATATTTGTGAATTTGGCAAAATTGGGCTTTGATTCTTTACCACCTGTATCACATTTTTCCTTTCCATTTCAAGGAAAACCAATAAAGTGGTTAGGAAATCAGGAAGCAATTAGGCGCAAGGCTCTGGAATGAAGGCTTCTGAGTTTGACCGGGAGCTTCTACATTTCCCAAGTATAGTACATGTCTTTGGGTGCTTAGTCCCTCTGTTTTCTGATCTATAAAAGGGGATGAACAGTGCTTTCCTCCTAGGACTCAGGGAGAATGAAATCAGGATAACGTGTGCAAAATTCTTGGCATGCAGCCTGGCCCATAGTAAGAACTCACAAATAGGCTATTAGCTATTGTTAGTGTTAGAAGCTAGGCACAGCTCTTTTAGGCTGAAGCAGTACAGAAGGCAGCCAGCAGAGACAGATACCTGAAGCCTTATGGCTTAGTCCGTTCTATCCATGTGACGGGCATACCCAGCTCCTTCTAACTGTCACTGCGGTTTCTAGCCTATTTCTGGTTACTGGGTCATCAGCTGCTCTCACACCTGCGTTGCAGCCCATAGTCTCCATGCCTCCATCTTGGTTCGACCTAAGCTGGTTAACTGCAGCTGTTTCCTGAATTCACCCTTACCTCTTTTTCTAAAAATTATTAATCAGATTCAGAGTGGTTGTTGCTTAGTTTTGTCATGTTACTACCCAAATGTATTCTTATACATATATTATATATACAAGCATTATCTATGGAGGATGACTTCACAGCAACATTCTCAACCCTGTGGGTAATCATTGTTTGCTTATTTTTGTTCTAAATTGGTATGTGTGGGTTGAGCCCAGTCTTCTTTGGGTTGGGTTCTGGTTGAAGAAGTTATCAATGGGATTAGGGATGGGGCTGATTGACTCAGTGGCAGAAGTCATGATGTCTTTCATCACTGAAGGCTTTCAACAGCCGGGAACTCTGTCCAGTTTATGCCTTTCTCACTGCTTTATATGCTCTCCTTTTAAGACTAACTCAAAGGAGTGGCAAACTTTGAATTACCAAATTCTTTCCTGCTGCCAGTGAGAGTTAAAGATAATTACATAGACATTTGACATTTGCTTCAGAGAAGGAAATGTTCAATGTTAATAGCTAAATGAACCTTTTATTTTCTTCCTTGAATCTTGCTGTGTTTCATGAAAGGAACCCACATGGTGATGGCTTATACATTTATGAATTATATTCTAAGAACAAATACATACTTCATTTCTCTGTAAGGGGAAGATCATCTAGAGGATATGAAGACGATGCAGATGCAGGCTGGAGAAGGGTTTAGGTGTTCTCACCTGGAAAGACGGGTAAATAACAGGATGCCTCAGAAGGTGTTAAGGGGATGAAATGACTTAATACACAAAAAGCTCTTATCAGTGTGCCGTACACATAGCAAGTGCTCAGTAAATGGTGGTGGTTATTAACACATGTGTGTTCCTCCATCTGAGTCCTGATGTTATTGGCCTCTTATATCCTGAACTGCACTTTATTTTAATGACCAGTAGCCAAGCAGAGAGACTGTTGACACTTAGTTGGAAAATACAATTATCTGTAAAAGATGTGTGGCCATTCTGGGGTTTATGAGGAGGAAGATGTGTGCAAGATGCCTAGAATTACAATTTGTTGAGTCAAATAATGGCTGAGCCAGCAAGGGTCTTTGACACCATTTAGTGAATTGTTTTATAAATGAAGGTCTGAGAAAGTGAAGCAAAAGACCCAAGATTCTCCAGCAAGTAATGGCATACCACAGTAGAAGTTGGCTCTTCAGACTCCCAGACCAGTGTCTACCGTATTCTACAAGGATACCATTCTCAACACTGGGCCCATATCATGGACATGAGCCAGAGGAGGTGGTACAGGGTGGGGTGGTGGGGACACAGTCCCTAATATTACTTCCACCCTAGGCCAAAGAAGGGAAGGGATGCTGTTTCACTAGAGGTCCAGTTTCTCCAGAGCAGTGATTCCCAATCTTTTTGAGAATGAGGAATACTATTTTTTCTTTTCTTTTCTTTTCTTTCTTTTTTTTTTTTTTTTGAGACAAAGTCTCACTCTGTCACCCAGGAGTGCAATGGCACGATCTCAGCTCACTGCAACCTCTGCCTCCCAAGTTCAAGTGATTCTCCTGCCTCAGCCTCCCAAGTAGCTGGGATTACAGGTGCAGGCCACCACACGTGGCTAATTTTTTAATTTTTAGTAGAGATGGGATTTCACCATGTTAGCCAGGCTGGTCTTGAACTCCTGACCTCAGGTGATCTGCCTGCCTCAGCCTCCCAAAGAGCTGGGATTACAGGCATGAGCCACTGCGCCCAGCCTGAAAATGAGGAATACTTTCTTACATTGATAAATTTCATTGATCTTTCTCCCCATTTCCAGCATGATATAGCAGCTATTGACTTGATATTCAACATTAGAGAAAATGTACAATAACACAATATTAGCCACTGTAAACTTGCCAGCACTTTACAATGAAGATGCATTTGAAAGTGGTTTACCTATATTATTTATTCAGACTACCAATGATGCTTGGATGGCATTTAGATTTGTGAGCAGCTTGCAATAACATCACCACCTTACTAGATGACTTTCACATCCATTGCCATGAAGGGCTGTTGGTTTCCTTTACTTTCTGAGAGTTACGAAAAGGGGATAATAACGTAGGGACAGTGTAGCAAAAATAAAGAGGAGCAGAAGGCTAAACCGTTCTGGTCCTTTCTCTAAAATGGTCCAAGGTTAAGCTGTCAGCAACAAGGAATGAGGCTTGAGTAGGAAAAAAAAACCATGAAAACAAAGCTCTTTCTTGTTCTTTCATGTAAATGCAATGGTGAATTGATACCCAATTTGGAATGCTGGCTCCAATAGTCTGAGAGCCAAAGTATTTGGGGGCAGTTATGGTTCATTAACTGCAGTGAAAAACACAGAGAGACAGTCAAAGCTGAAGGTTCAGCAGCCAGGCCTGTGCATTTTCTGATATGAGATATGTGTAACAGAAACAGATTCTATTTATTGCAAAATTCTGACTCCATTTTGTGTATCCCAGGGAAGAGCTGGGAGGTGTGGAGAGATGGGTTTCTGAGAGGCATAGACATTGGCTCCTTGGAGTTGTTTTGGGGCTGGTCTGGGCCAGTGGACAAGGACTAGTGAGTAAGTAGAGTAAGAACTCCCCACTGCTGGGTGAGCCTCCGCAACGGAGTCTCTTGAGAAGATGGTGGGTGGGACTTCCAGTTACTGCAGCATGAGAGGTCAGTGATTCCTCTTCACAAAACAAGCAGAAAACTGGAATAAAATTATCAAGAATAACCTCTCAAAGCACTGTACATTGACCAAAGGCAGACAACAAATTGTGAAAATTTTATTCCTGAAAAACTGCTGGATTTGTGGGTAAGAACAGCAGGAGTCTTTGGCCTTCCTGCCTGGAGCTGCTCCATCTTTTCCCACAATCCCAGTTGGTCAGAACTGGGGCTTTAAAAGCACAGGGCTGGCCATGAAAATGAGCAATTTGCTGCCAGGAGGGATGGACTCACTTTGGTGTGTGTGTGTGTGTGTGTGTGTAAACCTGTGGCTTTGTTGGCTAAATGTGGAATACTCTATTGGGAAAGAATGAGGAAAATCTGTGACTTTGCTAGCCCAAGATCGTGTTCTTAGTTAAGGTGGGCTGTGGACCAGCAGGAAATTTAATGGGGAGATCTGGGAAATGAAAGAGTGCCACAAAAGAGCAGAGAGAAATCCTCCACATATTCCTGGCTGGCTGGAAGATTATGTTGCATAGGAGAGACCGAAGAGGGCCCAGGGAGACTGAAAACCAAGAGAACTGAGAACTGGCTGCAACTTTCAATGTGTTCTCCAACTTTCACACAGACCAATTGGTAGAGGGATGGAGACTTCATCAGATGACCCCAGTGCACTTTCCACTGAACCATATGTCAAAGACACTGGAGAAACTTGAGGCCACGAAGTGATACTGGATTCCAGTTGAGCGACGTGTTATTTCATGTGCTTCCATAGCCATGTTGTTGCGGCAGTGTGGCTTAGTAGGAACACAGGTTTGTGTCAGACAGAATAGGGTTTTAATCCCAGCTCTCTCTCTTACTATTTGTGTGAATTTGACGAGTTATGCAACCTCTCTGTATCTTTTTTTTTTTTTGAGACAGTCTCGCTCTGTCGCCCAGGCTGGAGTGCAGTGGCTGGATCACAGCTCACTGCAAGCTCCACCTCCCGGGTTTACGCCATTCTCCTGCCCCAGCCTCCCGAGTAGCTGGGACTACAGACGCCTGCCACCTCGCCTGGCTAGTTTTTTTGTATTTTTTAGTAGAGACGGGGTTTCACCATGTTAGCCAGGATGGTCTCGATCTCCTGACCTCGTGATCCACCCATCTCGGCCTCCCAAAGTGCTGGGATTACAGGCTTGAGCCACCGCGCCCGGCCACCTCTCTGTATCTTAGTCAATCCTTGTAAAATTCCAGTGAAGTAGGCATTATTACTGTCCTCATGTTCTAAAATGCAGTGACATGGAGACTTTTTAATCTGTGAAATCTTCTTTTTTTGTTTTTGGTGAGGACTAAAAATTATAATGGCTATAGAGAATATACCACGTGGTAGGTACTTAATAAATAGTTTTTTAACTTTGTTATTGTTGTTATTGCTGATGATGCAGAAAAAGAACTACAGTCAAGTTGATAAACCCAGAGAGCTTATCCCCCCAGAGAGTCACCAAGAAAATCAGAAGATGGTGGCATCAATGCTATAGTGGGTGAGACCTCTACGTGGGCTCTGTATTGGTTTTTTATTGCTGCCGTAACCAATCGTCACAAATTTAGTGGCTTAAAACAACACAAAGTTTCATTTCATAGCTCTGTGGGTGAGAAGTTTAGGTAGAGTGGGTGGCCTCAATGAGCTCTCTGCTTCGAGGCTAAAATTAAGATGTGAGCAAGGCTGGGTTCCTTTCTGGAATCTCCAAGTCTGAACCCAGCTCTAGGCTCGTTCAGATTGTTGGTTAAATCAAGTTCCTTGCAGTTGTGCGATGGGGTCCCTGGTTTCCTGCTGGCCTGTCAGAGGCTGATCCTTGCTCCTCAGTGCCACTTGAATTCCTTCTTGTGTTTTCCATGTGGCCCTTCTCCAGCAGCAGGGCATCTTGTCCCTCTCAAGCTCAGGATTTCTCCAACTTTTCCTTGTCCTGAATCTCCCTGACTCATGTGGGCCCACTGGATAAACCAGGCTAATTGCTGTATTTTATAGTCCATGAGCTGAATCACAGCTGCAAAGGCCCCTATTCATAGGTTCTGGGAATTAGGGCATGGACCTTTTTGTGGTGCAGGCGGGGGAGTACATTCTGCCTACGACGACCTCTGAAGGAAGAACAGGTTATAGGCCAGCTCCTGGGGTAGGAAGACACATTCAGATGAAACCAGGAGCGTCTAGACTTTAGGGAATGTGAAAATGTGTAGATTTGTGTCAGTGAGGCTGTCTCTAATGAAGATCTGTTATTTTTGTCCACTCAACATTCCTTTCTTTGGGAGAGATGCCCTTTCTTCATTCTCTGTGGTTTTTATGAGGCTGCTACATACAGGATTCCATCTACTTGGCACAGGGATAGACTCATGGCCTCAAATGGGCCAATTATATCACCATCACCTTTCTCAGGAATCCGCTCTTGAGTGGAGACATGCAGGCACTGGAGGTGACTGCAGTGGAATGATGGTATGTCAGCATTCTAGGGAGGGGTCCATGAGTCCTGTTGTTGAGTTCACGGGAGCAGACTTCATTTAGTTCTTTCTGGGACCTGGTTGTTCAGCTCTTCCTTAAACACTGGGACCCACTTAGAATTCTTCCCAGAAATACCCTTTCTGGCTCAAGTTACGAGAGTTGGTTTCCATTGCTCACACCAAGAATCCTAACTGATGTCTCTCCCTGCCATGGCCACCACCCTCGTTACACAAAAGAGCATTTATTCAAGTCTCCTTGCTCACAACCATGCTGGGAATGAATTACTGACATGGTTTCTAATCTCTGTAATGGAGCATCTTACCTTGAGCCATGTCTTTTTAACACTTCCTTCATTAACCCTGATAGGGTTAATCCTGAGCAGACTTACAGAACAGTAGTTAATAACATGTAATGCCTCAAAAATCAGGATCCATTAAAAGCATCAGCCAGACAGGCAGAAATCACCACCTCTTAGCCTTTTATTACACACTGTATGTGAATGACAAGCGCACAATATAATGCTCATTCAAGACGATGGCCTGAATCATAAAATTTCAAGTATGAAATGTCCTCTGTTTATTTCAGCAGGAAAGCATGCAATACGACCAGGCTCCTTGTTTATTTTTTACGATTCAGTGCTTTAAGGAGTGAGCCCAAATTACATGGCACTTTCACTCCTCCCGCGTGCCTCATCCCCTGACAAGGAAGGGATCAAAGAGGTGTTACAGTAGGGAGGAATTAAGATTCAGATTGCGAACAAGGCACCAACCATTGTATTTCTGGCATGATGAGCTGAAGGGAGTGTTCTGAGTGACTCACATTTATTCAAAGGAAGGTTGAAGGGGGTCACCACTCCTCTTGCCCTGGCTCTGACTATGATTCTTGAAGAAGGGAGTGTTTCAGGATCTGTTCTGATCACTTAAAAAGCAGGGACTCCAGGTGGGCAAGAAAGTGGCCCTTGCTTGGTGCTCTTGGGAAAGGCTTTGATGTGAGGAGTACAATATTCATTTTGATCCTTTCTGAAGAGAGTTACAGCAAATTTAGTTCCACCCAACTTCTCACAAGGTCACACATCCAGTTGGTTCTCGGTGAAGATTAAGATGCAATGAGTCTGCCTGCTGAGGTATCCACCGCAGACCCCCTCACTATGCCTCTTCACACCCCAGGAGCCCAATTTCTCTAAAGAAGAAATTTGCAGAAACAATTTGCTCCCTCAGTCTAATTTCCCTCTTAGGCAGGAGAACAATCTCTCAAAGACAATTCTGTCAAATAATAATAGTAATACAGATGCCACAACCACTTCCTGTTTTTATATTACACTGCCCTTCCAGAGGGACAGAATGCTTTGAAGATCCTCTCTCCTTCCAGAAGACAAGGGGCTATTGCTCCCTCTTGAACTCCCAGGAGGCTGGGTGGTGATTAGCCTGAAAGAATTTGTTCTTCACAAAATCACCCCTATACCCTGTGATCTTCTCAGAGCTTGTAAATGGAGTTTTTGATGCCATAGTCTATGGAGGGGTTTTCTTCTTTCTTTTTTCCTTCTCTCCCTCCTCCTCCCCCACTATTTTCCATTTCTTTTCTTTGTTCTTTCTTTTAGTCAGATTGAGCAGTCAAGAGATACTGCTTACAGTCATCTGCTAAGGAAGCTTCTTTTCAAGCTTAGAAGTCAGTGGTGCTTTTCCGGTCCTTGGGCCCATCAGTGGTTCTCTAGACTCACACAGGGTAATGGGCAGCCTCCGTGGTGAGTCAGCTGCCGCCTTACGTGACTGGCTGTATTGTTTTCCTCTGCAGTGACTGGGCCAGCACTCCATCCCTTTAACACGAAGGCATTGTTATTGACTAGTTTTGAAGGAAAATTTATTTTCCTCCACCCTCCTAAACCACAACTTCAATGCCTCCTCCTCCTCCTTCCTTCATAATAGTCACAGTAGGATTTTCAATTATAGCTAAAAGCCCTAGATTTAAGTGACAGATTAAGAGGCTCGGCAGGTTGCTCCTCTAATGTTCATTTCACCTGTTGATTTATTTTTTAACCTGCAGGCACTGGGTTTTAGGTTAGCCTTTTGACAAGGTGTTTGCTGATGCATCCTGTGGTGGCCCGGCCTCTCTGCAGGGCACTGGATGTGGGCTTTGGGCAAAGTCAGCTGCAGGAAGGGCACTGCCCACCACCATGGCACCTTTGATCCCTGGCCCCAGTGCCAGAGGCTCTGACCACACAAAGCGGCTGGAGAGCAGGAAGAAGCCCTCTGACACCCCCTCCTGTCCCAGCCTGGCACAGAGCCTGGCACACAGTGGGTGCTCCATACAGTTTGCAGGGTGAAAGAATGAAACACTCCAAAGCCAAGAGGCTTAAGTGTCTGCATTTGCTTCAGATAGAGATAAGGGGAGAACTACAAATGCTGCCCACTTCTGAAATTACAAAACGAAAAAATGCTTCTTTTTCACTTTGGCTTCATTATGCTTTAAAGGGCATACTTTTTGCTCTCAGTAACTCAGTCCCTCTTCCTCTCCTCCCCCAAGGACCCTTCTCAGGAGTCTTTGAACCCCCTGGGGCCTCACAGGAAATTGCTCTCAGCTGCCCACGTCTTCCCCTGGGACCTCCTTATAAATTGAAGACAGGGTTTTCCAGGGAACTTTATACTTTAAAAAGGATACAAGATTTCTAGATTCTAAATGAAATTTCAGTGGTGGAAATTTAAAGATTCCCTTTACAGGTAAAAGAGAAGCCATCTGAGCGATTTCCCCTACAGCTTCTCAAAGCCCACTCGCACCTTCCTGTACAAGTGAGGCCGCTACCTCAGACACCTGGGAGTTTCCTGGTTCACTGCTGGGCAGAGATCGTGAGGGAGTCAGGAGCCGCTTTAGGTTGAGCTCAGCTGGTGTCTCACTTCAGGTGTTGAGCGGAAGGCACTGAACACCTCCTGCACCTTCCCGGATCTTTCATAGCCCCAGGGCCCTGCACTTCACTAGGACATGCAGGGCACTCTGGGCAACTTGTCCTCCAAAGTCCCATCAGGCTGGCGCCGTCCAGGTGCTGGAGCTGATCTGACTCTTGACTGACTAGTTTGCCGCTTTTAGGTGCTCCAGGCATGCCTGGAATTTCCCTTCACTGTATTTGGATTTTCTATGTATCTTCTCCCAGTGGGCTCTAAGTTCCTTGAGGGTAGGGATGGTCTTTCTTATTTTACATTCCGAGTACAGTGCCCAGCCCATTATAAACAAGGATAAAAATATGGAGAAAGAGGGAGAGTGGGAGGGGAGAGACAGAGAAAGAGAGAGAGAGAGAAGGAGAAGGAGAAGAAAAAAAGGCAAGGGGGAGGAGGAGAGGAAGGAAGAAATTGCAGATTAGGCCTCTAGTTTCTGCTCTTAACAACTAGTTTGATACTAATTGCCAACCTGGCTCTAAAACAAAGCTAGTGTCTGTACATCTCTATAGATTTGAGTTTCCATCCTGAGGGCAATTGATTCTCTCACTGAGAATTGGAGCCCCTGTCTTATAGCTGTGATGACACCATCTAATATGTAATTAAACCTAGGTTTTTTTCATCCCATCTTCTTGATCCTCGTTGTTAGTAACTCCCCCAATCTTAAGCCCCCCTTAGAAGTTGGATACTGTTGGTATTTTACATTTAGCCTTTATCAGCAACCAGTTGGTGTGTGGTAATTGCAAATTATCTGAACAAGAGGCAAATTGTATAGCGAGAATCTGAAAAGGTCAGGGGAGCTGTGTCTGGAAACGGCAGTTAGAGAATTGAAGAAACTTGACTTGAAGAATTATTTTTAGACAATCACTAAGCCCTGCTAAATTAGACTGGAAATGCATCTGGTATTTAGTACCTGATCCTTCTGCAACCAGTAAACTGGGGCAGAACTTTCTGGCATGAGGTGTGTGTGTGTGTGTGTCTGTGTGTGTGCGCGCGCGCGCACATGTGAACAAGATTCAGCCAGGCTAATGGTCAGCTGCCACGCTGGTTGTTAGGTCCAGCATCTATTCTGAATGGTCAGTGCTCAGGCTGTCTATATTAATTATTAAACATAACGGGCCGGGTGCAGTGGCTCACATCTGTAATCCCAGCACTTTGGGAGGCCGAGGAGTGTGTATCACTTGAGGTCAGGAGTTTGAGATCAGCATGGCCAATACGGTGAAACCCTGTCTCTACTAAAAACACAAAAATTAGCCAGGTGCGGTGTCATACACCTGTAGTCCCAGCTACTCGGGAGGCTGAGGCAGGAGAATCGCTTGAACTCGGGAGGCTGAAGTTTCAGTGAGCCAAGATGGCACCACTGCAGGCCAGCCTGGGTAACAGAGCAAGACTCAATCTAAAAAACAACAAAAAAGAACACAACCATTTTCTCCAAAGCAGCGAGGCTTAAACATCTGCATTTGCTTCAGATGGAGAGAAAGGGAGAACTACAAATGCTAGCCATTCGTCCTGAAGAAAAAAACGCCTCTTTCTCTCCCTCTCTCTCTGTCTCTGTTTCTCCCTCTCTTTTGGCCACAAAGTGTATGTTAAAGTTTAGGCAAGTTTCAAACACAAAAAATTATATTTTCATATCTTGCATTTTAGGCTAATCTGGAGGTTTAGCCTAAACTCAACATGGAAATAACGCAAATTAAGTTTTGAATCATGTCAGCTGTGAAGCTGCCCGTCTCTCATCCCTCCCATCCATGTCCCAGGCCATTTATTTCCGTTATGTCAGCAGAGTCTGTCCCTCCACACAGTCATGTTTGGAGCTCCCCTTCTGTGTCTGCAATTTTCCAGGGAGCACAGGAGTGTGGAGTTTGAGGCTTTCAGGATTTTCCCCTTACTTCCTCTGCCGAGCTATTGCCAGGCGAGGATGGATTCATGGAGTTCAGCCCTTACTCCAACTCCTCTGCTCTCTGCATCGGCCAAGGAGTGCCCACCATCTTGGTGTCTTCAGGCCTCTCTGCGAGCCGCATTAGCTCTCCTGAGTCACCAGAGTGCCAGCCTTGCTGCATTGGCCTTGCCCAGGGGACACCCACTGGCCACCGCCCTGCAGCCTGAAAGGTACTGATAGGGCACGCAGCCCCCACTCTTAGAAGGCGGCTGCTGAGAAATCCATCATCCAGGCCACTGCAGTACTAGTCCCAGACACCTTCCTCCCACTTGCCCTGAGCTCTTTTCAAAAGACTAGGGCGGAGGTTCTCAAGGGCCTTCTTCTTCCTTCCTACCAGAGGCCTGAGTGCACAGACTCCTAACTATGAGCTCCCCGTGTCCCCCTGTGCCTTTGCCAAGGGTTGCCGCCCCATCTTCCATTTTCTTCTCTTTCCTTCCCTACCGTTCCTTGTCTCCACCTTCACCATTATTTTTTTATTTTTATGTTCTTTACCTTTTGTCCCCGTCTTTCTCTCTGAACGCTCCCATCTCCACCACTCCCTGCAAAGCCAGCTCCCTCCCTGGGTCATAGCCCCTTCCCCCAGAAAGAAGGCCCTCTTCCAGCCCTGCCTGCATCCCCAACCCTTTACACCCGTCCACATATCCAAATACTGCTGGATTTCCAGGCCCATCTCCCTTTTCCCCCTGCCCCTGCCTCAGCTTCCACCCCCGGCACTGCATTCCACAGGGCCAGGGCCAGCCTGTGGTTTCATTTTCTTTTGTTTCTTGTTTCTTGTATACCAACTTTTCCCTCCCCCGTCTCCCCTCCTTTCCCTACTGTGAGCTCTTCAGGGATAGGTAATACACCCATATTTCCTTTTGGTTCCCCTCACAGCCTGGAAGGTGCTTTAAAAAACACTTATAATCCTAGCACTTTGGAGGCCGATGGGGGTGGAACACGAGGTCAAGAGATCAAGACCATTCTGGCCAACATGGTAAAACCCTGTGTCTACTAAAAATAAAAAAATCAGCTGGGTGTGGTGGCGTGTGCCTGTAGTCCCAGCTATTTGGGAGGTTGAGGCAGGAGAATCGCTTGAACCCGGGAGGCAGAGGTTGCAATGAGCCGAGATCTCATGCCACTGCACTCCAGCGTGGCGACACAGCAAGACTCCATCACAAACAAACAAAAACAAACACTTGTTTGGCCAGCTGCAGTGGCTCTCACTTGTATTCCTAGCACTTTGAGAGGCTGAGGTGGGAAGATCACTTGAGCCCAGGAGTTCCAGACCAGCCTGGGCAACATAGCGAGAACCCATCTCTACAAAAAATTGGAAATTAGCCATGTGTGGTGGTGCACGTGTGTAGTCCCAGATACTTGGGAGGCTGAGGCAGGAGGAGTGCTTGAGCCTAGGAGTTCAAGGCTGCAGTGAGCTATGATCACACCACTGCACTCTATCTAGCCTGGGTGACAGAGTGAGACCTTGTCTCAAAGACAAGCCAACAGTTGTAAAAGAAAAAGAAAAAAGAAAAGCAAACCAACCAAAAAAACCCCAAAGAACACTTGCTGACTGGTTGATGCAGATATTGATGAGGTGATCAAGGCAGTCTAGCTTCTTGCAGAACTAAGGTCAAATCTCTGAGCTAAGTTGTCTTCTCTGAGAAGTCCATGGGGAGAACTGGAGTGTGGGCCTGGGTGGGAGCCCAGGCTTTGGAGCAGAGAATTACAGAATCAAATCCTGGCTCCATCACTGACCAGCTGAGGGACATTGGTAAGTGATCCCACCATTGTGAGACTCAGTTTCTTCATCATTAAACGGGGATTATAATAGCCTCGGGGTTGCTGTGAAGGTTAGAGAGGATGATGTTTTAAAGGATCACTGCATGCTGTTTTATTATCTCCTCCAGCCCCTGCTTGTGAAGACACAGGGGCCAAGCCCTGGGTGGGGGCAGCATCCCTGGAGTGCTGTCAGTGTCAACTGAGAGAGAATATATGAGCCAGGGAAGCGGGGGGTGGGGGGGGCGGGGGTAGCAGCACCCAGGTCCAGCTGGCTGGGGCTGCTCACAGTTACCCTGGGATACTGGGAAAGTTATGCCAATACATCAGGGAATCAGGGATGGATGTGCAACCTATTCTTGCTCACACTCCACATCTGCTCCCCCTGTCAGCTTCCTTAGGCAGATGCTGATGACTTTGGGGCCCTGGGAGAGTGCAGACAGGGAACCTTTCTAGATTTATCCTCTGGATGAGGCTGTGGTGCTCCCGGGGTGCAGATGGTGCTGGCCTCACTGCCCCGATAGAGAATGGGATCCCACCCTGTGTTCTCAGTGACAGTTCATGCCCCATCATGATATGATGATTCTGGAGTGTCACCAGGGTCAGAGTAGGCACTCTGGAGTCACAGAGACATTGGTTCAAATTCTTCAACAACTGGCTGTGTGATCATGGCCAGTAACTCAATCTCCTTGAGCTTTGATTTTCCTATCTGTAAAAATGGGGATTGGACTGCACAGTGGCTCACACCTATAATCCTACCACATTGGGAGGCAGAGACAGGAGGATTGCTTGAGGCCAGGAGTTCGAGACCAGCTTGGGCAACAAGACCCTCATCTCTACAAAAAATTTTAAAAAATTAGCCAGGTGTGGTGGTGCATGCCTGTAGTCCTAGCTATTTGGGAGACTGAGGTGGAGGGTGTTACTTGATTGTGCCTGGGAAGTTGAGGCTTCAGTGAGTTATGATGGTGCCAATGCACCCCAGCCTGGTCGACAGAGCAAGACTTCATCTCAAAAAAAAAAAAAAAAAAAGGAGGGGGGATGATGACATCAACCTCATGAAATAAAGATAACATGAGATAAAGTGTGCCAAGCTTCTAGTAGAGGCCAAAGAGAATGCTCTCAATAAAACATACCAAAACTTACCAGGCCCAGAGGCACCATGTGCCATGACCTATTGACTGGAGAAGAATGCAGAGGAAATGAAAGGTACAACTTCACGGATACACAAATGCTGGGGTTTGGAGCTAATGCTGAGAAGACGCCCCTCTGGACTGACAGACTACAACTCTCTGAGCTCAAGACTGACTGTCTTTATTCTGAAATTTCTCAAGGGGTCATGGGGGATGCCATAGGCCACGTGCACATAGGGGTCTAGGCATTATGGTAGCTTGAGCAACTGAGTCCTCCCACTGTGGGGTTTTCATGTGTGTGAGACGTGAAATGTAGCATGCCCTGACATCATTTTAATAAAGCTCAGGCACTTTCAGGGGATGCTCCAGAGCCTTTCACTGAAACCATTTGTGCTGTCAAAAGCTGACATTATAACGACATTGCAGAAGGGACTCCCTGGGAAATCACTGCTCATTCCCTTTCAGGCAGTTCATTTACCTGCAGAAACTGGACCTGCTGCTCTGCTCTGCAGCATCTGGCGATTGACATGATCCTGTAAGTCAATTTTGCAGCTGAGTGGACCGAGGTCCCAGAAAGCCAAAGGCCTGAAGTGGAAAATATAGAGCAGGTGACTCATTAAGCCTTGAGTCTAGGACTTGAGCCCCAAGGAGCAGCCTACACACTGCTGATCTTACTGAATATTAGGAGGCCTGATTGGACTATGGCCTCATTTTAGGCCAGCGTAGGAAGGAAGAGAGAGCTTGAGAATACTTTCCACTGCTGACTTTTCGGGGGTTTTAATGCATTTATTCTCCTACCCAGCTCGCTTTGATTCTTCATCCAATTCCCATCGTCTGCCTAAAACTTTCCCTTGTCTCCTTTCCCCTTCCATTCTGTTCTATCTAAGATGCTTGCAAATGTCCTCCCTTCTCTTCAGATGCTCCCTACCCCTGTCCCAACTAGGTGGATGGTCACGAGAAGACAGGCCCACTGGAGTGATCTCTGGCCATCTCCGCTCTACTCCAATATGTCTCTGGTTTGTCACCTCCCCTGCCCTCCACTTTCCAGTTTCAGAAGATGAGGTGGACATTTTCCTCAACAGAGCCAGCCTTGGAGGTCATCATTTTGGTTGAGACCCTGTGTTCTTTCCTATAGTCTGGATTGTTTCTCTTTTTATCCACTGGCCCTTCTCAGCTTTCAGATACACACTTGACCCGCTCCCCCAGTTCTACTTCTTTTCACTGGTGAGCTTCTTTACCAGTCATCCTCATCTGCCGCCAGTATTATCTGGGGCATATCCCTGGGGCAGCTTACACCTCCTCAGTGGTGACCTTCCCTAGCTTCTTATTCAGATGGCACCCCGACATCAGGGGCGTCTCTCCAATGGTCAAGTTGCACAGTGCCCATCCCTTAATACTCTGTAATCTTGGGTGCTCTTAGCAACCCATCTTCCTTGAAGCTCTTTCCTCAGAGGGCCTCCATGACATTCAATGCTCTGTGTTCTCATCATACTTCTGAACTGTTTCTTTCTCATTCCCTTGGCATCTCTTCCTCTTTTTATAACAGATCTACGCAACTTTCGGCTCAATGCATTATTTCCATATTTTCTTTTTTCTTTTCTTTTTGAGACGGAGTCTTGCTCTGTCACCAGGCTGGAGTGCAGTGGTGCAATCTCAGCTCACTGCAACCTCCACCTCCCGGGGTCAAGTGATTCTCCTGCCTCAGCGTCCCGAATAGCTGGGACTACAGGCGCCCGCCACCACGCCCAGCTCATGTTTTGTATTTTCAGTAGAGATGGGGTTTCACCGTGTTGGCCAGGCTGGTCTCGATTTCTTGTCCTCATGATTGGCCTGCCTTGGCCTCCCAGAGTGCTGGGATTATAGGTGTGAGCCACTGCGGCCAGCCCATTCCCCTATTTTCTATTCTTTTTCTGAAAACGCACTTATTGTCATGTCTCTAAGTTCTCTGGGGGAGGAGGTGGACCTTAAAGCTGGACTAAGGCAAGGTGTGGGTTTAAGAAGAAAATAAGAAATAGTTGGTAAAGGAAACTGAGATACTGAGAATGTGGGAGGTGCTTGTTTATTTTTGGGTTTGTTGGCATTTTAAGGGATTGTTCTGGCTAATCCCATCATTGTTCATTCCCTGGCTTCCTGTTTCCTCCCTTGCATTGTGCAAATATTAATTCAATATTGCATTTATGGATTCAGGAACCATACTCTTAAGGTGTGTTGTTTACTGGGTGACTTCAAGATGAATGAGAGATCTAAAACCCTTCCTGCCTGGTTCGTGAAAACCAATCTTCTGTGCCTCAGCCATTCTGATGAGATGTGATGTAGGACCGACCTTTGCATGGACTGATTGGGGGATACACAGACCCCAGGCTGGGCATGATCCATTGGTTTGATGTGCAGAGCTGGTCTTATTCAGGATGGCTTGTATAGCTTTTATTTGTAGGAGTATTCCTGTTTCAGAAGCAGAGTGCTGCCCGGGATGAGGGAGTGCCAAGTATTCCTTTTCTATTACCCTCTCTTTCCAAGGGAACAACATTTGAACAGCTTCCAAACTAAGCATCCCTAAAACTTGCCCTCAAGACCAAGAGGCTTCCTTTTCCAGTCTTTAAATCAGTCTCAGTGTCTGCATCTGGCTTTTAAGATTTTTGCAAACTCCATCAACATCACTGACAAGCTGGGAGATGCCCGAATCTCAAATCAATCAAGTGTTACAATTTTTGGGAAAAAAAAGTTGCTTTGTTTTCTGATTTGTACCACAAACAGTGGCTCCAATCTGTCATTATGACTGAGAACATGTCACAACAATCTGTTTTGATTCTATAGGAAAGAAAGGCATCTTGCTCTCCTCCAGCTACAGCTAATTTGGAAAATTTGCAAGCTGACATACAACTTGATTAAAATGACCTGGAGCCACCAATTCTTTTACAATGCAACTCAGTGCTTACAGTCCCAGACCTCCTGTAATCCAGTTATCTCCTCCAAAGTTTTTTGGGGGAGGAAGGGAGGAGATGAGGGAGAGGAAGAGTTATATGTTATAACCCACCTAGAGATTTTAAATTATTTATATTTTCCCCCTTCAACTCTACTGTCACTATGGATTTCCTTCACAGCTTAGAGGAGAGGAAAAGTAAAGCCTGGCATTTCTTTTTCTTTTTTTCTTTTTTCTTTCGGAAATGGAATCTCGCTGTAGCCTAGGCTGGAGTGCGGTTGTGCGATCTCGGCTCACCGCAAGCTCCGCCTCCCTGGTTCACGCCATTCTCCTGCCTCAGCCTCCCGAGCAGCTGGGACTACAGGCGCCAGCCACCACGTCCAGCTAATTTTTTGTATTTTATTAGAGACGGGATTTCACCATGTTAGCCAGGATGCTCTTCATCTTCTAACCTCGTGACCGCCCACCTCGGCCTCCCAAAGTGCTGGGATTACAGGCATGAGTCACTGCACCTGGCCAAGTCTGACATTTCTAAGAGATTGGTGTGGATTTCATAGTTCTGGGTACAGAGCAGGGACATCTTCCAAGTGAAGCACCTGGTTTGAAGCTGGAGACTATCTAACATTGTGGTTTCACTCCTATTCCATAGTTTTAGAAAATATATAGGAATTTGTCTCAGTTTGAATGGGCTCACTTGGTCTTTGTCAAAACCTGGTTACACTGAGAGTATTGATATTTCCTTCTTGGGAAATCAATGGGTAAAACAAAACAATTACAGTTTGGCCAGTTCCAGCAGTGGGAACCATAAGGTCCTACGTGATGGAAACTGAGGCAGTGTTCAGAAGTCAGAGTTTAAGTTTGGTCTATAAATATGTTTCTGTGAATATCTTGGCTTTCTTTATGGCTTCTACAAATGTGTATTATTGGCCCATTAGTGAAGGAGGATGTTAACGTAGGAGGTGTTAATGTGAGCTGCCATGGGTGCCCACAGCTGCATTGTTCACTAAGACAATGTATAATTGCTAAGAGACAATATGTAATTACATGTTGAATTGTGTGCTGCAAACTGTAAGTGTTGACGATTGAGCTTGGAGAGGGGAGTGCTAATACTGGTTGAGACCACATACACACAGACACTCATTTGTTGGGAACTGTACAGTAATGAGAATCATTCCTGAATCCTGTTGCCTTGGCAACCTTTTCTAAAATGATGTCGATAAAGAGCTAGCAACACTTATCAATGAAGCCAGCATGTCTTGGGAAGAAAGCTGCTGAAAACAAGGCATCAAGCATCAGACCAAACTGGCTTTTAGAGGGATGGCTCTGTCTAAAGTCTGGTAAAGATGAGAAATGTGGGATCAGATATTAAGGCCATGGTTATCAGCAATAGCCCCCATGACACCCTGGCCAAACACAGATCCACTGTTGAGGTTGTGGGACATTCACCAGCTCAGGCTCCAGCTCTTGTTCATGGCAGATCTTCTGTTTTTGTGTGGTTGGGCAATACCCGAGATGCCAGAAGGGACACCCTAGGGTGAGGCAGCACCCCTGTCTGGAAGACATACAACTCCAGGGTAGCAAGGATGTCTGGACATTTTCCCTCTTCCTGGTCACTCTTGCCTTAATGTAAATGTCTGGTCTGATTTGTTTTGCAACACTCTGAGGTGGTAAGGGAGGACTGATATAGTTAGTTCCTCTTTAAAGATAACAAAAATAAGGACAGCAAAGATTAAGTAACTTGTTTATCCTGTGTCTTAGAGAAAAGTCAGTGCTAAAACCAGGGATTTGATTTGTTCTTCCTGCCAGGTGGTGTGGAATGCTTCAGGAATCCCACTGTCCACCTACCCCACCTCAGGACCTGCAACATTTCTCATTTCTTACTCAGCACAGCTGACAAGGGCTCACTCTGTGGTTCTGGGTTCAAGTCCTGCCTGAGCCGTGCAGACTGAACTTTGACTCAGGCTCCTGGAGTCAGGTGGGTGGCAGGTGCCTCCTCTGGTTTTCAGTGAAGAAAGACTGATGAACCTGTCTGGAAATAATATTTTATCTTGAGAATATCAATAAAAAGATTGTGAGACTACATTTTGAAGTTTATTTTTAGAGCGGTAAATCTTGTCCAGGATTTTTCTTTTCTTCTTTTTTTTTTTTTTTTTTTTTGAGATGGAGTATTGCTTTCTTACCCAGGCTGGAGTGCAGTGGTGTGATCTCGGCTCACTGCAACCTCTGCCTCCTGGGTTCAAGCGATTCTCCTGTCTCAGCGCCCCGTGTAGCTGGGATTACAGGTGCACGCCACCATGCCCGGCTAATTTTTTTTCAGTAGAGACAGGGTTTCAGCATGTTAGCCAGGCTGGTCTCGAACTCCTGACCTCAGGTGATCCACCCACTTCTGCCTTCCAAAGTACTGGGATTGCAGGCGTGAGTCACTGTGCCTGGCTTGTGTGGATTTTTCTTACCCATTTTAATTATGTTATTTTGAATTATACACCATCAAGTACAGCTTGAATGCATTCAGACCAAAACATTTACCCAGGCATCTTCTAGATATGGGACTTCAATAATTGTTTACATTAGTGTCAATCCTGAGATTGAATGAGCAAAAGGGTGCAAATTTGCATGCTGTTAAATTTGCAAAATTTAACACTACAAAAAAACACTCAGAGAAAAGGATTAGAGCATAAATTGCCTATAGTAGCGTATGTCTAACCCCTGGGCTCCTAAGAGGAGCAAAACTCTTATAAAAAGCCCCTTTGCCCTTGTTAATTACAGAAAAACAGATTGGAGGGGGCAGCATCCTCCTACTATATTCCGTCATATGTCATAGTTCCCTCCCTTCCTCCCTCCCTTCTTCCTTCCCTCCCTCCCTCCCTCCCTCCTTCCCACTCTATTTATTGTGCCCTGTTTTATCAGGCACAGCTCTGGCCACTGGGGATATGAAGGTATCTGAGGTAGAGACCTTGCCCATATAGGGTTCTTCTTCTGGTTGGAAATAGACACAAGGTTTTGATGACCTCTCACCAAAGTCATGTGGGTACACAGAGAAGATCAACAAGGTCAAGGTCAGAAAAGGGGGTAAGAGGAGGGTAAGAATTTGCCAGTTGGAGAAAGTATTTATGGGAGAGGAAGGGATTTTCTAGGTAAAAAGAATGGTATGATTAAAGGTGCGATGACAAAAAGCAATGGCTTAGGGAATATATTTAGTTACTGGATGTGGCAGAGAAACCACAACAAAATTTGTATTCTCTAATACCATAGAATAACTGCCCAGTCATGGACTACATTTCCCAAATGCATTTGTGTCCAGATGGGGACATGTAACTAGTATTCTTATCAATGGTTAAGGTGGTCAAGAAGCGAGCCTACTTTTCCATTCTGTATTCCCCATCTGCTGACTAGGATGCTAAAAATTCTGAGTCCCAGGCAATGGAAAAGTCACCAAATGGAAGAAACCTGGGCCTTGAATCACTGTGGATGGCCACCCACTGACAAGTGACTCCTGCATTTCACTAATAGTACCATGTCAGTAAGTAGGAAACTTTTATTGTGGAAGGCACTGAAAAAAATCAGGATTTCTTCATTACTGGAGCTGGCATTACCCTAGGTGTGACCAGATGGCATCTTAATATGCGTTCAAAAACAAAGGAAGAAAAAAAGAAAGAGAAAGAAAGAAAGAAAGAAAAGAAAAGAAAGAGAAAGAGAAAATTTAGTTCCACAGTGAACTAAATTTGAGAAACACTGAATTCAGTAGGCTTCATGACTGCAGGATGTTACAAGTTTTTAACATGCTAAGGTGTATTATGAATCTCTGAGAGGGATCTAGTGTGCAGTGTTTTCTTAATGTCTTTGGCCATGCAATGATTTTGTTAATACTTGTGAACATACTGTGGTTCTGTAGAAGTCAGTTAGAGAAAAGCTAAAGTCAACACAGGGCAATGTTTTGAGGTAGGAAAGGTAGAGCCCTTGGGGTGCTCCCTTCCTTCCCCCTCCCTCCCCACTCCCTCAAGTTCTGGCTTCTAAGCTTTTCTCTCAGCCCTCAAATGAGGCATGCTGGGTATTGTGTTTCTGGTCTCTGCTCTGCCTGGATTGTTCTCCATTCATTTATTCAACTTTTTTCCCAAAGCCCAACTTTCTTCGTGAACTGCATCTCCAAGTCAGAGTGAATTCTGTCCCTCTTGGCCTTCATAGCACATGGCTTCCATTTCTGCTTTTCACCTACTTTGTTCCACCTTACAACGTGAGGAATGGCTCATGTGTCTGTCTCCCTCATTGGAAGTAAATTCCTTGAGGCCAGGCATAGTGGCTAATGCCTGTAATCCCAGCACTTTTGGAGGCCGACAAGGGTGGATCACCCGAGGTCAGGAGTTTGAGAACAGCCTGGCCAACATGGAGAAACCCTGTCTCTACTAAAAATACAAAAATTAGCCAGGCGTGGTGGCATGTGCCTGCAGTTCCAGCTACTTGGGAGGCTGAGGCAGGGGAATTGCTTGAACCTGGGAGGCGGAGGTTGCAGTGAGCCAAGACCATGCCATTGTACTCCAGCCTGGGTGATAGAGCAGGACTCTCTGAAAAAAAAAAAAAAAAAAAAAAAAAAAAAGAGTAAATTCCAAATATAATATAATGCTTACACAAAAAGTACACATAGTATATATATTGACCTGGATGAATTTTCATGAACACTCCTATGCAACCAACATTCCAATCAAGAAACAGCACTACCAGCACCCTAGAAACCCCTATGGTCACTACTCTCACCAGGATAATCACCATCCTGACTTTTAGTACCATAGGTTATTTCACCTGTTTCGTAATTTACACAAATGAAGTTGTACAGTATGTACTCTTTCCTGTCTGACTTTTGTGAGAGGCATTCATATATTTGTGTGTAGATATAGGCCATTTAAAAATTTTCATTGCATGCATAAAGCATAATTTATTTGTTCTACTGTTGATGAGTATTTAGGTAGTTTCCAGCTTTATGCTTTACAAATAGTGTTGCTGTGAGCATTCAAGTTCATTTCTGTAATGAGCATATAGATGCATTTCTGCTGGGTGTATACCTAGGAGTAGAATTGCTGGGTCATATGGTATGAGTACGTTCAGCTTCAGTGGATTCTGCCAAATGGTTTCCAAAGTAGTTGTACAACTACACTTCCACCAGCTGTGTTTGAGAGTTGTAGTTGTCCTGCTTCCTTGCCAACACAAATTTCCTACTTTTTACTTTTGGCATTCTGATGGGTGTACTGCATTGTAGTTTTGGTTAGCAATTCTCTTATGATTAATTAACCAATTTACTGTATTTGGTATCTGGAGATCATCTTTTGTGAAGGATCTAAGTCATTTGTCCATTTTTCTATTGGGTTTTCTGTATTTTTCTTATTGATTTATAAGAGTTATTTACATATTCTAGTATGGACTCATTAAAAAAAATTCTCCAAGGCCTGAGCACTACTGGTTTCCACATTCAATACAATTTTGCTGCATAAAAGAGAACAAAAGAACACTATCAGATCTTTAGCCATCGGGTGGGCTTCACCACTATTCAGTGTTTCCCTTGTCACCACTACAGCCTCCTTAGCAGTTAAAGGGGGAATATCCATATGGGGCAAGTTTGGATGAGGCTCAGAAAAGTCTTGGAGTCCAGGTGGACCCAAGGTCCACCTGGACAGTCCATAGGCAGCTGTTGGACTGCCCATAGACAACTGTTGATTGAAGATTCACCCAACAGTGGCTGCTGGGCCATTCAGCCTGGACTACATAGACATTGCTCAGTGGGTGGGGATGGTTTCATTCATTCATTCATTCATTCAACAAATATTTATTGAGCACCTTCTAAGGCACTCTTTTAGGTACTTGAGCTACATCAGTGAATAAAACAAAGATATCTGTCCTCATGGAGCTTATATTCTAGTAGAGGAGATAGACAAGGAGGGCTAAATATAATAAATTCTTATGTAATATCTTAGAAGGCAATTTGTGCAAGACGAGTCGGGGGTGTTTGTGAGGCAGTAGGGTGAAAAAGTGAGCTTAAGCAGGGTCTGGGGAGGAGAGGAAGGCAGCCATGAGGATGGCTGGAGCGTCCGTGGAGGAGAGGGTTCATGCAGAGGCCCTCAGTGGGAGAGTGTCAGGCATGTTCAAGGAGCAGCAAGGATGACAGGAGGTGACAGAGGTCACAGGAGCCCTATCCTGGTAGGATCTGGGAGGTTTGCTTTGAGGATGCTTGAGATGGGGAGTTGTCAGAGGATTGGAGCAGAGGAATCACAGGATCTGACTTACATGGCAAACAGCTCCAACAGTGGTGAGAGAAGAGATAAGGGTAGGACAGGCGCATGGAGACCCACTGGGAGGTGTGTAATAAACCAGGTGAGAGGTGCTGGTGGCTGGCACCAGGGTGGTAGGAGCAGAAGTGGTGAGAAGTGATTAGATTCTGGATGCATTCTGTAGGCAGAAAAGGCTCTTGTGATGGGGTGTGTGTGGGGGTGTGAGTGAGGACACAAGTCAAGGATGACTTGGCTGTCTTGAGACTTCCAGTGGCTCACGCCTGTAATCCTGGCACTTTGAGAGGCTGAGGCGAACAGGTCGCTTGAGCTCAGGAATTGAAGACCAGCCTGGGCAACACAGTGAAACCTCGTCTCTACCAAAAATACAAAAATGAACTGGGCATGGTGGCTCACACCTGTAGTCTTAGCTACTTGGGAGGCTGAGGTGGGAAGATAGCTTGAGCCTGGGAGGTGGAGATTCCATGAGCTGAGACTGTGCCACTGCACTCCAGCCTGGGTGACACAGCAAGACCCTGCCTCAAAAACATAAATCAAAACCCAAAAAATGAATGACTTGGCTGTCATGAGGCTTCCAGTTCTGGTTCCTTATCATAAGGACTCCTTCTTTCCCTGGGGTGTCCTCCCTGCTCACCAGGTCTGTTGTCCTCCTCTCAACCCCATCCCCCATCTCATCCTGGGTCTTTATTCCCATCCCAGTCCAGTTTAACTGTCACCTAGTGGACAGCCCTTCTCTTCTTTCCATCCATGGTTATGATGAAAACTCTCCCCAGCTTACCCCAGGGCTTCACTTTGAGCTCTGAAAGGCTTATTTTGAAAGCAAAAAAAATATTTTCTTCCTTTTGCATTCCCACTAAAGCATTCCTAATTCTCCTTGAGGCCACATGAATGCCTCTGACTGACTCAAAAGCGAATCATAAAAAGGAAAGCATGATTGATTAATATTTCAAGGAAACTTGTTATTTAGTTTACTTTCTGTATGTTTCTTATCACTTAGAGTCCGGGAAATCTCTGGTGTTAGAGTCAAAAGATAACCAAGAGAGACTCAGGGAGGTTAACCTAGGCCCAGGGAGGTGAACCAAGATCTAGGGAGGTAACTGAGGCCAGGAAGGTAAAACAATGCACAGGTTAGTTTGTTCAGCAACTGGACTGCAAGTTTTTCACTCTTGGAGAAATGGTTCTTCCATGACAATAAACCTGGCATGACCTAGTCTGTTTCTAGGCTTTTTATCTGAACTTTCTGTTTTCATTGGCCTTTTCTTCCTCCTCATTATCTCCCTCCAGATAAGACAGGCCTGCAGTTAAGGCCTCTTGGTTTCAGAGTTGATCCAGTTACATTACACATGAATAGCAGATGTGTCCCTAAAAGGCTCTGGGCTCACTTCGGGTCCTCCATGGTAAGCTGACCTTTTGGCAGGCTTTGGAGGGTGCATGCCTTTGGAAAGGGCAGCCGTCTTTTGCCTGCCTCTCCAGACCCGTGGCGGGTTCTTTCCAGCCTTCCCAGGGCAGAATGCTCTGGCTGCCCTCTCCTCCGTACCCACAGGGGCTGTTCAGTGCATCCCCTCTGCCAGTCCTGGGCCTCCCCTTCAATAGCAGCAGTGTCTTCCCTGCTCTGAAGGGCTTTGAATCAATGTAAACAAACATAGGCAGAATAGTGGATTGGTGGAATGGAAAGTTTGGACAGGAACCCATGCCCACACTGCATCATTTGTAGCCACTTTGGTTGTAGGAGTTCAAGCTCAGGCCCTATTTCCCTGAGTCAATTTGCTGCTTGTGTCCCTGGAAAGGGTGCAAATTGTGGTTTGTTGGCCAGTTATGACTGTATCATAAATACATACTTACAAATGTAAGCCAGAGTATTAAAATTTACACATTCACAGCATTATACAGCACACAAAGATGTCTGAGTTTGCAGATGGGGTCACTGAGGCTCAGAGACATGAAGCAAGGTAACTGTCCAAAGTCATAGGCGGTGAGAGACAGAGCTGGGGTTCCCAATCAAAGCTCCCATGACCCCACAGCTCATTCTTTCCTCATTGCATTACCTGTCAAAGTCCTGTCAATATCTTTATATGAGGCATATTCCACATAAATCTCTGCTCCCAAGTCAATCACCAGGCTTGGCCTCTGCCCCTGGGGCATGAGTTACTAGCTTAGCCCTCCCCAGTTGCTCCCCATGGTCTACAGAGGTTCCCTATATCGGATCTATTTACCCTTTTCTGAAGCTCTGATTGAGCACTGTGGGACATCCATCTGTGGCTCAGAGATCATTTGATTTGTGACATAGTCTTCTGATGCTCCTTTGTTTCTGGTTCTGTCCTTTTGCATAACATGACAGTTGGCATAAGGGTAGAAGTGAGAGACTAGGAATCAAGCAGCTGGTATGAGTCCTGGCTGTGCATGGTCGTGTATGACCTTGGGACATTCCTGTGCTCGGGTGCAATTTTCTAATCTATAGAACAGGGAGATTGGGAATAATCTATCTGGACTCTCCCAATTCTAAAATTCTGTGCTTCTCTTTAAAAAGATAAGCAAGCAGACTAGACCCTAAAGCTAACAATACCTTCCTGAAAAAAAAAAAAAAAATCCTCAAATCCATATCCAGCAGGGATGGCATTTGTGATCTGGGTGCTGGCATTCGTGAATGTGATTATAAGATTCTAATATAGTTGCTGCTAAAATTTCATCAGAAAATTTGAAGGAATGCATGCTGATAGACTCTAATCCCTAAAAGTCCTCTATGTAATATTTTGAATATATATTTTGTCAAAGATTTGATGCTCTCTGCTTAGGTATATCTAACAAGCGCGCTCTCCAAACAAATCTCTTTGAAAATGCATTAGATAACACGGTTCCTTCAATTCCGTATCTTCCTTTCTGTCTAAACTAAAAAAGCCAGTTCACGTTATTAATGACAAGTCATTTTGCAGAGTGCCCGGGTTAATAGAAGAGATAACTGGCAAAATAAAAATGTGTAATACTAACATGCTGAAGATAAAACAGAGGTCTGATGTGAATGCATAATGTGGAGAATGGGAGGAAAAGTCACTGACTGGTGAGGAATTCGAGCAGAATGAACAGGACAACTGTGGCCACCAGCCGGTCTGCTGGTTTCCCAACTTGCTACGTTTCTGCCCTGCTTTTCTCCCAACTAACCTTGTTGAACCCAAATCCTAGAAGTTTAGAGTTAAAAAAAGGCCCTTAGGGAAATTTGAGGGTGCAGAAACTGAAGCCCAGGCATGGGGGGAACTCACCTAAAGAAACCCAACCAGTTAGAGGCAAAGGTGGCTCGGGAACCCCTATTTACTACCATTTTGGTGCTTTGCCCAAGATTCTACGATTCCAGGTGCCTGCTCCTGTCTTCCCCACATCAACCTAGGCCAGGGAGAAGGAACAGGGATTTAGCAAATAAAATTCAGGGGACAGTTGATTCTAATTCCACCTGTACCCTTGCCTAGTTGTATGGCTTTGGGAAAGTCACTTCTCCTCTCTGTGCCTCAAACTCCCCCACTGTGCAATGAGCTGATGCAGGTAGAACCCTTTGCACTCTCGTAAATGTCCAAAAAAGTTAGTGATGGTTGTTCATATTTGGTGATTTTTTGTTTTTAGTTATATAGTCCCTGTCTGGAAGCAGAAGACAGGATTGGAGGACCTCTTGAAGTCATATCTTGCTTAAGAATTGTGTGTTTTCGGCCGGGCGTGGTGGCTTATACCTGTAATCCCAGCACTTTGGGAGGCTGAGGCGGGCGGATCACGAGGTCAGGAGTTTGAGACCAGTCTGACCAACATGGTGAAACCTTGTCTCTACTAAAAATACAAAAATTAGCCAGGCATGGTGGTGTGCACCTGTAATCCCTGTACTCAGGAAGCTAAGGCAGGAGAATCTCTTGAACCCAGGAGGCGGAGGTTGCAGTGAGCTGAGATCGTGCCACTGCACTCCAGCCTGGGAGATGGAGCAAGACTCTGTCTCAAAAAAAAAAAAAAAAAAAAAAAAAAAAAATCGTGTGTTTTGTTGATTGTCCTCAAGTTCAGAATCAGAAGGAAACGTTGACTGTTCTCTGTGTTCACTGAGCATTAAGACAAGAGGAAAGGCAGTTCAAAGATAGCTGAGGCCACTATGGTGGATTCCTTGAGAGTGTGGAATCTCCTTAGGTAGTAAATTTGATGCAGAGCCTGGGACCAGCAGCCACATTGTATAAATGGTACAGAGATGGAGAGCAACCCTAAGTGACCCAGGTATTCTTTCCACTATGAGGAATTGGGGCTTTCCTCTGCAAATTTTTGATGAGTTGGTCTCATTTTATAAATATTAAAATACTTAAAAATGAGTAATACTGACACAGGTGCCAGTAAAAAAGAGGAATCAGCCGGGCGCAGTGGCTCATGCCTGTAATCACAGTACTTTGAGAGGCTGAGGCAGGTGGATCACCTGGGGTCAGGAGTTCAAGAGCAGCCTGACCAATATGGTGAAACCCGTCTCTACTAAAAATACAAAAATTAGCCAGGTGTGGTGGTGGGTGCCTGTAATCCCAACTACTCGGGAGGCTGAGGTAGGAGAATCACTTGAATCCAGGAGGTGGAGGTTGCAGTGAGCTGAGATTGCACCATTGCACTCCAGCCTGGGCAATAGAGCAAGACTCCATCTCAAAAAAAAAAAAAAAATCATTCTCAAGGATTATGAAGAGATGTAAAACAGAAGTGGGGCTGGATAAACTTCCTTCAAGAGCTGGGTCCTTTGTGGCTGGGCGCAGTGGCTCAAGCCTGTAATCCCAGCACTTTGGGAGGCCGAGGCGGGCGGATCACGAGGTCAGGAGATCGAGACCATCCTGGCTACATGGTGAAACCCCGTCTCTACTAAAAAAACTTAAAAAAAAAAAATTAGCCGGGCGAGGTGGCGGGCGCCTGTAGTCCCAGCCACTCAGGAGACTGAGGCAGGAGAATGGCGTGAACCCAGGAGGCGGAGCTTACAGTGAGCCAAGATCGTGCCACTGCACTCCAGCCTGGGTGACAGAGCGAGACTCCATCTCAAAAAAAAAAAAAAAAAGAGCTGGGACTTTGCAATCAGGCATGCATACCTGGTTTTCAGCCGAGTGACCCTGGGTAGGTGACCTCATCTCCTGAAACCTCACTTTCTGCATCTATAAAATGGGGAAAGTATCAGTTCCTTCCTTATAGGGTTGGAATAAGAATTGATGAGGGAACACATATAATGTGCTTAGCACACTGTCTGGCACATCATATTTAATTAATCCTAATTATGATTAACTTTTTAAAAAGTAGTTTAG
Source organism: Piliocolobus tephrosceles (assembly GCF_002776525.5). Lineage (NCBI taxonomy): Eukaryota > Metazoa > Chordata > Mammalia > Primates > Cercopithecidae > Piliocolobus > Piliocolobus tephrosceles. The sequence continues at coordinate 64,387,595 of NC_045455.1, read as the reverse complement.
AAAAGCTAATTAATGCCTCACTTAATTACAACTCTTAGACATTAAAAACATTTAAAAATGCCTCAGCATAGATGTTCAATGGGAAGACTTTTGTCTGTTCTCAGTTAACCCTCCTGGTATTTAAATAGTGAGCATGTGTTGAGGGGCAGGCATCCATTCTCATTTAGCAAAGCCCTTTTGAATGGGTAGTTCCTTTAGCTGGCTCTAGGAGAAAGCCCTATCGTGTGTCTAAATGACCTACATTATTTGGAAAAGCAAACAAAGCTGGATTGATCTGAGTTGATTGCTTTCAGAAACAATAAATTGGCTGGATTCAACGATTTCCTTCTTTCCTCCACCAGCCAATTTTTGGGTAGATATAGCTTCATTATAAAATCTGACCGAGCTTAACTCTATATAATTCAATCTCAAAGTATAAACAATCTGGAATCTTTTGTGGAAGATCTTGAATGATTTCTGAACAGGAGATGGAAGCCTGAAGAACCAGAGAGTGAATGCATTCAGGTTTTCAGTGGCAGGTGACCTTGATTAGCACACAGCAACAAACCAATTGCTGTCTCCTGAAACTGACCCCTCTCCCTTGGTGGATGAGTTTGATCCATGCTACTCTCTCTGGAAGGATACTGGAAGAAACCTCAGGGATGAGAGGAGCCTAACCTTTCATTCTGTAGATGAGGAAGCTGAGATCTAATGAGTTTGCATGACCAGCATCTATTACTCTACAATATTTTCCTCTTGGTTCCAATGCCATGCCATGCTCCATTTTCTTCAAACAAGAACTATTGGGGGAAATTTTCAATCATTTTCCAGTTTCCATGTTATTCACAATAAAACACAGTTATCTTTATTAAAAACATAAAAACATCAGTTTTTTAAATCTGGGTTTATCCATTTGTTTCCCTGGGAGACAGCGGGGAAGAGGCACAGGGTCTGGGGGTCGAGGGCCTGGGAGGGTGGTGCCAATGGGGAGGGTGAAGAAGACCTTTACTGCCACCTTGTGGTCACCTGGGGCCAAATAGGGTCACTCCTCTGGAACCTCCCCCTCTGTCTAGCTTCTTCGGCTGCTTGCCTGAGTTCTTTATCAGTGCAGTCAGCATTGCTTCAATGAAACTTTTAAAATAATTTTTCTTCCAGTGCATTTCCACTTTCTTTAGCCCAGGGAAGGGGAAGTTGTTGAAAGCTAGCAAAATTCTGTATGCTGAAAAAACATCTGCAGGAAGGAAGAGGTCAGAATCCAGAAAAGACTCTTAAGAAATGTTTAAGAGCCTTGCAAGATCCTTGTCTCATCTTGCAGCATCTCTCCACAAGAGAGAGATTATGGGGCAAAAGTCAGGCCTGAGTTGGTGCCTGTCATTATTATCACTTGGTCAACTGAGGAAGTTAGGACAGATGAGGATTCATTTATTATCTCATGTATTGGCCTTGTTTGCAGTCCAATTTAGTTCTCACATCACATTCTGCTAGTCTCAGATTCAACAGCATCAGTTGAAATACTAACAATATTTTTCAGTGCAAAAGAATGACTTTCAAGGTATGTATTATGGAAAGGATTATAATAAATTAAATGCCTAAACTGGCAGAGTGCAAACAATTTTGACTCAGATCTAAATGTTTGCACTGGCTGTTTAAACATTTAATTTGTTAGAATGGAAGTAGCGGCACAGAATAAGCATGTTAATTAACATTGGGCTCTAGCAATGTGAGTCATCCCACGGACACAGAGCGTGACAAACCCGGATGGCAAAAGTCAATGTGCGTTGACTTCTCATTCTCCAAATGAACATTTTACATCTTTAAACCCTGCAGACATTAGTGGTTTTTAATGAATTGTTCTGTCTTTTTGAGGTGACTTTTAGATGATGCCGTAGTACTGTTAGTCTGGGAAACAACTTTGCCAATTAAGTTGCAGGGAAGTTATCACCGCAGATAATTGATTAAAGTGATTATACGGCAAATCCGTTCCATGCTTTTACATTAAGAAATAGAAACATGTAAAGAAGAGGTATAAAAACAAAACCTTGAAATACCAGTTTATCAAAAACCAAAAATCTCCATTATCACCATCATGTTACCATCACCACTGCCACCACCGCCACCATCATCACATCTTTCGGGGCTATGGAATAGCTAGGCCCACATTTCCTGTCTGGCCCTGGTTCTACATGGTAGAGTTATGGTAATATGATGCTGGTTAAGTCACTTGTCTCCTCTAAGCTTCAGGTTCCTCATTTGTAAAATGAGGGCCTTTTTATCGGTTAGGGTAAGCTAAGCTGATGTAGCAAAGAGGTCCCCAAATAGGGTGATTTACATAAGATAATAGTTCATTGCTTCTTAGAAGTAACCCAGTTGTTTCAGGCTGGCAGGGGAGCACTTGGATCCCTTACTCAAACATCTTCGGTGACTCCTTACTGCCTGCAGAACTCAATTCAAGATCCTTCACAACCTGACCTTGACCCACACTTCCAACTTAGTCACTCATAGCCTTTCTACTTCCATCTGTGTCTTTTCTGTCCTGTTCCCTCTGCCTAGAATTCTCTTTTCTCCTTCACCTATTGACATTGTATGCATTCTACTTGACCTACCTCAGAGGCTGCCTCCTTTCTAAAGCCTTGTAATTCCCTGCCTCTTGCCCCTTTCTATTACCTTTTGTAACACTCATTATTTCTTCCTATGCCTTCCCATATCTTTGCCTCCTGTATAGTATCACATTCCATTGGCCTTATAATTAAATCAGTTATTTATGCAAATAGGTTTTATGTTTTCGGAGGCAACAGACTGCATATTATTTATCTTTGTTCTCCAACTTCTCTCTCCTTCCTTGCCTTGCCCAATATCCAGCATTGTTGCTTGCCCAATAAATGTATGTTGAACTGAACGGAGTAAAAAAGTTGTTACAGATAGAAAAAACCCAGTCATCAAAATAGCAACCATTTGTTAACTCAAGGGGCCAATTAGTCAATGAGCTATTCTTTGGAAAATTCCAGATGTGAATTAAAACAGTTCCAATTAAACTCATATCCTGTGCTAGACCCAGAAAAGCATACAGAAATACTCCTTGGGCCTATATCCACATAGAATAATGTGCCACTCATGTTTTTTAGGAAGAACATGATTCCTGAGACTGCTATTATTTTTCTTAAAGCTTTTATCCATGAGCCATGTGAAAAGAAATTGTATATTTGCCTTGGATGTAAGTCCATGGATGTTGTATATCATATGCTTTAAGTCTATCTCCATTTGTGGAATTTCTGTCTTCATTCTACCCCATTTTAGCCACATCAGAATCTAAGAATTCATTGTCTGAAGGAGTCTCATTTTAGATAGTAAGTGAGCTCATGGGATCAAGTGCAGGGAGCTCAGAGCTTCGGGCCCTATATGGGTTTACTGCAGAGTTGGGAAAACTTGTCTATTTTCCTCAAGCCTCACTCTTCTCATTTGTAAATGGAACAGCTACAACCTCCTCCTTCTCACAAGGCTGTTTGCACAAATGATGGCAGCTCATTAGTGAAGTGCTTTGAAAAGATGGTGTGGAATCCTACAGGGTGCTGTTGAGAGGCTAACCTCCAAGCTTTTATGAGAATGGATATGAAAACCATGCATCTGCTTGTTCCAGTCACTGGGTGCACATGAACAGTCCCTTAGTTGTATTTATCAGGCTCGTTTTTTCCTGAAGAAAGAAATTAAATTTGTTTTTTCAAATTTTACAAATATAACCACGAGTTGGTCTGCTTGAATGAATTTCAAATCATAATTTAGATAATGTCAAGATGGCAATAAAACTTATGAAATAGAGCAAGGGTGGTGAAGAGAGCAAGCAGGAGGGAGACATTGAGATGACTCCACCTTTCTGTCTGGCAATTTTCTTTTTCTTTTCTTCCCCCTCTATGCCTTTCCATTCCCTTATGCACATAAACCTTTCTGCTCCTCTTCATTTAAATGAATCTGGCCGGGTGGCATTAATGCTTGTAAAAATAAATGGAAACTGCAAAGACAGATGTAGAGTCTGTCACCCAGTTCAGGAATTTTCAATTCTTTGTAACTGTCATCTTACAACTCACCTAGGATTGAAACTAATGGAGCCCAAAATGGTGAAGTTGAGGACGTCTGAGTGTGGTGCCCACACCTTCCTCTCCTCCCCATATTTTCCCATTTGATTCATTTATTCCAGCTGGAGTCCCTGCCAGGTTCTACTCTTATACCAGTCTATGTGCAGTGAGAACTCAAATATGAACAGGGCCAGTCTCTGCTTATAAGGAACCTGTTTACCAGGAAACAGTGTTTCAGGAAGACAAGATTTAAGCCCAAGTATTAAACGGAAATGGTACAATTTTTTTTTTTTTAGACGGAGTCTCGCTCTGTGGTCCAGGCTGGAGTGCAGTGGCCAGATCTCAGCTCACTGCAAGCTCCGTTTCCCGGGTTTAGGCCATTCTCCCGCCTCAGCCTCCCGAGTAGCTGGGACTACAGGAGCCCACCACCATGCCTGGCTAGTTTTTTGTATTTTTTTAGTAGAGACAGAGTTTCACTGTGTTAGCCAGGATGGTCTCGATCTCCTGATCTTGCGATCTGCCCGTCTCGGCCTCCCAAAGTGCTGGGATTACAGGCTTGAGCCACGGCGCCCAGCCAAAATGGTAGGAGGAATTTAGAGAATGCAAACGGCTTTTGGGGTGCCTCAGAAATGATACCCCATGGCTTATGCTGCTGGTGCGTAAGACAGGACCGGCTTGTAAGAAAGAATTTATCATCTCCATATACAAAGGGGAAGGCCTTTGGAATAAAGCTAAATAAATAGCCCCTCCCTCAGTACACACACACATAACACACACACACACACACACACAGATAGGTGAGAAATAACAATTGACACTTGCATTCATCAGGGGCCATTTGGCCACAATTTGCTCAAGTTGGTTTAGGCAAAAAGGAAAATTTGTCTCACAGAGTCCAGGAGCAGAGATAACAGTGGGGCTCCCATGGGGCTGAACAGGGCTCAGTTCCTGAACCGAACGCCACCAAGAGGCCTCGGGGCTCTGCTTCTCTCGGTCAGCTTGATTTATTTTTCTCTTCTCAACTGAGTGATTTTCTTAAGTCACACATGCACCAAGCATTTCTGCCTCATCCCTGATCTTCAGAGAATCCCAGAGTCCCCAAGCCAAATTCCCCCAATAAGCAGTTCTGATTGACCAATAGGATTATTCTAAAGATGGTTATTTGACCAAATTGGTCCAACCAAGTGGTCTCTTTTAGATCGATTATCTTTGGTCAGGGGTTTCAGCAGAAGGCTAGGAAAGCCGTTTCTTGAGAAGAGAATGTGTAGAGAACAGAGAAGTGAGATCTCTGGTTCAACATTTAAATTTTGATTGTTTATGAAATGATATACAGTGTGAGGATTTTCCAGGTTGTTTGATTTTACATCTCCCTTCTTTTCCTAACCTTGAACATTTCACTGTTGGCTTGGGGAAAATTACTTTACTTTTTTTATCTTCATTTTTGAGACAGAGTCTTGCTTTGTCACCCAGGCTGGAATGCAGTGGTGCAATCTTGGCTCACTGCAACCTCTGCCTCTTGGGCTCAAGAGATCCTCCCATCTCAGCCTCCTGAGTAGCTGGGACTCCAAGTGCCCAGGTGCGTGGGACCATGCCCAGGTAATTGTTTTGTATTTTTTGTAGAGGCGAGGCTTTGCCATGTTGCCTAGGCTGTTCTCGAACTCCTGGACTCAAGTGATCCACCTGCCTCAGCCTCCCAAAGTCCTGGAATTATAGGCATGAGCCACCACAGTGCCCAGTCTACTTTACTTCTTAATAACACTATGGTTTAAGTAATAGTTTAACAAATAGAGGCTGATGTAAGAAATGTATGTTTCTCTCCTGGAGCCCACAATTTAGTGGGGAAGACAGATAAAAAACGAAAACAGAAACAAAAATACCCAATAGTAAACAAAATAATTACAAGTTGTGTTAAGCGAGGAAAGAGAATATTGAATTAGAAAATATGGATGAGAGAGGAGGGGACCTATGCACCTATTTGAGGTACAGTTACAGGAGGGCTGTTCCAGGAAGTTGACTTCTTGGTAGACTATGAAAGGACCCATTATGAAAAAGGTAGTAGGGAGGATGCACTTGAAAAAAAAAGTATCTCGGCCAGGCGCAGTGACTCACGCACTTTGGGAGGCCGAGGCGGGTCCCAGCACTTTGGGAGGCCGAGGCGGGTGGATCACGAGGTCAGGAGATCCAGACCATCCTGGCTAACACGGTGAAACCCCGTCTCTAGTGAAAATACACACACACACACACACACACACACACACACACACACACACACACAATTAGCCTGGCGTGGTGGCAGGTGCCTGTAGTCCCAGCTACTCAGGAGGTTGAGACAGGAGAATGGCATGAACCCGGGAGGCGGAGCTTGCAGTGAGCCGAGATCGCGCCACTGCACTCCAGCCTGGGTGACAGAGCAAGACTCCGTCTCAAAAAATAATAATAATAATAAAAAATTTTGCTCACATCACTCTTATATGTAAATTAAATTCCAGCAAACCGATGCCTTTGTAGTGCTCCTTGGGGAGTACAATATATAAAATAATTTATGTGTGCTTAGGAACACAGCTTGCTTTCTCTCCAGTTCCCTCAATGCAGTAAAAGGAAATTAAAAATCACAAACTGGCCGCGCGCAGCGGCTCAAGCCTGTAATCCCAGCAATTTGGGAGGCCGAGACGGGCGGATCACGAGGTCAGGAGATCGAGACCATCCTGGCTAACCTGGTGAAACCCTGTCTCTACTAAAAAGTACAAAAACAAACAAACAAACAAAAAGAGCCGGGCGAGGTGGTGGGCGCCTGTAGTCCCAGCTACTCGGGAGGCTGAGGCAGGAGAATGGCGTAAACCCGGGAGGCGGAGCTTGCAGTGAGCCGAGATCGCGCCACTGCACTCCAGCCTGGGCGACAGAGCGAGACTCCGTCTCAAAAAAAAAAAAAAAAATCAGAAATTGAGAAAAATTCCTCAAATGAATGAGATTGGAAAGAGCTAAGAAAACCTTCCTACAAAACTCACCTAGACGAAGACTACTGTGAAGTCAGAGTAGAAGGAGAGAGAAACTCTGAACTCAGCTTCAGCATATGCAGTAAACAGGCGGAGTCCTGGGGCAGCTGTTAGAAAATTAAGGAGAGCTGCATTCACACCAGAAAGGCAAGTTACAACTCTTACTAAACCTCCGACAGAACAGAACAGCAAGGCTGGCAAAACACACAGGAGGGGAAAGTGTCCTGCAGGGGACAGCTTCTGAAGTGACTGGAGGGCTTGGGAGGCAAATAACCAAGGTATCCTTGAGGAAATTTCAGACTTCATGAAAGATAGAAAGAGGCGAGAAATAGGCCAGGTGTGGTGGCTCACGCCTGAAATCCTAGGACTCTGGGAGGAGTTATTCACTAGGAAACCAGTTGTAGTTCTTTCTAATCCTCTTTCCCTCCAAACCTGCTTTGCTGAAAGTTGCAGAAAAGGAAGTGTGTGACAAAAAAATGGAAAACTTCAGTGTGGATCAGATGACGTCAATCCATAGTCGATTCATGTTAGTTTGTCATGTGGAAACAGTGATTTTAAGACCCACTGATTAAAAACAAACAATTCCTAAGTGTATCTGGGAGATGCAGTTTATTTGTTAATTAAAAAGCTTTTTTTCTCAGTCTCTTAAATTATGGCTTTCATGTAATAAGGATATTTTTAGTGAAAAGTTGTTTTCCTTTCAAATCACAGACCTTTTAAAAAGACTTAATTTGAACAAGTACCTTTTCATTTGACACTTTTCCTGTTTCTAAACTTAGGAAATCCAGAATAGCATTTGACAGAAACTATGTTTTCAATTTATCTTTGACATCTGTCCCATTCCATTTTGCTTTGTGACTTTATTCAATAATAAATTATCTTAGAAAAAAAAAAAAGAATGTAGAGCAAAACTACAAGGAGATGAAAAATATAGGGAAAAGTTAATACAAAAAGGATCAGTCCAGGAAGGCCCAAAACACCAATTGAACAGGAATTCCAGAGTCAGAGAACAGAGTCAGATGCAGGAAGGAGATAATGGAGGAAATATTTCTTCAAGCTAAAGAGAGACAAGAATCATTTATTTAAAAGGAGCCATTGAAAGCTAGTGGAACTAATATAAAAAGATCCACACCAGAAAATACTGGTGAAAAGAAAATTTGAAATGTTTCCAGAGAGCAAAAGAAATTCCATTTACTCTAGTGGATAATAGTAGTTACAGTTTTAGCTTTCTTGTTTGCTTTTTTCTCTCCTTTCTTCCAGTAAAAATGTCTGTCCTCCCTCCCTCCCGTCCTTCCATCCGCCCTTCCTTCCTTCCTTCCTTCCTTCCTTCCTTCCTTCCTTCCTTCCTTCCTTCTCTTTCTTTTCTTTATTTTCTCTCTATATGTCATTCAGATGGGACTATGAATTTCAGGACCACCCCAACCCAGGCCACAGGGAGAAGCCCAGGACCTACACATGACTAATCAGAGAATCCCACTTTCTGGCTAGAGTGATTAGCTCAGAATGGACATGGCACCAAAAAGAGCTCACTCCAAGTCCTCCCCAGGATTTTCATGTGTTAATGGGGAAGTTGGTTTCTTTCCTTTGGGGTTATGTGGCTACAGGGATGTTGGCTACAGCTGCATGTAGTTGTCTTTCTTGCAGAGGAAGCTTGTTGCAGTAGTACAGAATGAGCCAAACATACAGAAAGAAATACAGATAGAGTCACAAGACATGGAAGAGAACCCCAATGGCACCATTTGAACTACTCAGCCATACTTGAGGCCAGCTCCACCTCTGGACTTCCCAGGGATGAGTCACCAAATTCCGTACTTTGCTGTAGGCAGTTGAGTTGTTTCTCTAATATGCACCTGCAAAGAAAGTTCTGTGTGAACTTTGAACCTAGAATTCTATATCCATTCAAACTATTATTCTAGTGCGAGGGCAAAATAAAGACATATTTAGAATGTGTAATGACTCAGAAAGTGTTCCACTCACAGAAGTTTTCTGAAAGAATTTCTTGGGAATGAATTGTAGCAACAAGAAAAAATGGATTCAAGATGTAAGACTATGGAATATGCAAAATAATGTTAAGCAAAGTCATCAGTGAAAGTTGTGATTAATCTAAATAAATATGATGCATAGTAGAAATTTAGTTCCACAGTACTCTGGAACTAAATTTCTGAATTACTATGACACAGGAGAGAATGGTAGGACAGAAACGCTGTTAGTGTCTGAGAGTTTCATATCATTAGGGAGAAGCTACAGATAGTAAATCTAGGCATGAATAGTAAATTTAAATTTTATTCATTTGTCAAAATGTACGACAACTACTAAAAAAATAGAAATAGGATGTGTAATTTCCAAACCAATAAAGGGGGAAAAATCCCAATCCAATAAAAAAGGCAAATGAGGGGAAAAAATAAATAACAAAACACATGGAAAGAGAAAGCATAAAACAAGCTGACAGGAATAAATCCAGACACAACAGGGATCACAGTAAGGGTGTGAGTACGTCAAATGCTGGAGTGTGAACATTGTGAAGGCAGGGATTGTAATTGGTTTTGTTCACTGCTGAGTCCTTCAGTTAATATTTGTTGAATGAATGAGTGGATAGATGTTCTAAGATTTGATCTTCAACAATCCTGTTTAATAAACAGATCTTGGCTTTGCAGATGCCGCCAAGAGCCCCATACTACCAGCCATGGTCAACCCCACCATGTTCTTCGACATGGCTGTCAAAGGTGAGCCCTTGTGCCACGTCTCCTTTGAGCTGTTCGCAGACAAGTTTCCAAAGACAGCAGAAAACTTTCGTGCTCTGAGCACTGGAGAGAAAGAATTTGGTTACAAGGGTTTCTGCTTTTATGGAATTATTCCAGGATTTATGTGGTTTGTGTGTCAGGGCAGTGACTTCACACACCATAATGGCACTGGTGGCAAGTCCATCTATGGGGAGAAATTTGATGACGAGAACTTCATCCTGAAGCAAATAGGTCCTGAACCCTCACGTCCCCAAACCAATTACTTGTCCGTGGCAAATGCTGGACCCAACACAAATGGTTCCTAGTTTTTTATCTGCACTGCCAACCAAGACTGAGTGGTTGGATGGCACACATGTGGTCTTTGGCAAGGTGAAAGAAGGCATGAATATTGTGGAGGCCATGGAGCACTTTGGGTCTAGGAATGGCAAGCCCAACAAGAAGATTACCATTGTTGACTGCAGACAACTCTAATGAGTTTGACTTGTGTTTTTTCTTTTTACTTTTTTGTTTTAGATGGAGTTTCACTCATTTCCCAGGCTGGCGTACAATGGTGTCATCTCGGCTCACTGCAGGCTCCACCTCTGGGATTAGGTGATTCCCCTGCCTCAGCCTCCCGAGTAGCAGGGATTATAGGCACATGCCACCACACCTGGCTAATTTTGTATTTTTAATAGAGATGGGATTTCACCGTGTTGGCCAGGTTGGTCTCAAACTCCTAACCTCAGGTGATCCACCTGCCTCAGCCTCCCAAAGTGCTGGGATTACAGGAATGAGCCACCATGTCTGGCCAACTTGTGTTTTGTCTTAACTACCACACCATTCCTTCTGTAGCTCAGGAGAGCACCCCTCCACCCCATTTGCTTTTAGTATCCTGGAATCTTTGTGCTCTCGCTGCAGTTCCCTTTGGGTTCCATGTTTTCCTTATTCCTTTCAACGCCTAGCTGGATTGCAGAGTTAAGTTTATGGTTATGAAATAAAAAGTAAATAACAACAACAACCACAAAAACAGATTTTTATTTTATTTTATTTTTGAGACAGAGTCTTACTCCGCCCAGGCTGGAGTGCAGTGGCACAATCTCGGATCACTGCAACCTCTGCCCCTCTGCCTCCTGGGTTCAAGCGATTCTCCTGCTTCAGACTCCCGAGTAGTTGGGACTACAGGCATGTACCACCATGCCTGGTTAATTTCTGTATTTTTAGTAGAGATGGGGTTTAGCCATGTTGGCCAGGCTGCTCTCAAACTCCTGTTCTCAGGTGATTCACCCACCTCGGCCTCCCAAAGTGCTGGGATTACAGGTGTAAGCCACCATGCCTGGCCTAAAAAACAGATCTAAATCAAATAAACAACTCACATATACCATATGCACACACATTATGGTTGGAAATGGATAGGGAAATATTTCCCAGGAAAAGATTGACAAAAAGAGCAAGTATCGTCGTTTTGGTATCAGATAAAACAATGTCAAGGTCAAACACATTAAACCAAATCAAGAACAATATTTTTATAACCTGGCTAGGAAATGCAAGCAAATCAACTGACAAAGAGTTGGATCCTATAAGATAGGTCAGTAAGATGGCTAGGCACAAAATTAACCTCTACAAATTAATAGCTTCTCTATATACTAGAAATAACTAATTAGAAAACAAGAGGGATAAAAGATTCAACTCATATTCACAACAATAAAATGCACAAAACACTAAGAATACTGATATGATAACCTTAACAAGAAATGGGCAAGAGCAATAATGAAAAAAAACTGTAAAATGATGATGACAAAATTATTATAAAAGCCAAGAGTCGAACCCTGAAAACAGAGAGACACACCTAAAATGGAATTACTCAACATTGTAAAGATGACAGTACTCCCCAAGACAATCTTTGGAGTCACTGCAATCCAAGTAGAATCCCCAGAATTTGGTAAACATACACTAAAATTAATCTGGGGGAGAAAAAGCATAAGAATAACTGGGAAACATTTTGATAAGTAGTGGAGGAGAGACTTGCCCTACCAGGTATCAAAATATGATCCTCAAGTTTAAGAATTAAACTTGTGCAAAAAGTGACAGATTATTAATACAGAATAGAGGATCCAGAAACACAAATCAATTTATGGCACTTTAGTTTTTGATGAAAATGGCATTTCGGGTAGTGGGAGGTGATGTCCAGAGCGATGTTGGGAAAAGTACCTATTCATTTTGAAAAGTAAAGTTGGAATTTAACCTTGTGCCAACACAAAAATAAGTGGGTGAGATATTAAAAAGCTAATCATAAACCTAAACTTTAAAATATTGGAAAAATAGGAGATTTAAGAAAAATTATGCTGAAATGGAGAAGGCCTTCTTATGTAAGACATAGATTAAAAAATAGAAAACAAAAAATGGATAGATTTGACTACACAAAACAAAACAAAACAAAAAAAATCCAAGACACAAAAATTCTCTGTGGGAGGAAGTATTTGCAGGATATAAAATACACAAAGCATTAATGTATATTATACTTAAAGAACTCTCATAAATCAACATACAATCCAAAAAAATGAACAAGGGACATGAATAAGCAATTCACAATAGAAGAAATACAAAAGTCAATATATATGTGAAAAGCACTCAACATTATTAATAAAAGGGAAATGCAAATTAAATAAGAATGTGATGTCAATTTTTATCCACACTAAGATTGAACACAAATTTTAAATGATAGAAACCATTCAATAATATCACATATATATCAGTAAGCTTTTTGGTTGTAGGTAGCATAAATGCATGATTTAAACTGCCTTGAAGAGTTACTGAATTTGTTATTTGACATAACCGAATGTCTAGAGATATGGCCAGTTCCTGGTGCGGTACCTTCAGTGACTTATAATGACCTTTCTTTATTGCTCTGCCAAGATTCATCCTAAGGCTGTAACTCTTAGAATGGTAAAAGGATTAAGGCAGTTCCAAATACTACATCCAGTCCTGAAAAGTTTCACAAGAAGAGGGGATCTTTTCTCTTGTGACCCTTTTAGGAATAAGGAAACCTTTCTAGAAGTTTCCCCAGGCACATTTCCCTTCATGTTTCATTAGCCCAGAATTGGGTCACATTTCCCTCCCTAAACCCATCTCTGGAAAGGGAAATGGGCTTATCCTTATCACCTGAATAAGGAGCCATCCACCATGACTGCTTTAACAAGGGCATGGGGAAATTGGTACTCTCACTCGCTACTGAATTGGTTCAGCCTATCGGTATCTTCCAAAATTCAAAATTCGTATGTTATTTGAATTATCACTCCAAGGCATCTCTATAGCTGCAGAAATACTGGCATGCTGCATCAGAAACATTTGCAAGGATATTCACTACAATGATGCTTATCTTAAAAATTGGGTATCCTCTGAATATGCATCTGTAATGGAATGGTACATTCACACTGTGCGATATAAGCAGCAGTTTCAAAAACTCTTTTAAGCATAAGTGAAAAAATCAAGTTATAAAACTGTTACATTTATGTTATAAACGCACTTAGAGATGATAACTATTTTCATACAAATGCATAGAGAAGGCACTCAAAGGATACATGCCTTACTTTCAAGGAGCAAAGTCAGGATGTGGAGTATGTAGATGATTCTTCTTATTTATTTGTTTGACTTTTTAGTCTTACCATAGTGGCTTAGTCCATAAAGACATTTATTGTATTGACATTTATGTATCTCACATAAAATTCTGGAGGTAGATGTTTCATTTTATGTGTGGGTGGCAAGGCAGTGATATTACTAAAGACCCCAGCTGTGTTTATCTGCTCAGTCATTCTTAGCATATTGGCTTAAACCAATATTTTTATTGATACACATATTTGTACATATTTATGGGGTATATGTGGTATTTTGTCACATACATAGACTGTGTAATGATCAGGTTGGGTATTTGGGCTGTCTATCACCTCCACTATTTAACATTTCTATATGTTGGGAACATTTCAAGTCCTCTCTTCTAGCTATTTTTAAATAGAATACATTGTTGTTAACTATGCTCTCAAAGATTAGAACTTATTTTTTGTATCTAACTGTATATTTATACTCATTAAGCATGTTGGCTTTTTACTCTTAGGTTTATTAGAGAGGGTCCCAAACTTTCTGGTTTGTGGTACCATTAGTGTCTCAGTGATTTTTTTTAGTGGTGCCACTAGGCCAAAATACCTAAAATTTATGTTTATTGGGTAATTATTAATAGGTCCAAACAATTTAGTAAATATTCATGACCTAATAATTTAGTAGCTATTTGAAAAAAATAATACACATAAATTGAAAGACAAAGTATTTTCATTTCATTGGTAAATAACTGTGATTACTTACTAACGGGATCCATAATTCCGACAGGCACTATACAACTTCTCGAACTTTACTGCTATCCTCAACTCCCATTGCATTTTCATTTTTGCACAGTACTTTTAAAAAACCACAACTGCTGAAAACTCCATTTCACAAAGATATGATATCAATAGGAATCTAGTGCAATCTAATGTTGAAAGCATGAATTGTCTGAATCTAGCGTTTTCATGATGCTTGATATATTGATTATCACTGTTTTTAAAATTTTCCTATGCAAATTTACATTGTGATGCCTCTGGAGTTCACTGTAGCATTCCAGGGTCCTTGGTGCATGGTTTGGGAACTGCAGGTTTATCATCTTGTAGCTGCAAGATGGTTGTCTCATCTCCAAGCATGCATCTCTGTACAACAATGTTCATGCGGGAAGAAGGTACAAGTTTTCTTGTTACTTCTTTCATTTCATTTCAAGTTTATTGCAATAGAATTTCATAAAACAAAGTGCACCTATTTTGAGTATATGGCCAGATAAGTTTTGACAAATGTATACATCTGTCTAATCTTCACTACAATCAAGATACGGAAGACTTTCATCACCCCAAGAAGTTCTTTTGAGCCCTTTTCCAGTCAATCTCCCCACCATCCCCCAGCGATTAGTGATCTGCTTTCTATCACTATAGATTAAATTGATCTTTTCTAGGTCTTCATAGAAATGGGACACAAAGTATGGACTCGGGTGCTGCATACTAATTCTGAGACTCATCTATGTGGTTGCATGGGTCAGTAGTTCACTCCTTCTCTTGCTGAGTAGTAGTCTGTTGTTTGACTATACCACCATTTGTTCATCCATTCACCTGCAGGCAGACATTTGAGTTGTTTCCAGTTTATTGCTGTTATATGGTTTAGCTGTGACCTCACACAAATCTCATCTTGAATTGTAGCTCCCATAAACCCCACATGTCATGGGAGGGACCCGGTGGGTGGTAATTGAATCATGAAGGCAGGTTTTCCCATGTTGTTCCCATGATACTAAATAAATCTCACGAGATCTGATGGTTTTATAAAGGGCAGCTCCCCTCCACGCACTCACTTGCCTGCCATCATGTAAGACGTGCCTTTGCTCCTCTTTTGCCTTCCATCATGATTGTGAGGCCTCCCCAGCCATGTGGAACTGTGAGTCCATTAAACCTCTTTTTCTTTACAAATTACCCAGTCTCAGGTATTTCTTCATAGTAGTATGAAAATGGACTAATACAGGCTGGTATGAGTAAGGCTGCTCTGAACACTCAGGGACAAGTCTTTGTGTGCATGTGTGTTTTTATTTGTTTTGGATGATCTCTCTCTCTCTTTTTGTAGAGGGCAAAATTATTTCTAGAGTCCCCATAGCAGACTTTCACTTATGTATCATTGGTCAGTCCTGGTCACCTTCACATCCCCAAACCAATTACTAGAGAGGGAAATGGAGTCACATTGGAGCAATCCCTTGACATCCTTTGGAGTTGGGGGATTGAGGTCCTCCCAGGAGCGAGTTGCCTCCCTGAATAGTCAGCCTTACAAACACAGGAAAAAGGAAGGAATAATTCTTGAGTATGCAGCCATCCGTGTCAGTCACATTACTTTACCCGTGAGTATTTTTACTACAGAATATGGTAGTAGCATTATTTACATTTCACAGTGAGTCTGTTCTCTGTGTCTCATAAAGGTGCTTAAGCAGATCCATTGCCAACAGATATTCAACAATAGTCACAGGAATAAGCAGAGAAGAGAAAAACATAAAAAAAAGTTGACAGAAAGAAAATTGCTCTGGGGAATATGATATGAGGGCACAAGCGTCATATGGAGAGAATTTTACCAACTGGCTGCCAGATGTGGGCCTGCCCTGGGCTGAGGCACAGCTGGTCTGCCCTACAGTAAATCAGATGTGGGAGGCAAGTGCCATCTGGCACATAAACTTGGCAGAGCCTGGAAAGACAAGTGAACTCACGTGTGAAGCACTTATTATTATGGATGAACATGAGTGGAGCCCTGGCACCAGCAGCAGGGCGAGCTGTCTCCTTCCCCTTGGGTCTTAGGTCTCATCTTCTGCTGCTGCCACAGCATGGCCAGCCGAGGGACTCCCTGGCCCTCAGCACCTCTCCTCTGGTTGAGGCTGAACTGTGCTTTAGTTATGAGGAGCTAAGGAGTTTGGCCTTTTAATCTCAGCCCTCATTTAGCATTTCTTCCCTTTCTCACCCATCTTTCCCTTATACACTCTTCCTAAGAGTTTCCCTTCCTTGCTAAGCTTCTCAAGTGCAGGGACCAGATCTTGCATATTGTATTCGCTGTTTCTGCTCCTGGCATTCTGCCTTGCACAAAGTAGGTGCTCAACAAGGCATTGCAAAAATGTCTTGGCCACAGATAAAGACCAGAGGGAATTATTGTGAAAGCGGAGTTTCCACCCTCCATTCTTTGCATCATTTCCAATTATCTGTTGATTGGTAACATCTAAGAAGGATCACAGCAAATATTGTACATGTTTAGTGCACATTTCAGTTTGTTAACCTTGCCCTAAAGGATTCTGTTAACCATAATTCTGATGTATCCACTACTGAGAATCATAAAATGTTTGAGCTGAAAGACACTCTAGAGGTGAGCATTTAAGAGGCCCAGAGATTTGAAGGACTTGCACAAGGCCATACTGGAAACAGAACAGAACAGTTATCTATAACCCACCTTATTCCTGCAAGAATTTAAGCTGGTTTTTTTTTCTTTTTTCTTTTTTTTTTTTTTTTGAGACAGAGTCTCGCTCTGTCGCCCAGGCTGGAGTGCAGTGGCGTGATCTCAGCTCACTGCAAGCACTGCCTTCCGGGTTCACGCCATTCTCTTGCCTCAGCCTCCTGAGTCGCTGGGACTACAGGTGCCCGCCACTGCAAGCTAGGTTTTAAGGATAAGTAAAATATAAGCTAGCAAAATTACAATTAGGAACAAAAGAAGAAAGAGCATAACTTAAAAATGAACTGAGAGTAAGATCAAAATAGAAATATATACCAAAAAGGGCACCCGCAGCAGGTTAGCCCCAAACTTGGCTCTAAACATGTAAATATCAAAACAGGAAAAGAAACCTGGTTACATACAACATTCATGATGTGCATGAAAGTAAAACAGACCAGTAACTCCTAGAAGTTGAATCACTGTCGGTACCAGTACTTGACAGGCATCACCCATAAAAAGAGCTCCGTGGGTTATAACAAAGGTCCTCCGCAATATCCCAGTGATGCACAGAAAAAGCATCCCTTAGTGCAGGACTGGTAGCTGATGGCAACTCAGCAAAGCTCATTCTGAAAAAAGCACTCTATGTGGGTGTAGGGGAGAACTAAGAACCAAATCCAGGATTACCAGTGGAAGAAAAAAAGCTTGCCAAATTGAGATGTGAAAGAATTGAACTCAGAATTCTGTGACATCAGGAGTACAATAATAATTACTGTTCTTAATTATGACCCAGAGGCACTGTAGGCTCCAAAGTATTTTCTGAATCATCTAAGAGATTTTTTTTTAAGTTCAATCTGGTTTCATATTAATTTAGCACTTAATTAGCTACTGTCGTCTGTTCTAGCTGTTACTTCATATGTTTGTTTTATCCCCTTCAATTAGATTGTCATTTTCTTGAGGGCTGGGGTCTACATATAGGGCAAGTGCCAACTTACTTAACAAATGTAACATGAATTTCCTAAAGTTGACTATAGAGGTGAAATCTCTGCATGAGGAATGACTGCTGGACTTTTTAGCCCTGATTCTTTTGAGCTCTTTGTGAATTTCTGTTTCTATCACGACAATAGGAGGTGGTACTGCTTTCTCCATTAATACCATCCCTTATTCCAGTCCCTTAACATCCCATGGCAGATTTTAGACTAATTTTGAATATTAAATAACACCTTATAAAGAGGCCTAAAATAGTAAGAGGAAAATAAATATAGCATGTGAAACTATAGGATCTAGTTTACAACCATTACCAACCATGACTAACATCAACATCAATAGGAACTGACAATGTAAGTACTGGGAACCCAGATCTAGAGCCAAACTACCTGGGTTCAAATCCTAGCTCTACCGTTTACTAGCTATTTAACTTTGGACAGGTTACTTAACCTCTCTGTGCCTCATTTTTCTCATCTTTAAAAAGATAATTGTACTTACCTCACAGAGGTATTATGAGGGTTAAATGAACACTTATAATAGTGCTTGAACATAGTAAATATACATTGGCTATTAATATTATAACTAGGCACTTTTTATAAGCCGTACACTTTATATATAATATTTGTTAATTTAATCTTCACGTAATGCTCTACTTCAGTAGTTCTCAAATGTTTTGGTTTGTAACACTCTTGAAAATTATTGAGAACTCCAAAGGACTTTTGTTTATGAAGGTTTTATGTATATACTTTATGTATATACTTTAAATAATATATATACTTTATGTATATATATTATTTACTGTATTAAAATTAAAACTGAGATTCTTAAAAATATTAATAACTAATTTAAAATAATGATGAACCCAATGTGCATTAACAAAATAATATAATTACTATTTAAAAAGTATCTTTTCAAAACAATTTTATGAGAAAGGGGCATTGTTTTACATTTTTGCAAATTTCTTTAATGTCTGGCTGAATAGAAGATAATTGGATTCTCATAATTGCTCCTGTATTCAAGTTGTTGCAATATGTTGTTTTGGTTTAAGTATATGAGAAAATCCAGTATCATATAGACATGTAGTTGGAAAAGGGAAGAGTATTTTACTAGCCTTTCATTTATTTGTGGCCCTCTTTGTGATCCTCTGTACCAAAACTTTATAAGTGGTAGTATTTTATAGGTTAGTGCTGGAATCTGAAACCAGATTAATGAAATTTTCATTGCTTGTTACATTGGTCTGTCTTGCACTTTAAACAGATCATTTACCTACGCATGACTTTGTTACATCATCCACTGGCCACTGGGAAAATATTGATTCACTGAGTCGTGTAGATCAACTAAATTTTGAAACATTCACATTTGTTAGTATCATCACAAGCAGAGAGCTCTGTGTTTTCTTTCTTTCCTTCTCTCTATCTCCCCCTCCTCTTCTCTTTCTTTCTTTTTGAAATTGGGTTTCACCATGTTACCCAGGTGAAATCCTAGGCTCAAGTAATCCCTTTGCCTTGGCCTCCCAGAGTGTTAGGATTACAGGTATGAGCCACTGCGCCCAGCTGGGCTAGTGCTTTTCCTTGAGACAACCATAGTGCTTCTGAGCACAGCAGAAATGTTCTCTGCATACTGTCCATTTTGTCACACAGAATGTTAAAAAGACATATACTCAATGGTTGAGATTTAATGAAAGTAATACTTATTACTGATCCATCAAGGTCATTCTTAAGGACATTTTTCCTGTAAGTTCAAGACATCCAGTGATTAGTAGTGTGGCACTCTTGTCTTGATTGGTACTAGGGCACCTGTAGTAGTTTCACCCACTATTTCTTTTGTATCATCAGAGCAAATGTCAACCCAGTGAAAAAGGCAAATAACATCTTAGTATTATTATGAAAATTGTTTTATCCTAGTGGACCTTCCAGAAGATTCTAAAGAATCTCCAGAAGTCCAATAATCATACTTTGAGAAAGACTGCTTTAACCTTCTACCTCCTCAAGGTTACTGCAAGCTCATCCAGAATCTTTTACATCCAGACCGAATAGACTGAGAACTAATCCCCTCTCGAATCTACCCGAAGGCCACTGTATTAATCTGTTCTTACACTGCTACAAAGATACTACCAGAGACTGGGTAATTCATAAAGAAAAGAGGTTTAACTGACTCACAGTTCTGCATGCCCAAGGAAGCCTCAGGAAACTTACTATCATGGCGGTAAGGGGAAGCAGGCACGGCTTACATGGCAGCAGGCGAGAGTGTGTAGGAAGTGAAGGGAGAAGATCTCCTTATAAAACCATCAGATCTCATGAGAACTCACTCACAATCATGAGAACAGCATGGGGGAAACCGCTCCCATGATCCGATCACCTCCCACTAGATCTCTCCTGCAACACCTAGGGATTACAATTCAAGATGAAATTTGGGTGGGGACACAAAGCCTAACCATATCAGCCATAATCTGAATTTTCCTTTTCTGTCTCTTCCTTAGATATTTGGTGCTTGAAAGGATAAGGCCTTTCAAAGTGAAAGGAGACCATGTTTACTCACAGGAGCATGGCCATATTAGACTGGGTGTGAACATCATATAGTCAACATCCATAAAGACGTGCTTACAGGCAGTGCCAGGGAGGATGCTCATTTATGTTGTCAGTGCCCTCTTAGAGACAGATCCTGGCCTAGTGCCAAGCCCGTTGTAGCATAAACACTGCCTTGTAAGGGTTGTTCTTGTAGTCTCCACATCAGCAAAATGGGAATGGTGGCGCCAACACTGACGCGGTCTCTGGAGAAGAGATGGGCTTTCAGAGGCGTCATCTATCATCCCAGACCTTCATATGCTTCTCTCTGACTAGGATACCCACGCGCTCATATCTTCAGTCTGTGATCATGGTCACCATTCATATGCTGATCTTTATCCTATTCAGAGCAGTGCTCAGTTGGGGATAGGAAGGTGGGGGAGAGAATGGGGGCAGTGTTATATTACAAAATAAAGACCTATGGAAGCCCTGGGCAAGATAATAAATAGAGTGATCTTTCAAAGCAGGACGATTTTGTTGCAGTTGAAAATAAAAACAAATATATAACAAACACTTGTGTGCCGCACTAACCAGAATTGACAAATGCGAATGTTTTGTCATATTTATTGTAGATCTATTTAAATAAAAGAACTAAAATATTACAAGTAAGATTTTAGTCCCCTAAGCCTATATAATTTAAATATTCATTTCACATTTATTTTGAAGAATGGCAGAGAGCTGTGTGAGGCAAGTGCAGAGGAAGATAATCACCCTCTTCTCCTAGCAGTTCAGCTTTCCCAAAACTTGCCTGCCCACTCAGCAAACAAAAGCAACACAATTTATGATAGTTGCCCCTTGGAAGGCAGTTTAGCAGCCAACCTCCCCTCCAACCCAATGTGCCCGAGCCCCCCTTTCCAAAATGCCAGCCACACAGGACTCTTTCTGAGAGGAGTTCTGGAAATTATAATTTTCTGGATTTCATTACATTTCATGGGGGTTTGGAAGCTCATTATAAATTGGTTTCCCATGCACCGTCTGGGCCTGCACATTCCTTTTGTCTGGTTGGAACTACTTAAGCCTAGCAATCCCCACACGGATGACTTGGTCAAGCAAATGGCAATTGTCTGTGTCTACAGCTTCAGGAGTAAGAGAGAGCACAAACAACCTAGTTTTGCTTTTATTTTTCCTCCCCACATCTCCACAGCTACAGTAAATCAGATCGCCTGACATTTCTTTTTAGCTGCGTCTGAATCTAATGCCCTCAGCCTAGAAATTTCCGTTATATCACCCAGTGCGTGGCAAGAGCAATGGGCTTTTCTGATTAGTGAAGCTGAAGAGTAGAAATGAATCACAGCGCCTTTGTATTCTAGAACTTGAGTCCGGGATGAATGAATGCGGGAGGTTGGCCAAAACACAACCCCGGTGACTCAATTCTTAAATGATTTACAATGAACATAAGTCTGGGGACTTATGATGAATAAATATCTCCATTTAACAAGCATTAAAGAAAGAGGTAAGGTGGAAGGCCTAGTAAGGGGCTGGGAAACCACCTGCTTTTGATAATCTCAAAATCTCAGTTTCCCTCTCTGTACGATGGACCGCTTATCCTCATCGGCTCTTCTAGGGCTATTGTGAGCAGTATATTTTAGAAGTGACTGAAGGTGGTTTGGAAAATACCTTACAACATATCAAAGGCAATTTCACTGGGTCAAGACTTGGGCTTTATACCATAAAAGGAGAAAATAACAGCCTTAGTCTCCCAGATCAGCTAAGCATCCAACAAGGGAAGCAGCAATTATTCTGGCTCTTTCAGAAAGTTGGAAGGAATTGAGGGGCTCTTATAAGCCAACTGGGATAAGAGGTAGAGCGCTAAACTTTCTGTCATTTGAGAATCAGGTAAAGCAGGACAGGATCCTAAGAACATCTAGAGAGAGGAAGAAAAAATGCACCAATAATTTACATAAAGTCATTGTACTGGTCAGGGTTCTCCAGAGAAATAGAACCGATAGGATACATATAGGTACATAAGGGGAGATTTATTATGGGAATCGGCTCATGTGATTATGGAGGTTGAGAAACTCCACAATATGCTGTTCCCAAGTTAAGAACCAGGAAAACTGGTTGCATAATTGAGTCCTTGGCCAAAGGCCTGAGAACGACGTGGGAGTAGGGGGTGGGGGAGGTGTCTACTGATGTCCCAGGGCCAGATAGTATGGATGTCCCAGCTCAGTAAGAGAAAACTTGCCTTTCCTCCACACTCTTGTTCTATTCAGTTCCACAGTGGATTGGACGATGTCCACCCACATTGTTAAGGGCAAATCTTTACTCAGTCTATTGATTCAAATACTAATCTCTTCCAGAAACACCCTCACAGACACACCCAGAAATAATGTTTTACTATCTGGGCATCCCTTAGCCCATCCAAGCTGACACCTAAAATTACCATTAAAATCATCAACTAATAGGCTTGGGAAAAAACTTAGAAACGGCCTGATTCAACCTCCAATCCAGATGCCTTCCACTCCCACCTCATTCCATCAGCTGTGTCTAGCCTTTGCTTGAAAGTTTCCAGTAACAAGGATTTACCACCTCTAGAGATAGCCCATCCCAGTTGTGGGTATCTTGCATCATTATGAATTGTTTACCAAGTCTCCCTCACAAAGCATTATTGCATTGAGTCCCCTCATCTCTGAATCCTTCCTCTCTGAACATGCCACAGTTGCTCTGTGTTCCCAACAAGGTGTATCACTCAGAGCTGTGCTTGGCACTCCAGAAGGGGCCTGGCCATCTGTGTGCAGCAGGGACTGCTTATCAGCAGACTTCCCTATGCTCTCTTTGCCTCCTTCTACACCTCCTATCCGAGTGCTGTGATGGGGAGGGGGAGGGCTGAAAAAGGGAGGAGGCAGGAAGCGGTGTTGATGATACCTTGGTAGATGAGACAAGGGCCCTGCCTTTTATTAATTTCTTTTTTTTTTCTTTTCTTTCTTTCTTTTTTTCTTTTTTTGAGACGGAGTCTATTTCTGTCGCCCAGGCTGGAGTGCAGTGGCATGATCTCGGCTCACTGCAAGCTGCCTGCCAGGTTCACACCATTCTCCTGCCTTAGCCTCCCAAGTAGCTGGGACTACAGGCACCCGCCACCATGCCCGGCTAATTTTCTTTTTGTATTTTTAGTAGAGATGGGGTTTCACCATGTTAGCCAGGATGGTCTCCATCTCCTGACCTTGTGATCCACCCGCCTCGGCCTCCCAAAGTGCTGGGATTACAGGCGTGAGCCACCACTCTGGTCCGGGCCCTGCCTGTTTAACGGTAACCTCCACACTCACCATTTTACCCCTTCTTTACTCAGGGGATTTATGCCTGCTCTTTGTGTTTGTGACAAGCATTGACTTGTCAGAGAAGTTTGAACCAGAGTGATTCCATCTTGAATAGGGGCTGGATAAAATAAGGCTGAGACCCACTGGGCTGCATTCCCAGGAGGTTAGGCATTCTAAGTTACAGGATGAGATAAGAATTCAGCACAAGATACAGGTCACAAAAACCTTGTTGATAAAACAGGTTGAGGTAAAAAACCTAGCCAAAACCCACCAAAACCAACATGGCAATAAAAGCGACCTCTGGTCATCCCCACTGCTCATTAGACACTAATTATAATGTATTAGCATGCTAACAGACACTCCCACCAGTGCCATGCACCATGGCAGTTTACAAATACCATAACAATGTCAGGAACTTACCCTATATGGTCTGAAAAGGGGAGAAGAGGAACTCTCAGTTGCAGGAATTGCTCACCCCTTTTCTGGAAAACTCATGAATAATCGACGCCTTGCTTAGCATATTAACAAGAACTAACCATAAAAATAGCCAACCAGTATCCCCTGCGGTTGCTCTACCGATGAAGCAACAATTCTTTATTTCTTTACTTTCTTTCTTTTTTTAGACTGAATTTCACTCTTGTGCCCCAGGCTGGAGTGCAATGGCGTGATCTCGGCTCACTACAACCTCCGCCTCCCAGGTTCAAGTGATTTTCCTGCCTCAGCCTCCCGAGTAGCTGGGATTACAGGTGCCTGCCACCATACCCAGCTAATTTTTGCATTTTTAGTAGAGACAGGGTTTCACCATGTTGGCCAGGCTGGTTTCGAACTCCTGACCCCAGGTGATCCATCTGCCTCAATCTCCCAAAGTGCTGGAATTACAAGCGGGAGCCACCGCACCTAGACTGTTCCTTTACTTTCTTAATTAAACTCGCTTTCACTTTACTCTATGGGCTTGGCTGAATTCTTTCTTGCACGAGATCCAAGCCTCTCTTGGGGTCTGGATCTGGACCCCTTTCCAGCAACAGAATCAAACATTCTGAAGATAGTGATTGAATGTTATATTCTATAGCTGGGTAAAACCTGACCAAATCATAGCAGTTCAGAAGGTATCTTGGTCCAACACTGCACAATCTCTATAATGCAGTGGTCCTCAAAGGGTGGTCATTGGACTAACTATATTGGCATCACCTGTGAACTTGTTAGAAATGTCAAAGGATCCTATCCTCAAGCTATCATATATAGCAGTGTGTGTGTGTGTGTGCGTGTGTGTTTAGAGATGAGGTCTCACTCTGTTGCCTAGGCTGGTCTCAAACTCCTGGGCTAAAGTGATCCTCCTGCCTTAGCCTCCTGAGCGTCTGGGATTGCAGTTGTGAGTCACTGTGCCCAGTGCAATCTGTGTTTTAACAGCCCCTCCAGGTGATAGTGATTTGAAAACCACTAATAGACTAGATACTGTGGTGGCCCTCCTGACAGGCATGCGCTTAAAGAACCTGTGTACTCCTTCCTAGCTATTATGGCTGCAAAAGGCTCAAGGTAGCTCTTTTCCTTTTTTTTTCTTTTCTTTTCTTCTCTTTTTTTTTTTTTTTTTTTTTGAGACGGAGTCTCACTCTGTCACCCAGGCTGGAGTGCAGTGGCACGATCTTGGCTCACTGCAAACTCCGCCTCCCAGGTTCACGCCATTCTCCTGCCTCAGCCTCCCGAGTAGCTGGGACTACAGGAGGTCGTCACCACGCCTGGCTAACTTTTTGTATTTTTAGTAGAGACAGGTTTCACCATGTAAGCCAGGATAGTCTCAATCTCCTGACCTTGTGATCTGCCTGCCTCGGCCTCCGAAAGTGCTGGGATTACAAGTGTAAGCCACCATACCTGGCCCATGGTAGCTCTTTTCTTGACAGAACTGCCATTAATCAAACATGGAGCCCCCTTGCCATGGGAATAATGCAGTGCACCCCTGCTCCCCCATCCAGAAGCCAGTGACTGACATGGGGTGTAAAAAGGCTGGCCTCTTGCCTCAAGGGCAAGCTCTAGAGCACAACACCTTGTGCTCTAGAGCTCTGGCTGAGGCCAGGCTGATATAAAGACCACCATTTGTTGAGCTTCTCTCCTATCCTATCCTACTTGCTTCTCTCTCTCTGTCTCTTTTAAGAGACAGGGGTCTTGCTATGTTGCCCAGACTGGTCTTGAACTCCTGACCTGAAACAATCCTCCTGCTTCAGCCTCCCAAAGTGCTGGGATTACAGGCATAAGCCACAGAGCCTAGCTGCTTCTCTTTATTTCTGTGAGCACTTCCTCAATAAATGATTTTTATAAGAATCCCTCTCACAGACAGTGTTGTTGCAGGAATTTGACTGAAAACAATAATACAAAATTGAGGAATTGAAGGATTTTTTATAAAGATGCTTAAAAGTTCCATGTGAGTACTTGAAAAATATCTAGATAATTATGTAGAGTGTGATTTTTACTAGCTCTTGTTTATAGACATAGTTTGGGAGATGCACCACCACAGACACAGAGAGGAATACCAGGGACAGAATGGTGACATTTAATTTCTTTACCTGACTGAGTCCTTAGCATTCCAGGAAGCAGTTAAGCATCTTCATTAGTTCATTCTCCAACCTTCAGTGAGGGTGGTGATTAAGGACTTTGGGCTGATAAGTAGAATGAATCACGAGGTTAAATGGTGGCTGAAAGTCAGTTGCTGAATACAAATGAGATTCTACCCCCACCCTCATAACCCAGCACTTTTTCTGATGATCTAGTGACGTTCATTAGAAGCAAATCCTCACCCCTCTACTGCTATTTTCCTAGAATTGATAGGAAGAAAATTTGGCCAAATAAAATAAGAAACTAATAACACTTAATGAAAACAATCTGATGTTTTCATCAACTTTAGGGTTTGCTGTGTTTGCATAGAACAAAGTAGAGATTTGACAATTATCTGGATTATTTGGGCTGCATGGGTGTAGATACACAAATGGACTAGACTATATCAATCTCTAGATACATGAGACCCCGCAGAAACTTCTGGGCCTCTTTTAAGTTGGGTCTAAAAAGATGCTGCTGCAGTAAGGCAGAAAGAGGGGAAGGCCTGACCTTCAGTGGGTAAAGTGACTTGGACTTGGCCAGGGCTGGTGTTGCTCCTGCATCCTCCAAACACTCCAGTCACTAGACTAGCTGGGGTGGATGAGATGCTGAATCGATTGGTTGTGTCTGATCTGGAGGCTTATTTAGCTCAGACCCCCTGTGGGAAGATAAGGTGACTGGTGGATGTAGTGTCTTGGCTGTGGTGTATAACTATGACCTTTTGTGCTTAGCTCAGGGAATCATTCCATTCAGCAAGCGCTTTTTAAAAATTGAATTCTGATGATGTACCAGCCAGTGTACCTGGTGCTGGGGATACCCAGTTGAATGACACAGACAGTCCTTGACTTCATGAGCCAGTAGTGAAGCAACAGTTGTCCTCAGTTGGGCCCATGCTGAGGCTGCACAGAGGGTCAGGCCCCGCCTGGCTGTTGGCTGGAAGAGAGGGTTGGGGACGGCATGGCATAGAAGTCTTTTCTAGTAAAGTGATTCTTAAACAGTCTTGAAGAATAAGAGGAATGGGTCAGAGAAGAAAAAGTGTGTGTGGGGAGAGTGGGAGAGGAAGTAGAATGCCATTCCAGGAGGAAGGATCAGAAATGAGAGGTGAAACAAAGTAATTCTTCTGACTGAAGCATCAGGTGTGTGAGGGGCGTGGGAGGGAAGACAGCAGCGGAATTGAGTCTGTGGAGGGAGGCAGGGCACGAAGGGTCTGAGATGCCATGGACAGCACTTTGGACTTTAATCTAAAGGTGATGTGAAATCATGAGAGTTACAAGATCAGGTGTTTAGAAAAAGATCTTTATGGCAGCAGTGTGGAAGATGGAGTGGAGGGGGACAGGCAGTGGACACAGAGACAGCAGATAGAAGATTTGTGCTAGAACCCAGAAAAGAAGCAATGAAACTTGAATACAGTAGTATGATTTAGTCTGTTTCAGATCCTGATTTTAATTCCAACTCCATCTAATATTAGCTGTGTGGCCTGTGGTAATTTACCTTACCTCTCTAAGCCTTGTTCTTTCCATATATAAGATGGTTTAATGTATAGTTGGGGGTATTAGATAATACCCATAAAGTGCTTGGCGAAGTGCCTGGAACACAGTATTCTCTGTTTTTTTGTTTTGTTTTTGTTTTTTGTTTTTTTAAGATGGAGTTTCACTCTTGTCACCCAGGCTGAAGTGCAATGGCACAATCTCGGCTCACAGCAACCTCTGCCTCCCGGGTTCAAGCAATTCTCCTGCCTCAGCCTCCCAAGTAGCTGGGACTACAGGCGTGCACCACCATGCCTGGCTAATTTTTGTATTTTTGGTAGAGACGGGGTTTCACCATCTTGGCCAAGCTGGTCTTGAACTCCTGACCTCATGATCCACCTGCCTTGGCCTCCCAAAGTGCTGGAATTACAGGCGTGAGCCACCGCATCCGGCAGAACACAGTATTCTCTTAAAAAAACCCAAACTGTTATTCCTATTATTATGCAGCCGTCCTAACTTGGACCATGCTCCTATACCCAGACACTGAAACAAGGACTGGGGTGCAAGTAGTTTATTTGGAAAGTGATCCCAGGAAGCACAAGCGAGGCAGTGAGGAAAGTGAGCAGGGAAAGGCAGGAAAGCCAATAAAGGAGGTGTTACTGGGTGGGCTGCTGCTGTGGGTGACTGGGGCTTATGTTTCCTGGGGACGCTCATGAGAACTGTGCAAATCACAGCTCAAAGTGATTCCTTTGAGAGATGGGAGAGCTGGGATATTTAACCACCAACTCCTATCCCTCATTGGTTGAGGATTGCTTCTGCAGATCTTAGTGCTTCCAGGCTGCTCTGTGCAGAGGCTGAACAACTTTCAGGTGGGACCACAAGCGCTCAGCAAGTCTGCAGCAGCAGAGATGGGTGCTTGAGATGGAAACTGCCGTAGTGCAACTGTAACTATCCACTGCAGCTGAGGTAGACTCAGAGGTCAGCAGTGGGGACATGGACAGAGCATCATACCTGCTACAGTGAAGTGAAGGGACAATTAAACAATATTTGGAATGTAGAATTAATAGATCTTGATGAGTGATTGGATCATTGAGGGGTAAAAATAGGGTAGAGTCTTAAAATGACTTTTGCATTTCTAGTTTGGTCTAAAATTTGCAGTCCCATTTATTGAGTTTAAAACAATTGCCAGAGGGGTAGTTTTGGCCATAGTGATGGCAGAGAAGAGGAGTTGCTTTTTCATTTAGGCATCCTGAGTTGGAGGTGTCTGTAATATAGCAAAGTGTCACACTGGGTTGGCAAATGGAATTTTCCTAATTCCATATTAAACTATGCAGGCTTCAGTTTGACATGTTTGAAATTCTTTAAACAGATTTTGTGGGAACAAATCCTGACTCTGATAATGAATGATTTCCCCCCTGCACATTTAATCTGGTGGTTTAAGTGACGGCTTTTAAAACAGCCTGGTGTCTCTTTCTACCTGCTGTTCACTTATTAGTTGACTTTGAACCTGTTGGTGAATTCCATTGCAGATCGTCTCTCCCTGAAGAAAGGGAATAATAAACACCCTTTTGAGTTATTGCATAGCTGTTGAAAACCAAGACAGCATTTCAAAGCTCTTCTGAGTTGTTGCAGAGCACAGTGCCCCATCAAGTATTGTATTTCTTTGCTTCAGTTTGCTTTCAGAGCTTACAGCATTCCAATTATCCTATTATTGGATATTCAGTAGTAAAGTGAATATGCTTGTCTTCTAAAATGGAATTTTTAGATGTTAAAAAGTTATATTTGCCAAGTGAAATAAGCCAGATATTTAGCTAATTATGGCATTGAACTTATCCTGATTATAAATATATATTTTCCCCTCTGTATGTATGTGTGTATATATATATTTATTTGTATTTAGAGACATGCATCCTGTTTTTGCTCTATTTCAGAATGCATTTTTCAATAGATGTTGAAACCACTAATAGTTTAACTTTCTAAAGTGGTTTCCTTATAGATATTTTATTATAGGAAGATGTGTAGAACACCCAAGTCAATGGGGCCAGAGACAAAAATGTGAAACAGGTAAAGCCTAGCTTTAGCTTTCTCTCTTGAGGTGACCTCTGTCTTCCCCAAGGGCTTTCTCATGTCCCAGTATTCACTGCTAACGTGCCCAAGGGTTGTTGGCCTCTACTTCCAGAGAGTAGAGGCCACACATGAGGCTCTGGACTAGTTGGTGAAAGTGGAGGCAGTGAAGACAGCAAAACAGGGTCAGAGCAAGGCTGGGCCTCCTGGGTCTACTTTGTTTTCCTCAGTGGGTGGGGCGGTGCTGATAGTACTGTGGAGACTGGCTCCAGAAGAAGGCAAGGAAAGAGAAAGTAGGATAGACTGTAGTGGGAACTTACTACAGGCCAAGAATTATGCCAAGTATTCTGCATATATATTATCTCATTTAATTTAATAAAGCAATATATTTTCTTAAAAATGTGCTTGAGAGTAAACGTTTCTGGAGACAAGTGAAAAGCCTCCCACACACAGCTCCTATTTCTTGGAGAGTTCCTGCTGCTGGCCCATAGAGGAACCCCCCCCCCCCCAACCTTTTTTGTTTAAGCAAACAATGTTAAGGACTGAAATGAAAGGACTGTTTGATTCTTTTAAAGTTTCAAATCAAAACAAGGTCTGATAGTGGTTATTTTGCTAAGGAAAGAAATGATAGTGAAGTCAGAGGTTTTGAAACCCAAATTTTTGGAGTAATGAAATAATTTGCACAGTACAAAATAAAATAGTGACAATAACATTATTTTACTTTTGAAGGACAAAAGCAGCAAACACATTCAGAGACTGGATGCTTTTAGACTGCGGTGGGATCATTCACTCTTCTGTTTTGCATTTGATGAGACTAGCTCGAGAAGAAAGTTTTAGATGTTATAATGGTAGGTCTACCTGGGAGTCTGTTCCCTGGGGCCTGGCCATCATGGCTCTGGAGCTGTAGTGTTTTCTTTCGGAATCCACCGTCTGCGCGGTCTGAGCTTGTCAGGCGCATGTGCGACTCTGTTGCCTGCAGAAACCGCTGAACTTTGCACAGGCCGTGGGTGGTGAAGCACTTGTGTGTACCCACCCCGCTGTTCAGCCTGGAGCCACCACTGGTTTCAATTATGACTTCAACAGGCAGCTTTGAGGGCTTCTCTATTCATTACAGTGCCGCACACTCTATAATTAGTAATAAAGGAACACAGGCACTTCACAAATATAAAGGGCTAAACAGTAATCATGCAGTAAAGGCAATGCATTGGGACTTTTCTACCTAACTCCTTGTTTCTTGCGGGTTAAAAAAAAAAAAAAAAGCAAACAAAAAACAACTTGTTTCATTACTTTGTTTTATTTTTTTGCACTGAATAATCTAGGTTTGAATCTCACCCTGGATACTTATTAACTGTGTGATTTTTGGCATTTTAGCTCACCTTCTTGTGCCTCGGTTTCTTTATTTGCAAAATGGAGTTAATGATACTTCCCCTATCCTGGGGGTAGTTTGCTGATTAAATGAGATAATTCATGCAGAATGCTTGGTAAGGAGCTCTGCTCACACGAAGACTTGCTCAGTAAATGTTAGGTCTCATTATGATTATCATCATTTTAATTTCAAATGAAATGCATAGAGTATGAGACACAGGCATAGTACTCTTGAGTGTCTTTTTTTTAGACTTTCCATTATGTACATTTTCAAACACAAACATGTAGAGATACTGGTGAAATTTCCCTACCTCACATGCACCTTTGCTAGCATTGACAATTATTAGTATCTTATCAAATCAAATCAGTCTTGTTTCACATAGCTCCCTGTTTTTTTCTAGAACATTTTAAAGTGAATCCCAACCATCATGTCATTTTTCTCATAAATTTGAGTGGGATAGTGCTGATAGTTACTTTGGAGACTGGCTCCAGAGGAAGGCAAGGAAAGAGGAAGTAGGACAGAATGTAGTGGGAAGCTACTACATTCCAAACGACTAAGATGTTAGTCTTTTTGTTACTAACACCCCGAATAAGCTGAGGACTCTTTGGGACTACGTCTTCTTCACCTCAGACTCCAGCTTGAGGAGGAGTACCAGCAGCTAGTAAAAGTTCTACAGATGCTTGTTTAATTAGTGAATGAACAACCCAGACTTAGCTTTCTTCACTTTTTGGTGTCTGCTCAATAAATATTTACCCAGAGAATAAATGAGAGCAGGAATTTTATAGACCAATGCATATGGAGATGCTTATAATTTATGAAATCAACACACACTTTTAATACTTGGGTGACATTTTGCAATACTTGAAACCCCACAGGTTTAATATTGTCATGAACATTAATAATGCTCAGATAATGAGCACTTGAAAGGTTTCATTCTGATACTCATATTATTTGTGAATGTCTGACTATAGGCAGCTTCATGAAAAGCAATTAGCAGATTCTTCAAACACATGACAAATCTTTTATTACTGTGCTTATAAGTGACACGGTTTACAGAAAACCAAATGTAATTAAATAACATTGAACTTGAAATCTACCACAGAGTCAAGATATACAAGTTATACTTGGCAAGGCAAAATTTCTCAAATACTAGGTTGTTTCAGGTGAAAGATAAATTTCAACTAAGTAATTCCAACATGTTTTGTTTTTTGTCTTACAGACGGTTCCTTTGGCAATAACTTCCACTTTAGCTTTTATTATATAAAAATATAACAAAATTTCATTATATACAAACATTACATTACACAATGTACAGGTTAAAAACACTAAGAAAATGGCAAGCTGCAAGTGAAATTAAAGTCAATAGCATGATAAAAAAATTAAATACTGCACACATTTCATAAAAATTACATTAACTACATTTTTGTTTGCAAATACCAAACAGTACCAATGTGATTGGAAATAGCTTCCAACGACTTCATTTTAAGGCACATCTTGCATATTTATATATACAACACTGAAACCGGTCAATAACTTAGGGGCTTCTCGGAGTGACCTGTATAGGTGTGAAGACATGCAGCATGGGATTACACATTTTCATTGGCTCCCTTCTTCGGGGACAGGTACCTGCCAGGAGGGGACTGGTAGAGGGGTACCCCAATCTCCTGCAGGTCTGGGAGCCTCCCTGGACGGGGAGGGGAGAGCAGAGTGACTGTTCTGTCATAGTCTCTGTGCAGTACTTTCTCATAGACGCTCTGCAGCCCCACTGTCTTGGGCAGCTGGGCCTGGTAGTAATTGTCCCTGCGCAGAGGATCCCGAGGCAGGGATGTGCTCTTACAGAAGGTTGACATCTGGGCTGGTGGGTGAGGCGAGGGATGTGTGTTAGGCCCGCTGCAGGATGGGCTCCAGCAGCGGTCAGAGTGGCCCAGGATCTTACACTCAGCGGTGCACGCCCACAGTCCTAACACAAAAGGGAAAAGGAAACAGCATGACGATTATTCCTGAGATTATACATACCCAGGCTTCCATCTACAGAATGTCAGCCTGGGTGAGGGCAGCTGAAAGGAAAGGCTGTGCACATAAAGATATACACTGTGTCTCAAGAATCGAAGGCACATTGCTTCCTGTAAAGCCATCTTAAGGCAAAGCTGGTCCAGCTTCTTCAGCTGGAAGTGAAAAAATATTGATAAGCAGAACCCCCTTTTTAATGGCTAGCATCACCCATGCTGCTGCCTTACAGGATGAGGGTGTGCTTTATTCAAGAGCTGGAGTTGCCTCTACTCGGCATTTTGAAATTCACTGTGTGAGGCAGGCCAGGATCCGCAACTGGAGGAGTGAGAAAAAGTGGGGAAGAGAGAAGGGGGCTAGGAACGGAGACTGACAGGAGGCAAGCGGTGGTGAAGGGGAGGGAAGGGAGGAATGTCGAATTTGGTGGGAAATAAGAGTCCTCACCACTCTGCATGTGGTTGATGAGATCCTTTTTCAGAGCGTCCCCGCTGATGTCGGAATCGCTGTCGTTGAAATCACTGTCCCCTTTACCGCTGTCTTTGCCGCTGAACTTCTCTGCTTCTCTGCCGGAGATGGTGTTGAATGAGTGTCCTTTCCACACCGCCACAGGGGGCGCCGGCTCCTTTCCAAAACCCGGGGAGGCACTGTAGGGCTGCACCAGGGAATAGGGGAATGGGGGTGGGGGGAGGGTTGGACAAGAAACAAACAAAAAACAGGTGCGACAGGTTAAGTGTCTACCTGCATGCGCCCACCCAACCCCTCCAGTCTCCCTTCCCCCAGCCTGTCCGCGGAGCACGGAGTGGGGCGCCCAGCCGAAGGAAGGCCTCACCTCGGCGTGCGCGCCGCGGAGCCGCTGCTGCCCCTCGAAGTGACAGGCGCTTTCCCCAGTGGCGCTGCCGCCCTCTGAGCCCGGCATTTCAGCCGCGGCGACCGCAGGCGGAGGCGCGTCCGCCGCGGGGCTGCCAAAGGGCGCTTTGCCGGTGCCAGGGAAGGTGAGCACGTCGAACATGTTGGGCCTGGGCCCGGCTCCCCGGGCGGCCTCCTCCGGGGAGCCGGGAGCCGAGGCTCCGCCGCCCGCCGCCCCGGGCCGCTCTTCCCGGAGGGCCCCCCCTTTGCGCACCTCCTTCTTGCGGCGGTTGCAAGTGGTGGCGATGGCGATGATGGCGGCCAGCAGCAGCGTGCAGCTCCCGGCCAGCACGATGATGACGATCAGCGGTGTGTCCCATTGCAGCGCTGACCCGGACGCCCCGAGCCGAGAGCCAGGCGGGCGGGAACGCTCCGGGCTTCCCGCGCTGGCAGGCGCAGCCGGCCCACGCCCGCCCCCTGCTGTTACCACGAAGCTGACAGTTGCGGTGGTGGTGAGTGGGGGACGGCCGCCGTCGGATATGACCAGGAGTGCCCTGAACACGCGGCCGGGTGGCTCCTGCGAGAGGTCGCTTGTGAGCACTATCTCCCCCGTGCGGCGGCCGATGGCGAAGGCTTCGCGCGGCTCCTGCTGCTGCAGCTCGAAAGCCAGCTCCCCGTTGGCCCCTTCGTCTGCATCCCGGGCCTGCACACGGGCCACGGCCGTGTCCTTTGCGGTGCGCCCAGGCACCGCCACTTCTAGGGAGCCATTGGCTGGCGCCGGGTGCACCAGGACCGGTGCATGGTCGTTCTGGTCCAGCACGCGCACTTGCACTAGGGCGCTGCTGGAAAGCTGAGGGGAGCCGCCGTCGCTAGCTTGGATGCGAACGTCGAGTTGGCGCAGCGTCTCATAGTCGAAGCTGCGCAGCGCGTAGATGGCTCCGGTAGCTGGGTCCACCGACACGTAAGTGGACACGGCACCCCCGGCGCGGCCCACCTCGGCCTCCAGCAGCCGGTAGGTGACCTGGCCGTTGCGGCCCAGGTCCCGGTCCCGGGCGGCCACAGTGGCCAGGTAGGCGCCGGGCGGGTTGTTCTCGCGCACTGACACCTCATAGACCGGCCGCGTGAAGAGCGGCGCGTTGTCGTTCTCGTCGCCCACGCGCACCGTGTAGGGCCGCACGGTGCGCAGAGGGGGCGCGCCGCGATCCTCGGCCACCAGCGTCAAGTTGTACTCGGCGATGCGCTCGCGGTCCAGCGACGCCGCGGTCACCACCAGGTAGCTGCCCGCGTAGGCCGGCTGAAGCCGGAAGTGCTCGTGCCCATAGAGGGCGCAGCGCACCTGCCCGTTGGCGCCCGAGTCCCTGTCCGAGGTGCTGACCAGGGCCACCAGGCTCTCTCGCGCCGCCCCCTCCGGCACCAGCGAAGTGGCGCCAGCCTCGGACGTCCCGGTTCCCACCGGCGAGCTAGCGTCCTCTCCCCCGAGCGCAGCGGCGGCGGCGGCAGCGGCGAAGGGCGAGGCGGCCGGCGCGCCTGGGGCCGCCAGCGGGGTGATGGCGATGTCGGGTGCGTTGTCATTGACGTCGCGGATGCGCACGATGACCTTGCAGGTGGCAGCGCGGGGCCCGGGTCCGCGGTCCTGCGCCCGCACGTCCAGCTCGTAGGTGTCCTGACGCTCGTAGTCCACGGGCCCGGCCAGGGTGAGGCGGCCCGTTCGCGGGTCAAGCCGAAAGAGGCGGCGCGCCTCCGGCGGGGTGCGAGCGCCAAAAGCGAACACCACGTCGCCGTTAGGGCCCTCGTCGGGGTCGGCCGCGTCTAGGTCAAGAAGCAGGGAGCCCACGGGCGCGTCTTCCGCCAGTTCCACTTCGGCCACGGCGCCCTGCGGGAAGGCCGGGCTGTGGTCATTGGCATCCAGGACGCGCACGCTGAGGGCAGCCGTGGCGGAGCGCGGCGGGCGGCCGCCGTCCTGGGCCACCAGCTCCAGGCTGTAGGCGGCCTGGCTCTCGCGGTCCAGCTCCTGCAGCAGCACCAGGTCCGCGCACTGAGCGCCGTCCGCTCGCGTCTGCAGCTCCACCCGAAAGGGGGTGTGCGGCTCGGCCAGTCGCACGCTCTGCAGCCCGTTGGCGCCCACGTCCTCGTCCACCGGCACCTCCAAGGGGATGCGTGTGCCCACGGCCGCACCCTCGGACACCTCCACCGGGATCTGGGCCCGGGGGAAGCGCGGTGCGTGGTCGTTGACGTCCCTCACCTCCACCTCCACGTGCACCAGCCGGAACTGCTCCTGCGAGAAGCTGACCACATCGAAGGCCAGCACGCACTGCGGGGCCTGGCCACACAGCCGCTCGCGGTCCAGACCGACGTCCCCGACGGTCAGCTGCCCGTCGCCTTCGCGCACCCGGAGCAGAGAGCTGTTGAATTGCTTCATCAGGCGGAAGCTTGTGTCACCCGATACTTTCATATGCAGGTCCTCTGCCAGAGTCCCGATGACCGTGCCGGGGGCATCCTCCTCGAAGGTGCTGTATCTGACTGTTTTGCTCTGGGCCAGTGAGAGTACCCAGCAGAGGCTGAAGAGCTGCAAGGGGAAAAGGCAGGGGCTGCCCCAACGCCTCACAAGACTCATGCCTCCAGCCTTAAGTGCAATCCGAAAGACTAAGGAAGAGAGTCTTCTCTGGTTTCCAGGTCGGGCGTGAGTCTCAGGCTCTCGGAATCACGCTCTTTGCGAGCCCTGTGCCGGAGAAGCGGGCTCTGAGGACGCGCGGACCCGCCCTCACCCTGCGCCTTTCCCTCCCTTACAGAAGCTGCGCCGCCTCGCGACGCCTTTGCCTTTATAGCCGCCGATATGCTAATCACCCGAGCCGGGCAGCCAATGGCCGCCTCCCCCTCGCGTCGCTCCTCCGCCTGCCTCTGACAATCCCTTTAATGTGGAAAGGCTTAGAGGGGAAAACAAGAAAGGAAAATTAGGGAATCTTTCTTTTGTTTAACTCCTTTTGCTTTCTCTCCCTTTCCTTGTCAGCACCCTGCATGTAGAGGAGTTGGCACAGGGCTCCAGGAGTAAAAGGAGCGGATGATTTTGTTAATTGTCGCCTGTCTCCCTCCGTGCCGCGGCTAGAACTAAGTGCGAACACGCTGGGATTTCACCCCAGCGACTCCAGAATCCCCCTTCCCCCAGCCCCTGCCAACACACACACACTGCATTTTGCACCTCTGAGGCTTCCAAACCCTTGCAGCCCCCTACCCACAGACTTGCTCTGCTGAGTGAGACTCTGCTTTCCTTCTCTCCTAGCTTCCTACAGTGCCTGGAATAGCCTCTCGATTAAGAAGCCTGAAGGATAAGGGAAAATCGATTTTATTCAAATTTGTGTACGCAATTGTGTTTTGCTCGTGTGAGCCCCGGTGATGAGAGCTGCCACTTCCCTTTCAGAAAAGAGCCCCGCGATATGTTAGTATGCATGTCACTGTCCAAATGGCTTTCTTAAGCCTTGGGCGCTAGCAGGCAAGGAAAAAAAAGTTCCAAATAGGATTTAGCATAAGCTTGAGGAGATTTGGAAAGGTTTCAAAGATCAGACTGTATCAAAGGCTTATGAAGCCCTCGTTAGCCGTGGAAATAGAATGGTGTGGCAGGCGATCCCATTGGAAGCCCCAATGTCTGTATTATTTCACTGTGACAAGCTAAGGGGAGAGAAAGTTGAACAGTTTCCACAACGGAGTTGGGCTAACTTGAATATAATGAGCAAACGCCACATGTATCCATTATGTTCCTCTATTCATCCCCAATCACTGCCATAACTCTCCGGCTAAACGGTGATGGGCGCTGAATTCCACACAATACCCGGCTCGTATTAAAGTGCATTTAGAGAAGTTTTTCCTCCTGATGCCTTGTTCCGCCTATTTAGAGGATTTTCTTTCTGTTCTAATAGGGCCACTCTGGGAAGCAACACTCGTCCGGTTCCAGAAGAACAAAATCACAGCGTGACATTGAAGGCTGGCAGGAACGTGGGGGGAACTTAACCATCTGCCTAGGAAAGTGTGGAGCTTCGGCACTGCCAAAATCTGGGCTGGGCGAATCCTGAGGCTGGCCAGGCGCTGCGCTGCCCCACAGATAGCCCCTTCCCCTCCCTGAAGGCCAGGGAGGTGGAGCTCGGATCTGGAATAAGACGGATTCTTAATGATGCTTACTGAAGGGCTTTATTGAGCAGGCTATGCAAATACACACGAAGGAGGAAAGGTAAAAAACAGAAGCCACACACTGGAAGAAATTTTGCTTTTTAAGCGATAGGTTTGGTAAGCAGATTGCATTCAGTAAACATTCTTCAGAATCCCGAATTTTGGTCCTGCTGTCAGCGTCCTATCCATATTTTCCTTTCCCTCAAAGTCGAGGGAGTGTGTTTTGGGGGTCTTTTCAGAAGAGTGTCAGGAGTTTCCCTGGAGTAGGGAGACCAAGCCGGGAGCTGGGTGGTGGGGACGAGAGAGGTGCTTGGAACTGTCAGCAGAACATGCAGCCCCAGCCATCCATAAATAAAAGCTGTTAAGAGACTGGGGAAGGGGATGGTGAGTGACTGGAGGCTTCCTCAGAATGGTGTGTCTCTGGGTTCCCTTCTCCACGTCTTCCACCTTGTAGCCTTGGGAATGCTAAAAGCAATAAGGCCAGGCATCTGCAGCCGCGCGCGGACGTGCAAGGAGGAGCGCCCCCTACAGGAACCCAAACCGCAGCCCTTTCTTCCGCTTTCTTCCACCTCCCAAGTGCGATTTAGTGTCTTGCCCTCTCCCTGTCCCCGTCCAAGAGATATTCCTTGGGGAACACACGCAGCCGAAGGAATTTTCTATTTTCCTTCCGAGCCCCGCAACACTCCCACCGCAGCCTGGGGCTGGCTGGTGACCTTTAGCGCCCATAGGCTAACGTCATCTTTCCTCACCCCTCTTCCCCCGGAGACCCAGACGGGAACAGGTTCAGAACTTGGCTGGTGGACAGCGGCCTCGGCGCTTCCGCTGGCGTA
The DNA here is from genome assembly GCF_002776525.5 of Piliocolobus tephrosceles. Lineage (NCBI taxonomy): Eukaryota > Metazoa > Chordata > Mammalia > Primates > Cercopithecidae > Piliocolobus > Piliocolobus tephrosceles. The sequence continues at coordinate 64,348,697 of NC_045455.1, read as the reverse complement.
ACTAGGGAAGGTCAGGCCAGGGTGGCGCGGCTGCTGCTGGGCAGAGGACTCGGAAGGTGGGGAAAGTGGTAGGCAATGGGGCTGGAGTCCCAGAGGAAGGGATTTCAGCGATTCCCGCGAGCACAGCCTGGCCGCGAGTGGCTGGGACCCGGAGCTCACGCCAGCGCCCCCTGCGCCCCTGCACACCGCAGTTCTGGGCTGGACTCGGGACCCCCGCCACGCGCTAAGTTTGGGTTTTTTGCTTGGCCAGAGATTCGGAACTACTTGCAATTTCTACTCAAAGCGCTTCCGCGTCAGCATGCTCATTGTCAAGGCTGAAATAAACTAAGGCGTGCTTGAAAGTGGGAAAAGGAAAGGGGAACAGAGGCAGGCGAAAGCCAGGAGGCGAGAGGAGGGGTGTAGGGTGGCTGGTAGCAGGTCCAAAGCATTTTTTCCGCGGCCAGGTCCTCGTCGCTCGGAAGTAGCCAGGACGGCGGCGGCGCCGGGAGGCTGAGAGCCGGGAGCCGGGGAGCCGGGAGCCGGGAGCCGGGAGCCGGGGAGCCGGGAAGGGAGCCGCGAGTCTCCAACCGCCACCGCTGTGCACAGGTCTTTCCGTGCCGGCAGTGGAGGTGTGAAGGCACGCGAGCACCGTGAGCTCCGGGCCGGCCGCGGGCAGCCGCTCGATTATGGAAATACGATTTAAAATAGCGCATCAACGTCCGCAGCAACTCCCCGGGAAGGAAAATATGTCCGGGGAGGTGGCGGGGGAGAGAAGTAGGGGAAAGGGAGGGGAGTTCGCCTGCCCCGGCGCTGATCAGGCCTCACAAAAGCCGCCCGAATCGCCTTGTTATCATACCAAAAGGTCTGGGCAGGCTCAAAGGAGCCCCTTTCTCTCGGTTTTAGCAACTTCACCGGCAACTGTCTCGCAATCTTGAGAACAAACACAGCTCCACAATGGCCGGCGTTTTCTCGGAATGCAAATGTTGCAGGCTTCGCAAAGCTGGGTTCCTGCTACCGAGCCTAATGCCGGCATTGTGAAACTCGCGTGCAAACACCGAGATTGACACGGGCGTCACGTGACGGATTAGGGCTCTAGGGAAGTTTTCAAAGAGACGACAATGGGGAGCTCAGGCTGATCTGATATCTCCCACAGTTTAGAGGGAAAGAAAATCAGGATATATTCTCATATGTAATAGGATTATCTTGTCCATTTCAAGTTCTATACAGCATGTAATTTATTTTTAATTAGGATTATATCTACCAGGAAAGGGAACTAGACTTCACTGGAAAGTGTAATTCTAAGGATGGATGAAGAGAGGGGTTATTTTTTAACCTTTTACTTTTTTTTTTCCTCTTTAAAAATAAGCCCAGGGCCCTGGTTTTTCCTCCTACAGACTCAACATTGGGTAAACCCCTCAGGGAAGCTTGCAGCAAGTGTTCGGCCAAGCAAAGAACAGAGGAAGCTCTTCGGGGCATCTAATTCATTTTTGTAGTGAAAACACATTTTGCAAAAATCTTATCGAATTCTGAAGCCTCTGGGTTTTCTGGGGTTGGTGCTCTAGAAATGCAACCAAGCTGTTTTCTACACTCCAAATGCTTACTCTTTAAATTCTCTCTCTCTCTGTGTGTGGTTTTTGGGCCATCAGTACTGGCATGGTGACTTTTAAACTGTATAGTAAACCACAAAGCAGCATTCTCCACAGCCCTGATTCAAATTCAGCAGTCAGACAATGAGGCAATTTGGGGGTGAAGGTAACTGTTGTTTAAACATTGATTTTGGATCGATTCCAGTGCCAGATGCTCACAAACCCTGGATCATTTCCAGATCTTGGGCCACTCTTCATTTTGTGTGTTCTGTGTGTCAGGACGTTCTGAGAGATCTACTTTACCTGATAAGAAGCTGAACACACCTGTTGACTGCAGGATCTGGAATCATCCTGCTTGGGTTCAAATCTGATCATTACACTGATTGGCTGTGTGACCCATGCAAATTATTTTCTCTCTGTGTTGTTGTTGTTGTTTTTGAGACGGAGTCTTGCTCTGTCACCCAGGCTGGAATGCCCTGGCGTGATCTCCGCTCACGGCAATCTCTGCCTCCTGGGCTCAAGCGATTCTCATGCCTCAGCCTCCTGAGTAACTGAGATTACAGGCGTGCACCACCACACACACCAGACTAATTTTTGTATTTTTTGGTAGAGACAGGGTTTCACCATGTTGGCTAGGCTGGTCTCGAACTCGTGACCTCAAGTGATCATCTTGCCTCAGCCTCCCAAAGTGCTGGGATTACAGGCGTGAGCCACCACACCCGGCCCCTCTCTCTGTATCTTACTTAGTTCCCTTATCAGCAAAATGGGTATTTGCAAGGTTGTTTTGAAGACTGTGTAAGATGATATAGTATCAGGGGCTTAGGAACACATGTTGGTTTTTATTTCCCTTTAAAGCACAGGGAAGAAACATCAAAGACTATGTAATCTAAACCTCTTATTTTATAGGCAAGGGATTTGTTCAGAAAGAAAAATAACTCTCCCATTTCCTGTCTGCTTCTTTGCTTTAGTGACAACTGTCTCCCCAATTTCCTGATTCCTCTCTGGAAATAATAGGTATTGTTGTAGGTATATAGATCCCAGAGGAAAGAGACAATGGTCACCTGAGGGTTCCAGCAATTTTCATGCCCTCATGTCATTTCAAAACCTTTTGGTACCTTACTCGCTAGTTGAGATCAGATGTTGACAAAAAGAAGTTCTCAGTAGAGTTTTTTTTCCTAGTCATTTCTATAAAAGCCATGTATTCTGACTGAAGCCACCTACAGATACAGATATTTAATGGATAGGAGCCCATAATTCTGGAGGAGCAGAATATTTCAAGGGACTTTCCCTCCTGGAATGCCTAGAAGCAGCAGGTGACCTCCTGCTGACTTATACTGAGCCAAGGTACAAAAAGTGTTTGACCCCTCTATTACTCTGCTAGAGCTGCCATAACAAAATGCCATATACTGGGTGATTTAAACAACAAAAATTTATTTTCTCACAGTTCTGGAGACACAAAGTCCAAGAACGTGGTGCCGCAGGGTTGATTTCTCCTGAGACCTCTCTTCTTGGCTTGCAGATGGCTGCCTTCTCTCTGTGTCCTCATATGACCTTTCCCCTGTGTGCTGAGCCCCCTGGTATCTCTTCCTTTTCTTAAAGGGACACCAGTCGTACTGAATTAGAGTCCACCCTTATGATCTCATTTAATCTTAATTATCTGTTTAAAGGCTCTGTCTCTAAATACAGTCAGTCTGTTGTCCTAGGAGTTAGACCTTTAACTTACGGATTTTCGGAGGTCAGTCCGTAATACCTTCATTCTCTCAACCAACATTATTGAGAACTTACTAAGTTCCAGACTTTGTGATAAATGCTGTGGAAACAGAGATTAAAAAATAAAGTATCCATACTGATACAAATAAATGATCAAATAAATAAATGGAAAAGGAGACAATTCTATCACAAGGAAGACCATTGAAGAACTTACGTAGTAGATTCTGTGCCCACAAAAAGTGGATCATAATTTCCCACTCTCTAAGTATGGACTACGTGGATTGTGACTTTCTTCCAAAGAATACAGTATGGAGTGGAGAGAAAAAGACTAACTTTACATGGAGAAAGCTGTCAAATACTCCCTTGGTCAGGTGCTCAAGGTCAATATCAACAGTGATAGGTCATGTTGGTAGTGTGCACCCTAGGTATGATGTGATGAAAATGGCACTTTATCTCTGTGATCTTCCTCAAGACCACAGCACTTCAGTCTCATAATGAGAAAAACATCAGATAAAACCAAACTGAAAGATGACATTTTGCAAAAACTGACCGGTATGCCTCAAAACTATCAAAATAATCAAAAACAAGGAAAATCTGAGAAACTGTCACAGCAAGAGCTTCAAGAGACATGATGACTAAATGTAATGTGGTATTGTGGCACAGAAAAAGGACATCAGAGAATAACCAAGGAAATCTGAGTAAAATATGGGCTTTAGATTATAACAATATTAGCTATTAATTGTAACAAAAGTGTCAGAGTAAGATGTTAATGACAGGGGACGTGGGGTTATGGGAACTCTCTGGACTAGCACTACAAGTTTTCTATAAATGTAAAACTGTTCTGAAATAGAAAGCTAGATCCTACCAGCCCTGAGGATGGGGAGATAGAAGAGTAATCAGACAGCGAATGCATGTGAGAAGTGCTGTAAGGAAGGCCCACACTGCTGCTGATCACAGGTGGCTTCTTGAGGAAGAGGAATACCTGGACATGTGGCGCAGGGCCTAAGAACAGGGGTACAGGTATGTTCTGCCTGACCGTATGGGCCCAGAGGACGGAGGCCCAGTTGTGCTGGGAAATGGGAGTACTCAGGGAAAGCTTTTGGGTGACATCTGAGTTGAGTTTTGAAGGATGAAGAGAAATTAACTAGGGGTAGAAAGGGAGAAGGTAGGGGTGGAGATGAAAAAAGCATTCCTTGCAGGAGGAACAGCAAGTGACACAAAGGTCTCAGGGCTGGGGTGTAAGGCTCTATGAAAGGACCTAGTGAGTACAGACAGGTGATGAAAGCCGGGGTGAACAGGTGGGTGCTTTGTGTATCTTGTTAAGGCATTTGGGTTTTACCCTTAAGGCAATGGAGAGTGTTGAAGGATGTCACCCCGACATAAATAGGCTCACCAGAGTAAAGTGAAAGAAAATCAGGTGCAGGAAAAGGGAAGTGGAGAAAGAAGCCTGTGCTGGTGGAACTTTGACCTGGAAGGAAGGCCAAGGGTAATTCTCTCAAGTAACTGTTTGGGGAAGAGTGACTAGTCAGTGACCAGTAAGACCAAATCCCAAGAGACTAAGGGGAGAGACGAGTGCACTCTGATGACACTTGTTCGTCTATGGGCTGAGCCTGAGGACTGTGTTTCCTACTATGAGTCCCATCTCCCTCCAACCAGGAGCTGAAGCAAGAGGTATAGGAGTTGCTGGTTGGTGTTATCCAGCCATCACCAGTCCTCTGGAGAATGCAGTTCCTCCTGGGAGCCTTCTCTTGAGTTTAGTTCCAAGAAGAATGCAGGTGGACAGTGGTGGGAGAGAGGATTTACTTTTTCTCAGCAAGTTGAGGCTTCTCTGGGTTCAACCACGAGCAAATCCAGTGGCACCTCAGTGTATCTTCTGTTGGACATCTGTCCTTGACAAATGATGGTGGGGTGGAAGTGGGATGTTCTACAGCTGTCCATGGCCCAGGGGTGTTTCCCTTATCACCCCAAGGATTCACTGTGTTTGAGGGAGAAATTAAAAATTTCCCTGGAGCCTTTTGGCTGGAGGGTGTGGGATATGGGATGTGGCCTGGGTTCCTACAACCTTGTTTATGGTGCTTGGGCACTTTGAGGCAGAATTAGAAGAGATTACAGAGTTCCTGGGGGGAAAAGAGGTTGGGGGTAATGATGCAAACCTGCAGTGAAGAACCACAACTCTGTGCCTAAACTACATGCAGGAGTTCCATAGTTACATAAACTGGATGGATTAATTGGTCTCAGAGCCTAAAATATGTTGCTACAAATTTAGGATTATTAATAAATCCCACATGACTTAAAAGAAATTAAGGCAGTTCACTAGAGCCTTTTCTAGGCAGAGAGAATTTTAATCATTGGCTAGTCTTTTTCTTCCCCCTCAAAGTCATTGTTCTGTAAGTGCAGAAGACTTCTGACTTGGGTCTTCCTTTGCATCTGACAGCTTGAACTCACTTGCTTTAAGTGGGTCACAATCCACTTTTGAAATGGAAATGAAGTCTGCATGGCAGCCTCTGCCTCAGAACCCTGGGACCTAGGCCCAGCCAGGACATGGTGGAGCCTGGTGTTATAAATTTCTCTATAGATCTGAGAGCAGTTTTACACCATTGATCTCATGCCACTCAGAATCAAGATGGAGTGACAGCTGATAAACTGCATGGTGACAGGCCTTGGAAAAAAAAAAATCCAGATGTGGGATTAAAAAAAAAAAAAAAGAGCTGATGGATTAGTTATTGGCCTTCGAATTCCCCTTACCCTGGATTTCTTCCAACCACTTTAGAAGCATTTATTTTAGGGTAATTTTACAGTTGTCTCTTTGTCCTTCAGAGGTGCTTTGGTCTATGAAACCCGTCAGGGAATTTAGATGAAATCATTTTTATATGTATTGCCTGACAGTCCCTGGAAGTCCCAGAGCCCTGCTCTTAGGTCTGAGCCTTTAGGAAGCTTTTACCTGCACATTCAGGGGACTGGGGATGCAAGTAAACCATTGATATTCATGCTCATTGATGATTCTGTAGCAGAATTACCCAGCCTATAGCCCTCAAACACCACTTGCTTTAATGGGGCAAGTGGGGAGGAAGGTGCATTGGTGGGTGTGGGAATGGGAGATGGATTTCTCCTTGGCCAATATTTAAATGAGTGGGGGTTTTTTTTTTTTCATGCTACAATTAAACTTTTTGTATCACCTTTTGATTCCAGCTCCTCTGTCCAAAGGGCCTGGGACACCTTCAGAAAGATTTTGGGTAGGCGAGGTGCGAGGGCCTGTGTTGGAGAGATTGGGGAATGTGGTGGATCATTTGTGTTTGGAGGATGAACAAAGGTTCAATTCTTGCTGCCCTGGCTCTGAGCTCCTGCTTTGGTGTCCGGTGTGGGAACCTGAAATGGGGAAGAATGGGCTGCTCTATGCATTGAACCGCAAGCCCTCCCAGGCATGGCCATTCGTAGGGCATCAATCTTGCTTTGCTTTGCCTCGGAGGCCTTGTATAGAGGCCTCTGGTCTCAGGGGACAGAGAAGAAGGTTAGATGGAGGGAGCAGAGCCCCCACAGGGAAAAATAATGTGACAAGCTGTCAGAACATGGCGACTGGGTGACTCCTGTTCCCTCAGTGGCCAGGGGGCCCCGCTGGGCTCTGCATCCTTCAGGGCTGGGAGCTGGAAAAAGGGAACAATATAGGATGTGTGATAGATTACACACCTTTCCATCAAACCCCAGTGGGGGCTTTTGCTGGACTTTTGGAAAAGGAGAAATGGAGTGGCTCTCCCCAGGAGTGGAATGTTGTGAGTAGATTATTTTGGAGACAGAATTCTAGGAATAAGGTGCCATGAAATCTATAAGGACTGGAAAGGCTGCCCACTGAGGTCAACTGTGCAGGTAGGCTTCTAGGAGAAAATACAGGGGGCAATGGCAAAATATAACTTGTTTAAATCTGGGATAGGGTTTCCATAATGTAGGATGATTATATCCATCAGGGTGGGCCAAGTTATGCTTCAGTAACAGACAACCCCCAAGTCTTAGTGTCTTCAGACAGCAAAGTTTCTTTCTTTCTTACTCTCCATGTCCATCATGAATTGGTTGGGGGATGTGCTACATGCTGTTCTCACTTGGGTACCCAGGCTTATTGACCAGCCACCATCTGGAACTTTCTCCTTGCTGTGGCAGAAGGGAGAGGGTATGGAACAAGCTGTGGATTAATTTTTAAAGTTTCCACCCAGGTATGACAGACATCACTTCTGCTTACATTTCTTTGTTCATTTCAAAGTCCTGAAAATGTAGAAGAAAGCTCATTGGTCATTAGAAGGATGGCTTGAGAAAACAGAGTAGGACAGTTGGACAAAACCTTTAGACAAGAGGAGTGCTAGGACATGCATTCTGAGCTTGCCTTTCCTTCTCAAGTCTTAGACAAATCTTACCTTTTTTTCTTTTCTCCTTCTCTTCTTCTTCTTCTTCTTCTTCTTCTTCTTCTTCTTCTTCTTCTTCTTCTTCTTCTTCTTCTTCTGCTGCTGCTGCTGCTGCTGCTGGAAAATAGCAATTGGGAGGAATGCTGGTCAATGGCATATGTACCTCTAAATTCAAAGAAGGTCAGAAATAAATTAGAAGTGTCCTCATGTGACACATTTCTTCAAGTATAGGGTAAATTACAGTTTCAGACTAATTAGTGGGGAAATCTCCCGAGAGTGAAAGATCAAGTATTGGTAGTGGGATTATATGTCCTCTCACTTGCGCTTGGGGAAAACTTGCATAAAGCATCTTCATTAATTACAGTCCTAATGGCTTTTACTTTTACCACCATCAACCGACCACCAAGATCAAAAACATTTTACTAAGCAGTTTTCAGAATGTGGAACTAGGCATGCTGAGTGCTTTACAGTTTGGTTAAATCACCTGTTTAACCAAAAGTACTCAAGACAGAACTACTTAGGACAACTAAACAAATACTGAGAGCAACGTGAATATGAATATTAACACTTTGGGAAGGCTGAAGAACAAATATTTTTTGCAGGGTAACCTTTGCAGAAGGGATCATGAATGGTATTTAGGAAGAATTGAACCAGAAGAATTTAATTCATTATTGTGTATGTCATTCACAGTACGAGGCACTGGGGTATAAACTCTTGACCTGTAAGGTGTGGTGGTCAGTGGGGAAGATGGTCACACTGTCTTCATAATGTCAGTCACGTTGCCCAACTTTAGTGTAAGGTGGTTAGTTATAAATAGAGATTTGCCCAGGAAAGGAGATCAGATTCTAGGAACTTATTTGAGAAGGAGAGAAGATTGTGCAGTGAACTCCCTGTGAGAAGGAAGGGACTGTTTCAGGCCAAGTATTGGACTTGGGAGTATGCATAGGGTAAGCATAATTGCTGCTGTGTACTCTCAAAGCTCAATTATAACCACCAGTATCCAAAAGAACTGGGGACTAAAATATCCCATTAGAGATGAATATAGTATTCATTTGTCTTTGGAAGTAGGCAGGTATAAGTAATACATAAAACCATATTTTAATACAGAATCTAGAGAATTAAAGGAGGCACGAAGTACCATCCTGGTCTCCTCATCTAAACGCTCTAAGTTGGTTAAATGAAGTGGATAATTCTTACCCTACCTATCTCAGAGTAGAGGTGAGAGTTCTGTGATATAAAGAATGCAGGTATTTTATGAACTGTAAGGCATCATATATATTAGGCCATAGTGCTGATGGATATGCTTAAACTAAAGAGACATTAAGCCAGTTGTGCAGAGACAAGTGTAGGTGAGAGATGACACAGGAAAGGAAGTGGCTTGGGGTAGCTGCTGAAAGGCAAGTGGGGGGCTAGGGCTGAAGTCCATTGGAGAGTTTTGATGCCCTTGAACCATGGGCTGTGGAGCAGTGCTAAAGGAAAGAAAGATAGCACTCTGTTTAGCTGGGGATAGGAGAGGCTAGAGGCTGGACATTGGTTAGACAGGAGGTTGCTCACTGCTTCGTGCTCAGTGCATGGCATTAAAAAGTCACCAATAAATACGTGTTGAATATATTGAATGAATGGAGAAGTGAAAAGACCCGACTGTCTTGGCCTTAGAGCTCTTCTGAAATAACATCTCCCTCAGTTGTATCAGGGGCACAGATATTGACTCCCTGCCCTGCACATGTGCTGAAGACTCCTTTTGGTTAATTTTAGCAAATGTGAGCCAGGAGATGGGGGCAGGGCAGTATCAAAGATTCAACTCAACATGGGCATCTCAAGGCTGGTCAGGTCTTGGACAGCACTACTAGGAAGTCCTGGTGCCACAGATGCAGATGGGGATGACATCTGGACTGTTTGGCCTTATCCTGGTTCCATAACTGGAAACATTTGACCCCTCTTTCCTGAGAGCCTCCAGACTGACTTTGGCTCCCTAAGACAGGGCTGGCTTCCTCCCAGCCACCCCTGCTTGACTCTAGCTGGCCAAGGCAGCTTAAGCCTTCAGGCCTTTGCTGAATCTTTCTTCTTCATCAAGGGCCTTTATGGTTATGGCATCGCTGCTTCCCAGCCTTCATCTCTCCTGTTGCCAAACCCAGCTTGAAGGTGGATCTAGTTCATTCACAGATAAGCTCATATTACATGTCATTTATCAAAATCACATTCATATATTAAATTCTGTCTCTAGGAGAAAGAGGCATAATTCTAGGACAGATCTTGGGAAGTTTGCCACTGATACATCCCTTTAATCTGTCCTGACTGGCTCTGCAGGCACTCCTATCCTACTCTGTAGGTGCTCACCAAGGCTTTTTAAGATGCAGCCCTCCGCTGATAATAATAGCAATAATACTTCTAATGATGGTAACGGGTGTCGAGTACTTGCTTTTAGCCACACATTCTTCTAGGCAGTTCACATACTTAATTTAATTCTCTTAGCAGCTCTGTAAAGTTGGTCTTATTATGGTAAGTTTCAAAGAAACCAACGCTCAGAGAAGTTAATGTCTTCACGGGCTCTCAGCTGGTTAGTAGAAGGAAAGACTTAAATCCAATTCTAATGTTGCAAAAACCCAAGTGCTTTCTATTATATGAAGCTGCACCCCTATTTCACTACCTTCTTACTCTCAAGGGCTCTTTGGGTCCTCTGTCTCCTCTCAGAGGCCCCTCAAGGTTTGCAATGTGCAGAACTCCAGCTTCTCCATCTGGAGCCCTGATCCCTTGCCTGCACTCCTACTCTGTTTTACTTGGGCATCTTGTTTGTATATTTAGCTATAATTTCCCACTTAGTAGGCAGCAAACAAAATTCATCACATCATTTCTCCAACTGATAATTTTTTTCTGATCTCTCTTTCTGTCACCATCACAGAATCTTTCAATACTTCAGATAGGAGGTAGGTTTACATTTTCACTCCCCCCATCTCCTCTAACCATCAGTTTTGTTTTGTTTTTGTTTTTGTTTGAGATGGAGTCTCACTCCATCACCCAGGCTGGAGTCCAGTGATCTCAGCTCACTGCAACCTCCACCTCCTGGGTTCAAGTGATTCTCCTGCCTCAGCCACCTGAGCAGCTGGGACCACGGGTGTGTGCCACCATGCCCAGCTAATTTTTGTATTTTTAGTAGATATGGGACTTCACCATGTTGGTCTTGAACTTCTGACCTCAAGTGATCCGTCCCCCTCGGTCTCCCAAAGTGCTGGGATTGCACGCGTGAGCCGCTGCATCTGAATCTATCAGTTCTTTTTTAGGGTTGTATGATGCTTCCAAATGTTTCTTGCAGCTATTTCTGACTTCCCAGCCTATGGCCCCCATCCTAGGTCAGGCCCTCTCCACTCAGGCCTGAAAGCTTGAAAGAGCCTCTGAAGTGAGCCAGCTGCTACAACACATGGCACTTCTACACACATCAGAGAAAGTCTTTTTTCCTCTGGGTAGATGCAGTCCCATACCAGGGCACGAGTCTTGGCAAACAGAGCACAGGCTGGAATTGCCACTGACTCCCCCGTCAGGGGAACTTGTGCAGTGAACAGCCTGCACATCAGTGCATGGTGATCCCTGAAGTGAAGACTCACCTTACCTTAAATTCTTCACCATTTAAAACATCTCATCTGGAGTGATTTCAAGATATTCAACAACTGGTATGTCATGGACATTGACCAATTAGAACGGACACTGATCTTAGCCTGGGGGCAGGTCTGCAGGCTTCCCACTGAGCCAAGAATTAACCCGTTAACTTCTGGATTGTGGGAAGCTGAGGAGATAACTAGGGGAGAGGCTAGGGTAGTACTAGTGATTTATACCACGCCCTGTAGCTGTACTTGAGTATTTTAACAATAAGCACATTACTGCTACATCGGTGCTTAGCCCACCCTGAGGAACCCTCTACAGGCCCCAGTCTAACTCCATTCATCAACGGCGCCTTATTATTTCCTACACTTGGCAAACACCAATTTCCACTAGCAACAAGGACCTCCACATACATGATTGTTTTAGGATAGGCTTAAATTTAGGTGTGGTTATCAGAGCAGGTTCAGGCTATTTGGAGACATGCCTCCAGGGGGCGCTCAAGATGACCTCCTCTTGCCCAAACCTCCCAATCATTCCATTCGCCAACAGCCCCTTTCAGGAGGATGTCCAGCCTGGGGTTAAGATTTACAGGGATCCATAGAGACATGCAATGGGCTACAGGGTAGGGGAGATAGACAGATTTTAATTCTTTGTATCTAGATTTATAGATGGACATCTATCTACTTGCCTATCTATAAAATATTAAGTTTTACCTTTTTTCTTACTACCTTCCATTCCAACAGGTAGTCCTTAATTATAGGATTTTCACTGGACATAGAGTAGAAGTTGCTTGAAGAGCCAGAGGGGCAGGAGAGAAAGGGGTATGCTTCTGGGAGTGTGGATGACGGTGTACTATGAGTTTTCCCTTTGTTGGGAAAGATACAGGAGTGCCATGCCCTGGGGAGGGGCGAGGCCTGGGAAAGGGTGGTGCTTCTAGGGAGTCTTGCTTTCTGGGTCTCCCAGCCTTACCTGAGGAGACCATATGTGTCCCGGTGTACCTGCTGTGACTCAGTGATGGGGGGGGGGTGTCACTGCAGAAGCCCCTGGTACTTTTGCTTGAATCTGGAGATGGAGCCCCAATACTCACTGCAATTAATTTCTGACTAGCTCAGCAGGATGGTGACTTACAGTTGGATTTAGTAAAGAAAATAAAGTGACGAATATTTTTTTCATACCTGGATTTTTAAACAAAATTGTATACCTACCTTAAAGTTTTCTCCAGGTTTCTGTCTTATACCTCTGTCTCTCTGCCTCTTAAAACTTTTAAAAAAAATTAATTAATTACACTTGTACACATTTATGTGGTACATGTGAATTTTGTTACATGCATAGATTGTGTAGTGGTCAAGTCAGTGCTTTTAGGGTATCTATCACCTGTATAATGCACATTGTACCCACTGACTAATTTCTTTTTATTCACCTCCCTGCTCCCTCACCCTCCTGAGTCTCCACTATCATTCCACTCTCTAAGCCCATGTGATCACATATTTTAGCATCCACTTGTGTGTGAGAACATGCAATATTTGATTTTCTGTGCCTGGCTTGCTTCACTTAAGTCGATGACCTCTAGCTCCATCCATGTTACTGCAAAAGACATAGTTTCATTCTCTCCTGTGGCTAAACAGTATTTCATTGTGTATATATACCACATTTAAAAAATTAATTCTTTGGTTGATGGACACTTACTGCTTCTGTCTCTTAACCCATCTCTGTTTGCATTGCTTTTTGTCCTTCCCACGTGGATAAATGTGGTAACGTGGGCCTGGGTTGCCTTCCTTCAGAGGGGAGCCTTTCTGTTAAAGGCAAGCAGAACCCAGCAGTGACTCAAAGCGAGAAGGCAGGGGTCTCTTGCTTGGGCCAGCTCTACCGTAGTCATTAGGTGGAGGAACTCGACTTTGCTTGGTTCTGTTTCCATGAACCCTGACTGAGCGGTAGAACCCAGAGGGACAGAGGCAGTCTGTGGACCTAGGGAAGGGACAGAGTTAGCCATTAATCCTGTCTCTGTCCTGAGTCTAAGGCAACCCAAAAGGGCCCTTGGAGGACAACTTGACTCCTCAAATTCCTTTTCCTCTTCTTCCATAGAAAGATAACCCTGAATTTTATCTGGGCACATGGCCATCTAAAATAAAGACTGCATTTCTCAGTCTTCCCTGTAGCTAGGTATGGTTATGAGAATAAATTCTGGCAATAAAATATAAGCAGAAATGTCATATGTGACTTTGGGGAAATGGCCTGGGGTACTGTGATCTTCTTTGTCTTTATTTTTGTCATCTAGAATAGGAGTTGGCAAACTTTTTCTGTAAAGGGCCAGATAGTAAATATTTTCAGCTTTGTGGGCCATATGGTCTTTGTTGCAACTAGTCAACTCTGTTATTAAACTGTGAAAGCAGCCATAGACTATATGTGAACAAATGGGTGTGGTTATATTCCAATAAAACCTTATTTATTAAAACAGGTGGAAGATGGGATTTGGCCTATGGGCTTTAATTTGTCAGCCACTGGTCTAGAATACATATGTGATAGCTGGAGTGGGAGCAGCCACCCTGGACCATGAGGTGAAAGTCATGTACTGAGGATGGCAGAGAAACAAACTAGAAGGCGCCTGAGTCCCCGTTATCACAGAGCCACCCTGTGAGCTCTTTGGCTTGGATTTATGTGAGAGAAATAAGCTTCTATGTTGGTTATGCTAAAGCAGAAGCAAATGAACCTAATCCTGATGAACAGATCGTTCATGTGTGCTTAAGCCCAGCTGACCAGACTAGGAGACTGTTTAAGAATATGGGATTAAAGTCCAGCTAGGAATAAAGTGTGCATTTTTTTTCAGGGGTATATTCTGTACTCTGAATACCTCCAGAATTTTCCACCCATCTTGATTAACCAAGGACACAAACAAAACTTTGGGATTGGTCTTCGTGTGACCCACAAGGTGGTGAACAGCACACAGCGAAAGTTGTTGCAACTGACTTGTGGTCCATGTGACAGGTGCTGGTGTTGGCAGCATGTAACATTCCCCAGCAGCAGGGCCTTGCCAGCTCTTCACACTGGAACCCAGCACGCTGACACCTCTCTAATGAGATTTACAATGTGTAAATGCAAATACACCGAGTTTTAGCACCTTTTAAAAATTTTGGCTGTCAGTCAGAACCTGTCCCTGAAGTCAATAATGTTGGAAGAAGCTCTGGAGTCCTTTAGCAATCCTCCTGATGATTTAGTTTCATGTGTTCCAGTGACTGACTCTGCTGCATTCCTGGGGAGATCCAGAAGCTCAGTTCTTAGGATTTGGGAGTCTCATGCAAATAAAAAAGAATAATGGGGTAACTGAAAATTTAAAAGTTGTAGAAAAACACTGGAACTCGGCTCCAACTTCAAAAATATTTTCTTCTATTTCCTCCAAAAATATTCTTTTTTCTTTTTTTGAGATGGAGTTTCACTCCTGTTGCCTAGGCTGGAGTGCAATGGCACAATCTTGGCTAACTGCAACCTCTGCCTCCCGGGTTCAAGTGATTCTCCTGCCTCAGCCTCCTGGTAGCTGGGACTTCAGGCACACACCACCATGCCTGGCTAATTTTTTTATTTTTATTTTATTTTTATTTTTATTTTTTTTGAGATGGAGTCTTGCTCTGTCGCCCGGGCTGGAGTGCAGTGGCCGGATCTCAGCTCACTACAAGCTCCGCCTCCCGGGTTTACGCCATTCTCCTGCCTCAGCCTCCCAAGTAGCTGGGACTACAGACGCCCGCCACCTCGCCCGGCTAGTTTTTTGTATTTTTAGTAGAGACGGGGTTTCACTGTGTTAGCCAGGATGGTCTCGATCTCCTGACATTGTGATCCGCCCGTCACAGCCTCCCAAAGTGCTGGGATTACAGGCTTGAGCCACCGCGCCCGGCTGGCTAATTTGTAAATATCTTTCGTAGAGACGGGGCTTCACCATGTTGGCTAGGCTGGTCTTGAACTCCTGACCTCAGGTGATCCACCCACCTCGGCCTCTCAACGTGCTGGGATTACAGGTTAAGTAATCAGGCTGGGATTGAGCCACCGGGCCTGGCCTGAAAAATATTCTTTTTACAGCTGCTGGAATGTTGTAGTTGACCCCACTAGGAGCCTTGTTCATTTTTCTTTTGCTCCAAGAAATCCTGCTGTTGCTTCTGGGTCCAAACATGGGTTTGTTATTACTGGGGAAGAGAAAGCTGAGTGGTGCCCACATTCTGTCTTCAAGCATTTAAAGCTGGGTGTGTACATGGAATACTATGCAGACATAAAAAATGAAATCATGTCCTTTGTAGCAACATGGGTGCAGCTGGAGGTATTATGCTAAGCGAACTAACCTAGGAACAGAAGACTGAATACTGCATGTTCTCACTTATAAGTGGGTGCTAAACATTGAGTACCCATGGACACAAAGACAGGAACAATAGACACCAGTGCCTACCTGAAGGAGGAGGGTGAGGATCAAAAAACTACCTACTGGATATATACTTATTAACTAGGTGAATAAATCATTCATACGCCAAACCCCCGTGGCATACTATTTACCTGTTTAACGAACCTGCACATATACCGCCTGAACCTAAATACATTTTGAAAAAAAAATTTGTGTGTGTGTATGTGTGTGTGTGGTGCTTAATGAAAAAGTTGTGGGCAAATTGTTGCTTATATTTCATGAAAGAGGGGAGAAAGGTGCTACTTTCCAAGTAATTTTTTTCAGAGTAATTACTTTCAGAGTAATTTTGATGAGACCTAAAGAAGAAACATCTCAGCCTTCAGAAGGATGGATTGCTCCCCTGGGAAGCTGAAACAAAATCTCTAATCTGAGATGGCAAAGGGTGGGGTGAGGAGCACAGAGTTCAGAACCACAGGTGATCCACCTGCCTTGGTCTCCAAAAGTGCTGGGATTGCAGGCGTGAGCCACTACACCCAGTCTCAAAAATATTATTTTTACAGCTGCTGGACCTGGCTTCACACCCTAGCACAGCCTCTCACTTACTGGTTGGCCTTGGGCATGTTGCTCAACCCCTCTGCACCTTAGTTTTTTCTTTATGGAATGGTGATAGTGATACTGCTGATTCGCCAGTGATGCCGTAAGGAATGGATGTGATCATGTGCACAAAGGGCCAACACAGCATCTGACCAAGAATAAATTCTCAGAACATATGAAATGACAGAAGAGACCTCACTGGTCCTGTGCAGGTCAGACATTTGGCCTAAGTGAGGCAGCTTGCTGAACACTGGGCACTCTGTGTCTATCCAGGTTGGATTAAACTGTAGGACCAGAACAACTTCCATTGTGAAGGCTTTCCTGGTTTCCTTCCTTCATGTCTTCACCTTCTGGAACTCAGGTCAAATGATGCCTCCTCTGAAATCTTCCAGTCTTCCCTGGCTCCCATGGCTATGTCAGAGCCCTCACCACATACTCTCAGGACCCTGTAGACCTTGCTTTGTTACTCTGGCCTCAGCAGCTGGTGTCTATGATTATGGGATTATTTGATTAATGCCTGTCTCCCTGACCAGGCTGTACATCCTGAGAAGGTAATGTCTGTTTTTCTTACCATTGTGTCCTTAGCAGCCAGCAGAGTATCTGGCACATAATAGGTGCTCAATAAATATTTGTTGAATCACTGAGTAAATGAAGTCAGTGTCCCTCTGGTTGCATTTATATTGGTGCTGTCTGCTCTCTCAGATCAATTTATGTAACTATTTTCCTAACATGACCGGTTCTGCCCTTTGCCTCCAGCTTCATGAGTCTCTGTGGGGTAAGGGTGGAGGGTCTTTACCTTGGTGAGCTCAAAAACATCTGATTGTAGTGGCAGGAGGCTGACCAGAAGGTGTAGGGTCAAAAGGCTGGGAAGCTGTGAGATAGCAAGAGAATTTTGCTTTATAGATGGGCTGCTGCCTAACTATCTGCTTTCAAAGGCTTCAGGCTAATCAGAATTTCAAAGGACACTTTCAAATGTAATAGGATTCTACCTGCAAGAGTGATGAGTGAGGCACTGGAACTGTTTATTTCTCTAGTTTCTATTCTAGGCTTGTTTCAAAGATAGCTGGGGTCTTCTGATTTTATTTTCATTCATGCACAAAATGGAAAAATCAAATGCAATGGCAGGATGGCAGTGATGGCAAGGCCACAAAGAAATAGTGCAGCCAGCTTCTTGCCTCAGTTATTCTGGGAAACAGAGAATCAAGGCGAGTGAGCAGCAAAGTGTCACTCGTAGTCCATTGTCGAGATAATGGGATGTCGTCATTTACACAGGTCCTAGGAAATAGGGGACATATTTCCTCTTTCCTTCTTCATAACAGCCTTAGCCATTCTTCCTGGGTTAGACAGATCCTCAGACAAACAGAATGTCATGTACAAAGTGTTAAGAATCCACTTTGAAGTTAAAATGACTAGCATGAACACTTTACATTGTTTTTATAACTGTTGCTTTTGACCATAGTAGTCTTGGGGAAAATTGTGTAGAAGAAAAAAATAAAACGACCAAAACAATCCTTTCTCAAAATTGCGGTGGGGGAGGGAGGGGAGTATGCAAGTACAGGGAAAGCATGCAAGTACATATGGTATTTAAAAAGATCTGCACCTGCTTTTCTCAGACCAGCTGGCAGACTATTCACAGAAAAGTACTGTTCTTTCTGGAAATACTGAGGACTGAAAGCATCTGCAAAGGAGTTGACAGAAGCTTTCTCAGATTGATTGCAGGAAGACAGTGCCAACCATCATTTTAGAAATTTGAACTGAATTAGAACAGGTACTGTGTTTTAAAGCTGTGGTTTTGAGGTTTTGACACCCTGTAAGTTTTACATATGCCCAAGAAATGGCAGAAGCAGCACACATCTGCTTTGCGCATAAAATTGTCATTTCCATATCTAGTTGCTTTATAACCAGATTCTTGTGCTACTTTGAGATGCAGTGGAACAAGAGTTTTTACTAGCCTCACCTGAACAACAGAGACATTGGGCAACAGCTGGGAGGTGGCCTGTGCAGATCTTTAAGCTTGATCCCATCCTCTTGGGCCTCTGAGCCCAGCATTCAGAGAATTAATTCTTTGCACGGGGCCTCTGCATGACCTGCCCCTCACCCCTTGGTCAACCTGGAGCCTGCATCCCTGATTCTGGTTCTTGAAGTCTAACATCTTGGAGATAGTTACTGAAACTTAATGGAAATCCTGTGAAAAGAGTGATGTATTTGGACCAGATTGATAGCTATCTTAAAAAGCTGTGCCTGGGCATGACTCCTGAGAAACTGCATTTAGCCTGTCACAGACCACATGAACCCAAAGGGTACAAATACCCAACTCTGCTATTTAAAACCACCCAGGGCTCTCACTGTGCCTTTTGTTGAGTGAAATTGCATTATCTAATGAACAGCCAATGTTCAGCTGACACCTGAGGGTCCAAATAGCTAATCCTGAACTAAATTTACTGATTTGTTCTCTGTTTCTAAACGTTACCATTGTTGAGCTTGTTCTCCTTATGTTGAGCCCCTCTCGAGTACCTGACTCTCAGCCCGTGAGATTCAGCCTGGAATACCTGTGGGCTCTGGAACCACAGCTGTTATAGTTTAGAAGTAATGGAAGCTATGCTGACTATTGGACCCACTTGTGACTTTAATTCACCTACCTCCTTTATTTTTTCTTGTTCATTCATTTTTTTTCACTCACTCAAAACAAATTTATTTGTGAGGGACTCTGCAGGTGCTGAGCCCAACAATTCTGTCCTGGCTCCGAGGAGTTTGTGGTCATTGTCAATCCCAGGATGCAGTGGTAACTCACCCAGGCTTTGGGCTTTCACTCTCTGGATCTCAGATATTGGAGTAGACCATGTCTCTGATTTCTCAGAGCCTGTAAATGCAGGGTCAAGGCCTGGCTTTCCTGGTATGAAAGTCCCCATGTATTTAGTGATGTAGCACTGTATGGCAGTGGCTAAGTCTAATGTTTTGATTCTGTGTTACAGAAGAGAATGTCTTTCATCTTTTCACCATGTAGAAGTCCAGCATGGTATGTCAGAGCACCTGGAGGGAAAGGACCATATTTTATTCATTGCTTTCTCAGCTTCTGGCACAAAGCCTAGCATGTAGTAGGAGC
Source organism: Piliocolobus tephrosceles (assembly GCF_002776525.5). Classification (NCBI taxonomy): domain Eukaryota; kingdom Metazoa; phylum Chordata; class Mammalia; order Primates; family Cercopithecidae; genus Piliocolobus; species Piliocolobus tephrosceles. The sequence goes on along the minus strand of NC_045455.1, from coordinate 64,329,365 downwards.
TTTCAAAACGAATAGTGTGAACGGATATATCTGCTCAAAGTGTGTATCTTCCTCCAGGATCAGTGAGGTCATTTTCCCAGATAAAGAGAAACTTTATTCTTCCAGTGCATAGTTCAGCTTCTGAAATGGAGACAAGACAAAAGAGAATGACCCATCACTTCCCCATGAATGCAGCCAAACTGGATGTGACAAGATGTGGCACCACCCAGCAGAGTTCATCTTCTCTGTCCTGCAGAATGTTGTTGATGAGGCAGGGACCCTTACTGAAGGTGTGACTTGGCAGAAAGGGGCTGTGCCCAGAGACCAGAAGTTTAGGGACCAAAATAACGCAACCACTTCCCTTCTACACATCCCTTCCTGGAAATGGGATTTCAATTGTTCAACAAATTGCAGGTGAGCTTCTGTTCTGATTATTGGGGATGTAATAGTGAGCCAAGCAGACAGAGTCCCAGCCTTCCTGGAGCATTTCATAGAGCATTCACGTGCCGATGTGGGAGTGTGTGTATGATCTATAAATGCAATCAATGCTTACAGAGTATGTTAGAAAGTGACACGTGGTATGGAGAGATATGAAGCAGGGAAGAGGGTAGGGGATGCTGGGTGGGGATGATTTTAAACAGGGTGGCAGGGAAGCCTAGTTGTAAAGGTGATATTGGAGAAAAAGATCTAAAGCTGATAAGTGAGTGAGCCACGTGGATTTTGCTGGGAAGAGTATCACAGAGGGAACACGGTCTATAAAACCTCAGGCAGGTTGTGTCTGGTGTGGTCAAAGAACAGTAAGGAGACCAATGTGGCTGGAGGTGTGGGGGGCGTGGGTGAGGGACACAGATCAGGTGGTGCCTTTTAAGAAAGGGAGGAACTAAGCGCCCGCCACATGTTTCTCTTTCCTCCATACTTACCATATTCCTTCACTTTGTTCAAGGGTCTACATAGGTCAGTCATTAGGGAATCTGAATCAAAATCTTCCAGAAACATAAAACAAGTAATCATTGGCCCAAGATTGAATTAGAATGTTGAGATTGCTCTGCTCTGAGTCTCATGCTCTATCTATTAGGGTATATAACTATGCTCTATCTGTTGGGGAGGGAAGCTTGGCACTGTAAAATTAGGCACCTTGAGGAGTTTAATAAAGGTGTTATTTACAATGATGCAGGCAGAGTGTAGGGAGAGAAAGAGGGATGGTGTAGTGTCCAAGGGTTTAGCAGCACCAGGAGCTGTTGCCACTCCCAGGCCTGAGGGAACAGAAAGAGGGAGGAGTACCTGGAGCCAGTGAGGCCAGCTGTCTGGAGAGGCTCATCTCACAGGAGCAGTGACCTTTGACTGAGGGTCTCACCAGCCCATTGAGACCTAGGGAGAGAGCTGAAGTAATAAGCCCAAAACACATTATCTTCTCTCCCTCTGTCCTCCTGCTAGTGCTGCCCATGAGCTGACTTCAACTAGAAACTGGAGGGCAGGGGAGCTCATTGATGTGGTGTGCATGGGCCAAACTGCCGGATTATGGAGCCTGCTGGAGAAGAATGGAGAGTGGATCTGAAGGAGTGACTGGAAGGCATCTGACATAGGCATGCACGCTAGAGCGAAGAGGGGGACTTGGGACCAAGCAGAAAGTGAGACTGAGGAATGGCAGTCTCTTTGTGTAAGCAAGGTGGTTAGTCCCAGGTTGCTGCATTGAAGCTGAGCAGCCTGAGGACATCTTACTGCTACCCGGAGAGGACCACCCATTCTTAGTTGTCCAGTGAGTGATCACGTTTGGAGCAATGGTCATCTCTGCAGGGAGACTCTGCCCAACACCCCATCTGCCCCAAATTTATGAAGAACACCAGCACATTTACAGGTGCCCCCAGATGGGAGGGCAGGATACTTGGACTTCTTGAAGGTTACGATGGCATGAAGGCAGAGCCTCATGTCTGGCCAAGGTGGGACCACACTCAGCCCATTTAGCCAGGACTGCAGCTCAGTGTGCTGTTTCAGTTAACTTGATACAACCAGGAGCATTCCTGGGCAGGACAGCAGAGGCTCAGGGCTGCAGCTGCTGGTTTTTTTTGTGTGTTTGTTTTTTGTTTTTCTGATTATAGAGCTGACTGCAATTGATGATATGGATGACTGGAATCTCTCAAATTTCATTATATTTCAGATTGTCCCCAAGTCCTTACTATGCCCTGCTGGGCCTTGTGGAAACCGGCTCCTGCTCACTGCACCGCCTTCATTTGGAGGCACTCTCTTCTGGCATCCTAGTCACTCTAGAGCTATCTTCCAGGGTCCCAAAGGGCCACATTTCTTTCCAACTTTTGGCCTGGCCCCTCCAATTTCCTCTGCCTCTCTTCCTTTAACCATTTTGCTCCTTAAGTTCTACTCAGCTCAAAATCATGCCTCATAGAAGCCCTCCCTGACACTCCGGACTGGGCTGAGTCATCACTTGCATGCCTTCATAGCATCTTTCCCAATAACACTTCCCACATTTGTAATTAAATTGTTCATTGACTAACTAGTTGTTTCGTGTCTGCTGTCCCTGCCCATATTTGAGTATAAGCTCTATATTTTGCTGCTGTCCAATGCCTGTGCATAGAAAGCACTCTATAAATATTTGAAGGAATTACTGACCAAAAGGAAAAAATAAGTTAGGAGTGGGTGTACACACATTGCACAGAAAAGAAATACAAGGAGTCATAGATTGAAAAGGACGTACCTGTCCACCCTCTCCTCACCTCAGTCTTTCTGGGTGCTGGGAGAGAGAGCAAGTTAGAGGCAGCAGTCAGAAGTGAAAGAAAAGGGAGCATGGAGATGGGAGAGTGACAAATTGACTGCCCCGACACCTGGGGACGATGAAGAAAAGCAGCTGTCAGATGTGTCAGCACTGACCTAAAGCTCTGTAGCAAAACAAAATCCACTCAGGCAATATAATCAGAAGAAAACTTTAAAAATGTGGGAAATAGCAAACTGCCCACTCCGCTGGCTGATTTGCAAAGGTCCAGGCTTAAGGCTTGAAGTGATGACAGGTTCAGGCTATCAAAAATTATTTTAACTAGTGTCCTGACATGTGGAGAATTCAAAAGCCAGAAAATCAAGTGGGCTATTTGTAAGATGTTTATAGCTCTCTGGTCCATCAGGGCAACAAACACATCAAGGCATCAATATACTGTTATTAGAATTCACCAGCCCCAAATTATAAAGTAGTCAGGGAGAGAGAATAAAATGGCACGACTAAAGCCTAAATCTTTATTTCATGATGGCAGATTTATGTGTGTAGGATGAGATGGTCTCTGTGAAGGGGTTCACATTACAAACTTGGGCCTGACAGGGTCTAAGAAATAATGGTTGGCCCCAGAGGAGGATGGAGTTAAAGTTTATAGGGAGCTCAGAAAAATGATTTAGGGCACCCATGAGAATGACAAGAAAGAGACTGGTGAAATAGGTGAGGAGCAGAGGGAGAAAGGGAGAGAGGTTGTCGGGGGAGAGAGGGAGGTGGACAAAAGAGGCAAATTTGACTGACAGGTACTGGCCATTGCAAGTTCTTCATTCTGGCTTCAAGTTTTAAATTAATACTGACTAATCGCGATAACATTATTCCTTTCTGGTGATGTTGATCAGCTAAAGGGCTTAGCTTCTAAGAATTGACGAAGATCTCCTCTATTCCTTTTCACTGTGCTGGCTTTCAGGACTGCTCCATTCTCTGCTGACTTTCTGTTATGTGCCTGTTTTCCTCAAGCCTGTGATAGAAAATGCCATAATTTACAATAGTTGGTATGATAACATATAATAGATTAAAAGATAACATACCATGTAATATGCATCTTTTTTTTTCTTTAATGGTATTTTTTGTTCCAGCATTAACACATTATAGTAAAACATAATTCAAGATATGACATGCAATAGAATACATGATAATGTGCAGTAAAATTTTAAAATTAAAGCATATTCTTATATGATATATATATATCTCAGATACTGGGGTGAAAGCAGGTTCTAGTAAGTTGAAGATTGTAGCAAATTGAAAGTTAGAATCAGGCCTGGTCGTATACATTAGCAACATAGGCAGTCGTCTGTGCTAGATGACTTAAGGGGGTGGTAACAGAGATTCCTACTCCAAAATTGAAACACCATAGGTTACCATTTTATTATGAAGTAGTCATTTTTTTTTGTGGGTCTCAAGTCTTCTTAGGAATCGTTAGTAAAATTCAAATACCCTGGAGAGGAGTCACACTCTGTTTTCGTTAGGTGATTTCATAGTCATCAGGTGTCAGTCAACATGGTACCCTTTCCACTTCTCACTTCCTACTTCAAACCTGAAAATTCAAACTCCCCACTTCTCGCCTCACAAATTAATAATCTTACAACAGTATAATTCCATTTTTCTCTCTCCCAGACTTTGTTCTATTTGTCATGTCTTTAACTTCAACATAAATTGTAAATCCCACCTCACAGTATTACTACTTTTGCTTCGAGTAGTTTCCTTTAAGGAAATTATGAGATGAAACAAAGCTAGTGTTTTATGTTTACCCACTTATTTACCAGTTTGGGTGCTCTTCCTTCCTTCTTGTTCCACCTGGTATCATTTCCAACCCTGAGGAACAGTCTCTGTGGTTTTTTCGTTTGTTTGTTTGTTTGTTTTTGGAGACAGGGTCTTGCTCCGTTGTCCAGGCAGGAGGTGCAATCTTGCCTTACTGCAACTTTCACCTGCAGGACTCAAGTAATCCTCCCACTTCAGCTGCCTGAGTAGCTGGAACCACAGCTGTGTACCACTAAGCCTGGCTAATTTCTTTGTGTTTTTCGTACAGATGGAGTTTTTCCACATTGTCCAACCTGGTCTCAAACTCCTAGACTCAAGCAATCTGCCCACCTCAGCTTCCCAAAGTGCTGGGATTACAGGCATCAGCCATCACACCCTGCATAGCATTTCTTTTAGTGCAAGACTGCTCACCACAAATTCTCTCAGCCTTTTTTGTCTGAAAATGTCTTTTTTTTTACTTTTGTTTTTAAAGGATATTTTTGCTGGATATAAAATTCTGGGTTGACAGTTTTTTTTCTCTCCAATGTTTTAAAGATGTGATTACTTTGACTTCTGGCCTTCATTCTTTTTTATTTTATTTTTTTGCCCTCAGAGAACTTTGTTCTGAATTTTTTTTTTTTTACTTTTTTAAATTAATTTTTATTCTTCTTTTTCCTTTCCTCCTCTTCCTCCTCCTTCTTTTTAAAGTTTCCCCTTTTCTGATGATAACTCAGCCATTGTTTGTATTATTGTTCCCCTGTATGTGATGTCTGTTTTCCTCTGGTTATTTTCAAAATTTTCCCTTCACCATTGGCTTTCAAGTTTGACAAGGAAGCACTAGTATTCTTTGTATTTATTCTGCTTGAGATTCACTGAGATTCGTGAATCTATAAGCTAAAGTTTTTTACCAAATGTGAGATATTTTCAGCTATTCTTTCTGGTTAAACACCCTTGTGTGATTTTTTTTTTTTTTTTGGCCTGATCAAATTCAAAAGGCTTTGCATAGTAGACCTCATGGAGAAAGCTGCCCTCTTCACAGAGACTTGGCACACAGATAGTGCATTGCAGTCTCTGAAAGGAGCTAAAGTCAAGGACTCGGGTCTCCCCAGCCAGTCAGTCTCATATTTCCTTCCTTCCTTCCTTCCTTCCTTCCTTCCTTCCTTCCTTCCTTCCTTCCTT
>NC_045455.1:64103096-64323600 GCF_002776525.5 Piliocolobus tephrosceles | reverse complement strand
TCTCTCTCTCTCTCTCTCTCTCTCTCTCTCTCTTTCTCCCTCCCTCCCTCCCTCCCTCCCTCCTTCCTTCCTTCCTTCCTTTCTTCCTTCCTTCCTTTAGACAAGGTCTGGCTTTATTGCCCAGGCTACAGTACAGTGGTAAGTACTCTCAGCTCACTGCAACCTCCACCTCCTGGGCTCAAGCCACCCACCCACCCCAGCCTTCAAAGTAACTGGGACTACAGATGTGCATGCATCACCATGCCCAGCTAATTTTTGTACTTTTTGTAGAGAGGGGTTTTCGCCATGTTGCCCAGGCTGGTCTTGAACTCGTGAGCTCAAGCAACCCACCCACCTTGGCCTTCCAAAGTGCTGAGATTACAGGCATGAGTCACTGCACTTGGCCTGCATATTTTCATTGCTAGCATCTTCATTCCTAGGTCTATTTATTTGAGGCTTTGGGCAGAATCTTCTTCAGACAGCTCTACTGAGGCCACTTTATGGAGGGAAGAAGAAGAAAACTTGAAGACGCTCTTCCCCACTCTGACCCAACACCCAGCAATTGTCTACTCCAGCCCTTCCCCCTTCTCCTCCTCCTGATCCCCTGGTTCATAAAACTGCTAGGGGCTTTTACTTGAGGCTCTGTCTATAGTGAGACCTTCTCTACATCTGCTCTGCCCCAACTGTATCTCAACAGATACACCATTCCAAGAGAAGAATGAAACAAAGGGGAGTCAGTATTTTCCTGTTTCAGCTTCTTGCATATATCATCACAGTAAGTGATTAAAGACTTAACTCTTTCATTTTTGGCTTATTGCTTTAATTGGCTCCAATGCCTAAGTACTCAGCTCTATCTCACAGCTCATCTGTTTGCTCATATAATTTTCCACATATAATTTTCCTGGTCTATTATCACCTTCTTCTCCTTATGGGATTCCTGTTACATATGTTTGACTGTTGGATATTGTCCTTAGGTCTTTGAGGCTTTATTCATTTTTATCCAATCTCTTTCTCTCTTCTTTAGATAGGATGTTTGTTGATTCATATTTAAATTCACTGAATTTTTCTTCTGCCACTTTTACTTTGCTGAAAGCCCATGTAGTGAATTTTTCATTTCAGTTACTGTACCTTTCCTTCTAGTGTTTCTATTTTTTAGTGGTTTCCATTTTCTTTGCTGAAAGCTTATATCTTTTCATTCATTCAGATCGTATTTTCAAAGCTGGGCATGTACCTGTAGTCCCAGCTACTAGGGAGCCAAGGCAGAAGAATTATTTGAGGCTAGGAGTTCAAGATCAGCCTGGGCAACATAGCAAAATCCTATCTCTAAAAAAATTTTTTTAAGTCTAGTTTTCACAGCTTGCCAGGAATAAAAAGAAAAATAAAATCTACCCCAACAAACCAAAAAACAGGAAACCCAAAAAGATTGAATTTTCCTTTAATAATTTGAACATATTTTAATTCTTTGAATATGTTTATAATAGCTTCTTTGTCTGATATATTACATATGTGGAACACTTCCAGTCAGTTTATACTATCTGCTTTTTCTCTTTATTATGCATTAGATTTCGTGTGTGTGCATGTGTGTGTCAATTTTGGTTGTATATTGCATATTGTGATAAATCATTGTAGAGATTGAATTTTGTGATATTCCTCCATTTATTTTTGTTTTTGTAGGTAGTGGAATGACTAATAGATCACACTGAACTTGTATAAACTTGGTTGTGTGCTTTCTTAGGAAGTGCCATGGAAATCCCAAGGTGTTTTCAAAGCCCTTTAAACTCATGGAACTCAATCTCCAATCTGTTTTTTCTGGCATGTTGATCCTGTGAAAACTTGGTTTTAAACTTTTGGTAGGGTAGGTCTATTTTAAGCATTGCTCTGGGATGTGATTCTTACTCTCCAGTAGTGGCATTTCTGGTGTCTCAGATGGATGCTTGGGCTGTGAACAAGGTGTTGCTGAGGTCTTTCCCCTTTTGCAGAGCTGGAACTCCAATATTCCCCAACAAAGCTTATTTATCCTCTGGTATCTCTGTTCCGCTCTCAGTCCCAGAGTAAGCCACATTCTGAGCAGCCTTTTCTAAACTTTCCCTACATATATACCATTCAGTCCTTGGCTAAGCCCTTGTGGAGATCCCCACATGGACTTTGGAGGATCCCTCTGTGTAGCTCCCTCAGTTGTGTGCCCTGCTTCATCCACTCACTTCGACTGCTTCAAGCTATGATCTCTGCCTACTTAGCTCACCAGGGCTGCTGTGCTCTGCTTGGACTCCAGCTTACTACCACACAGTTGAGAAATTGTCCCCTGGTGTAGAGATGGTATCTCAGCTTGTCAATTTCCTATCTCTCAAGAAATCAGTTTTGTGAGTTTGTGTGTTATTTGTGAGAACAGTTACCTCATATGTTATGTCTAATTTCAGGTTTCTTTTAGTAGGAGGGTTAGTCTAATATCAGTAATGGGAAACAGAGGTCTCCATCATGGATTCTTGAACAAGGGATAATAAGAGGGTATTGATGAACGGTAATAAAAACTGCTTAACACAGGATGGCTTGTAGCTTAGAGTCAGGACACCGAGTAGGAGGTATTTTCAGTTTTCTTTCTTTCTTCTTCTTCTTTTTTTTTTTTTTGTTGAGATGGAGTCTCGTTCTGTTATCCAGGCTGGAGCGCACTGGCGCAATCACGGCTCACTGCAAGCTCCGCCTCCCAGGTTCCCGCCATTCTCCTGCCTCAGCCTCCTGAGTTGCTGGGACTACAGGCGTCCACCACCACACCCGGCTAATTTTGTTTTGTATTTTTAGTAGAGACGGTGTTTCACCATGTTAGCCAGGATAGTCTCGATCTCCTGACCTCGTGATCCACCCACCTTGGCCTCCCAAAGTGCTAGGATTACAGGCTGAGCCACTGTACCCGGCCGGTATTTTCAGTTTTCTAAGCTGAGAACTAAGATCAGGATGGGGTTTGCAGAAATACAAACGAGGGAAACACCATGACAGAAAAATAACTATTATGAGTTATTTATAAATTAGATGTGAAGGATGAAGAAGAAGGTTAAAAATGGTGCCAGAATTGCTTTAAAAATGAGCTCTTACCTTTGGAGATACATATGGAAATATTTGTGGATGGAATGATATGATGTCTGGGATTTGATTCAAAATAATCCTATGTAGGGAAGAAGATGGTTGGGAGGGTGGGTTATTGGTGAAGGAAGACTGGCCATGAGATGATCATTGTTGAGGTTAGGTTATGAGTACACGAGAATGCATTATACTTTTCCCCCTACTTTTCCATAGGCCTGGTATCTTCAAATTAAAAACTTCTTAAGGCAAGAAAAAAGTATCATGGTTGTAAATCTGGGTGTTGGAGTGTTGGTGAAGTTGGGAAGAGAGCCCAGTTTTGAAGTAGGAGAAAAGGTATAAGCCAGTGGCAGTTTGTTAACTCTACAGCAAGCTTTTATGTAAAATGTTTTTTTAAAAAATGATTGACTCAAGCTAGCTCATTTTGTTCCTTTAGAGGTATTGTTTAGTGCAGATGTATTTGATTATCTACTTGAAGATGCGAGTTATACAGCACATGCTGAACCAACACTGTGGCATCCATGCTGTTCACTTATCCAACTCTGTATTTAGTGCTGGCTGCTTATGTTAGCTGATGAAGCCCTGTGTGGTCTGGGTCCAGAATATAGTAGACAGCTTTGGTCCGACTCTGGCACACATCTCCCTGAGTGGTTCTGGGAATGATTTCTGGAGGCATTTTGCTGTGCTTCCCCTTTCTGTGCTGCCTTCCCCATCAGGTGCACATGCCTGGAGCCTCCCTGAATCTTGTTGCACTCACTGGCTTCCTTCCAAATATGGACTCCATAATTGAGCCCAAGAGAGGGGCCTGTTCCCACAGCCTGAGGAATTTCAGAAGTAGAGACACTTTTCTACAAGTTAAGCACAAAAAAAAATAAAAAATAAAAAAAATTTAAAAAATAAAAAAAAAAGAAAGAAGGAAAGAGAACAAAACCACTATTGTTTTTCTCTTCTACTCTTCACTTCCTTTTCCCATTCCTTCAAGAAATCCTTTCGGGTGCCTCTATGTGACAAGTTTTGTGTTAGGGGTTGATTAGGGGTTCAAAGGTGATCAAGAGGCTGGCTTTTATTCAAGAATCTTCTGCAGTTTGTAGGAGAAGAAAGACAGCAAGCCAGGTAAGAGGGCATTTATGTGTGCCATGCTAAATGTCTGTATGGGGCCCAGTGGGGCACAAAAAAGAGGGAAAATCATTACTATTTTCTCTACTCTTGGGTTTGGATTATAATACTGTCCTTGCTACTTATGCATAATCTAAAACCTCTTTGAAGCTCAGTTTTCTCATCTTTAGACAAGACTAAAAATACCTACTTACAACTTTTATGAGTATCAAATTAAAATATGACAAAAGGATGTTTGTAAACCATAGGGGTTGATGATGGTGATAATGACGATGATGCTGATTACCTTTCCTTCTTCCAGCCCATGCCAGTGATCACTATAGTCCCTGCTTTTAACAGGTCAGATGATCATTGTCACCTGCACACTCAGCTGTATTAAGCTGGGGGATGCAGTCATTTCCAAGGAAGATTCATAAGTAAGAAGAAATTTTGTTTTCTATTTAGGTAATAAATCTTCCCATTGACTTTTAAAAGTGTAGAGTGATAGGGCCGGGAGCGGTGGCTCACGCCTGTAATCCCAGCACTTTGGGAGGCCGAGGCGGGTGGATCACGAGGTCAGGAGATTGAGACCATTCTGGCTAAGACAGTGACACGCCGTCTCTACTAAAAATACAAAAAATTAGTGGGGCTTGGTGGCGGGCACCTGTAGTCCCAGCTACTTGGGAGGCTGAGGCAGGAGAATGGTGTGAACCCAGGAGGCAGAGCTTGCAGTGAGCCGAGATCGCGCCACTGCATTCCAGCCTGGGTGACAGAGTGAGACTCTGCCTCAAAAAAAAAAAAAAAAAAAAAAAAAAAAATGTAGAGTGAAAATGTCCCTCCTGTCTATTTAATACCAACCACCACCTTAACATTTGTTTTTCCGTACAGTTTAAAAAGTAATTCTAAACTCATAAATCATCAGTCCTCATAATAACCCTTTGACTTAGTAGAATAGATTCCATTTTGACCCTCATTTACAGATGTGGAAAGTAAGGCCCAGAGAAGTTAAATAATGCCCAAGACACATTCCAAGTAGTGGCAGAGCCAATGCCTGAATTCTGGTCTTATCTTTCCTAATCTTTGAAATCATCAGCTTTTCCCTGTAAGTATCTATAGCATGCAGAGCTCTTTGATGTCTTTAAAAAAAGCTTTCAAAATTGTTTTAATGTTTAAGAAATTATCCATATTTTGACATATCATGGATGTCTGAAACTCCCCAGCCCCTAGTGCAGTCACAATAAATCAAACAAACAAATAACCATCCCCATTGTTTTGAGATTATTTCCCCAGGAGGCAGATGTTTACTTTTTACAAATGAAAGCTCATTGTTGTCAGGAACATTTAAGAGGCTTAACCTGTCTCCTTTGGCATATGGCGCTGGCTTTTTATGATGAAACTGGTTGTGTGCAGCAGCAGACGAAATTGCAAGCCTCTCTGAAACTTCATCAGTTGCTGTTGCAGAACGTTACTGCTTTCCTAGGCGGGGGCTTGTCTGGGCCTCTTCCACCGTGAATGGGGGAAAAAAAAAGGCAGTTTCCTTTGGTAGAAAATACTCATATTTTAATGGGTATGATGTCATGAATTATTTAACCAGCTTAATTTTAAAGCTGAGCCAAAAGAACACAGAGTGAAGAATGACCTTGAGACTCTTGAAAAATGGGAATGTTGACTGTGTGCCTGCAGACTCCAAGATGGATTTCTACTTTAGTTTATATTTATGCAACTGTGAAACTTGGTCCCTTGTTCCCAGAGAAATCCTTTGTGCAGCCGTGTGGAGAAAGTTATTACATTTTAGTGCAGAAGAGTTGTAAAGTTTCTTTCCTCATGTCTCATGAAAGCTAGAGAGGTAGCGAACTTTGTGCTGGGGGAGTGGGGGCACAGCCCAGAGGACTGCGATATAGAGTCTCTTAGAAGATGAAAGGAAACAGTCATTGTTTTTCTTCAGCAAAGAGCCAAGCATTAGGTTCTTAGAAGGGCTTATGCATAATCCAGTGTCAGTCCTGTTAGGTGCTCACTTGCTTCTGATTCGAGGTGAACAAAGGAAAAGAAGGTGCAGAAGGATGATCTGCTAGCACCACTGTAGCCCAAGCACATGACAGGCCCAGAGCAATTCTACTCTAATAAGGAGCTGTCCACAGAGAGCAGGAGAACACGTGATGCAGGAGAGGTTCTTTCAAAGCTTTAAGTTTGGCCACTCCAGGCTTGCTATCTGGTCAGCAGGTTGCTGGAAAAATATCACGGAAACTAATGGTGGAATGAGGTGTTCTTGATTCTTCCAATGCTGTGACACCAAGCTGTGTCTGCACCCACAAAGGCATGTGACTCGACCCTCCTCCGCTTCCTTCTTTGTAACATGAGTTCCATTAAAAGTATCTGTGGGCCGGAGGCCGTGGCTCACGCCTGTAATCCCAGCACTTTGGGAGGCCGAGGCGGGCGGATCAGGAGATCGAGACCATCCTGGCTAACACAGTGAAACCCTGTCTCTACTAAAAATACAAAAAAATTAGCCGGGCGTGGTGGCGGGCGCCTGTAGTCTCAGCTACTCTGGAGGCTGAGACAGGAGAATGGCGGGAACCCGGGAGGCGGAGCTTGCAGTGAGCCGAGATGGCGCCACTGCACTCCAGCCTGTGCGACAGAGCAAGACTCTGTCTCAAAAAAAAAAAAAAGAAAAAGAAAATAAAAAGGTCTCTGTAGAAAGGAAAGGAGTATGAATGGGGACGGTGATAAAACCAGTATTTATCGAGAGTCTAGTAAGTGCTTGGCTCTATCTTAGGCATGATTCATGAATGTCTGTGTGGTATTACCCCCATTTCACAGGGGAAGAAACAGGCTCAGTGTATAAGATTTTCAACATCACACAGTTATTGGCAGAGCTGGACTTTATTTGAACCTGGATCTGTCTCACCTCGGAAGTTTATGCAAATTCACCATTCTTACTATGAGGCTCTTAGTGATTGGTTTGATCGAGTTTCTACTTTCTTTCTTATTGTTTGTGTATTTGTTGGAACTCATTGGCCCCCTCATGTGCTGGGTGTCTGTTTGTCCTTCCGAATCTATTCTACATTCTTTTCCATTCTGCCCTGTGTTTGGCAGACTGACCTCTAATGACTACTTCATCAGGTATTCACATCCCCAGTTTTCTCTCTGTTCTGGTTCTCTATTGAATGCTACAGCTCCTGCCAGGTGGCCCTCTCCTTGCAGTGCCCTCAGGGTTTCAATAATTGTTCCCTCCCCTTACCCTTTGGGCTTTGGGGGAGTAACAGCTTCCTGCTGTTGCTAGTTCCTGAGGACTGCAATATCCCTTGTGCTTTCACTATACACTGCCCACATGTCTGTAAATTAACCACTTTATTAAGACAATTGGATTGCCTGATTTGAGTGTGCCATTTGTTATGTCTGAGACCTTAACTGATACAGGTATACATCACCTTAGGAATGTCATAGCTGCTGTCTTGATTTTGCATCTATTAGTGACTATTTTTATTAGACAGAATGATGATTTTTGTCCTTTTTTTGTTTTGTTTTTCTTAAGGATCTCCTAAATATAAGTTCTAGAAGGACTTGTTGTTGTTGTTTTTTTTAGATATCACTTTCCTTTTGCCTTACTACTTGTTCTCTGAACTGAGTCTGGAAGACCAGAGGAAGCCAATTGCCATTATTATTTTCTAAGATAGAGGGATTTTTTTTTTTTTTTTTTTTGGCTTCCAGAGCAGAAGTTATTCTTATATTAGCATTTCTTTGCAAAACAGTCTGTTGGATTGTCTTGAGAGAACAATGCACATTTTCTAAACTTCCAGGAAAAAATCATTATTTCTTTAAAAAGGAAGAGAAATAATGAAAGTATGTTCAGTAAGTAACACTAAGGATAATAAAGGTGATGGGGGAGGCAGAAGATCTAGAATCAAGGTCAGTTTTTTCTTTTGTTGGATTGCAGCAAGCATTTAATGGTAATAAAATCTTTTTCCTGTATAATACATTTTATATTAAAACTGCAGGCATTTAAATGAGGGATTTTATGTCTGTATAGTCTTCATTGAGCATGAAGGATTAAAAAAATACTTTTGTTTTTTTTATATCTTGAAACATTCTTGAGGTTTGAAAAGCTACTCCATGCCTCCTGGGCTCACAGAAGTGAGGATGCAGGGGTGGGAGGTGGCCAGAGCTGCTCACACAGTTCCTTGCTTATGCTATTTAACCTTGGACCCTTGTTATTCTGGGCTTCTGTGTCTCCTGAATAAACAGTAAATCTTTTCTGATGGTGTGGCAGGTTTACGATGTGGATTCATGCCTATTTTCAGAGGAGCACGAGAGAGCCTTTAATGCATTTTCCCTTCTTTTACTGGTGATTTAGCCAAAGCCTGTGTCTGCCAGTGGGGATAAGGCTGGGGGTTCAGCAGATATTTGGTTCTGTTACATCCTCCCTTTGGTAAAGGGCAGACTGTGAGGCTGCAGTGGTCAGTGATGCAGATGAGCAGTCTTATGGTTCCAGGATAAAAGAGTGTTGATGATGATGCTATTTCATAGATTAGCTTGAAATGGATTCATTCTTCTGTTGAAGGTTTATTGGCCCATGTTTTCATTAGGCCTTTGTCTTTAATATTGAGAAATTTGTGATCTACTCCTGATGCTTAAATATCAAGATAAGATATTGAGACCTAGACAGGTCCTCCTTTTACCATGGACTTTTACCATGTACAGTGTGAAATTTTGCTAGACTGGTTTTAAGGCTGTTCATTTTGGGCATTTTGGAAGTGCTTTCAGATGCATGTTGATGCTACATGTATCAGAAGGAAAAATGCAACTCACAAGGCAACATCTTTTATTCTTGGTCATTGCTGATATTCATGCTTGAACTGTTGGATTTGGACTATTCCTGGTCATGAGTATAGTCTAGAGAAAAAAAATCCAGTAGGCTTATAGTCTAGGAGTATTTGAAATATATATTCATATAGAAAATTATCTGCCAAGGGAAGTGGATTATTGTTGGTGGGGATCTGACCTATAGCAGGAGATGCCTCATAATCTATAAATACCTGCTGTTTGAGTTAGGAGGCATTAATTGAAGATGGCAGGCTCCACATTTTACATCTTAGATTGCTAGGGCTGCATTTCCCATTGGGTATTTCGCAACGCCTCTTAAAATCTGAATATCCCCAGTATGTTGACCTGATCCGACTTTAGCCACAACTTTAACTATACTTTAAAAATAGCCCCAAAGCTGGCATAGAGAAGAGAGCATTTACTTAAACAACTATTTTATCCTCCTACAATGTTATGCAGACCTAAGTCTTTTCTGTATTTTTCCACTACAATGGTAGCATATGGTCTCTTGTTACCATCAGATATCCTTGTGGGAAGTAAGAGGTGCATGGGTGAATGGAGAATGATATTGTTGAGTTAAAAGCTGTTGGTTTGAGCCCTGAAACTAAAGTTTTCTGCAGTTTCAGTTTTTCAAGAGCTCAAACCTTTCAGGAAGTTTCAGCTGATATGCTCTGAATTTTAGTTTTGATAATGCCATTTAATGTTTACTCAGGGCTTTTGAAAATTGGTTAGAAGGACTTTTCTCTGGAGTGAAAAATGTGGACAGTCTTAGTTTACTTATGGAAGTCATTGACTGATAGAGAAAAGTGATGAGAGTTTCTTATGTCACAAAGTCAAGACTTTTGGCTCTCAAAGTCTGCATTCCTGCAAATCTTAGGAAAGACCCTTGATATGGAAGAAAGAAAAAAAAAAAAAAGAGAGAGAAAGAGGGCTGAAGATGACTTGGAAAACAAAAACTCCTAGACCTGGGAGATAATCTCCTCATTAGAAGAAAAATTGCATTCAAATAATGGATTCTTATGACGTGAGACAGAATAAAGAATATGATCTCACCGAGGAGACATGAGAGCACACACACTTGCTTACACAAACACACACACAGAGGAAAGAAGGAATGCACAGGCGGGAGCGTGTCAGTGTGCTTTATAATTCTGGATTTGTTTTTTGGGTTTGGAATTAATTAGATACCATGTTGAATTCCAAATGTGATAATTAGGCAAATTAATGCTGCAGTGAAGTTATTAATGAGGCAAAATATGCTAATATGCTTTTGATAAAGAGCTCTTCTTCTGCCTTACCAAGAAATTGGCAAACATCTTTTATTTGGGGCCAGACAGCTTGTCTCAAGTGATTTACTAGAAAGGTTCTCGGCCGTATGCCGTGAACAAATGTTGTAAATAGGGGTTCATGTCTACATTTTTGACATGTCTCAGTCCTGTTGTGGGGCAGCAAATCCTATGATGCTCTTTGCCTGGCTCGCCCAGAGAGGCTGAGGGCTCTTCTGTGCCCTTTAATGCGAGGATGAATGTGGCAAGCCCTGACGCTCACGGATTTTGTTCCTAGTAACACTAGTGGGAAGTGGGTTATTATTGGTGGGGATCTGACCTACAGCAGGGGATGCCTCATAGGTCAGATGGCCGTCACCGGCATTCAACGTGGGACTGGCTGCAAACCACCAACGTGCTTCTTTCTTTTTAATAGACTTGGTGTCTCCTTTGGTTTTCAGATGTTCAAAACTCCTAGCCCAGAATCATTAGGGAACCCATTTAGTGGTTTGAAAGTGACACAGCAGAATTTCTCTTTCCGATCTTAACTCTGCTATTCAGATCTCACTGTGCATCAGGAGCCCCTGCTGAAACTAAGCAGAGACACCATCTACCCAGAAAGAGTTGGTCATTAAAAACAAAATTTATGAAAATATGAAAAGAACTTTCCCCGTGAGCATATGATTATTTTAGTTCTTTTAATTACATACTCCACCAGGGCACAGCCTGTATAAGTCTGATTCATTCAGACAGAGTATTTGCTAAGTTCCGCTCCGTCCCCCAGGTAGGACAGTTTTGACTTTTGTTAATCTGAAAAGTGAAGACCGTGGTTTGAGTAGCGCAGACGGTGGTCAGTCCTTGGCTAGTAAGTGCTGTTGAGGTGTGTCCTATAGCAGGAAAGAGACTAGCCATCAATTGTAAAGCGGTACAGAGAGGAATTGGATCTGTTAGGAATGCCTTTGACTGCAAGTCACAGAAAACCTTACTTCAGGAAATAAGGAGTATTTTTTTTTCCATACAGTAGACCAGGGTAGGTGATCTGCAGTTGAAATATGTCTCAACCATATTGTCAGGGTTCTGTCCACCTTTCCATGGTATCATCTCAGCAGGTGGCTTTTGTCTTCCTGGGTACAAGATGGCTGCCACACCTCCGGGCATGGCATCTGTGTTTTAGGCAGGAAGATGAAGGAAGGCTTGCTGTTTCTCTTCTGAAAAGCTTTCCTGGAAGCCCCATACAGTGACCTCCATTTATATCTCACAGGTCAGAATTGTGTTAGGTAGCCACTCCTAACTGGAAGGTGGGTGGATGAGGTTGAACTAGCTGGCTAACAGTGTTTGTTAGAGTTCTCTTCTTGGGCACTGTTATCCTGGTATCTGTGGTTGTGTCTGCAGCTATCACTGCAGGCTGATTATCTGAAAATTTGGCCACCTGGACAAATCTGGTGTGAAACAGAAGTTTGGGTAACAAAGCCATTTTACTTGGCCAGGCGCAGTGGCTCACGCCTGTACTCCCAGCACTTTGGGAGGCTGAGATGGGCAGATTACCTGAGGTCAGGAGTTTGAGATCAGCCTGGGCAACATGGTGAAACCCCGTCTCTACTAAAAATACAAAATTAGCCAGGCATGGTGATACATGCCTGTAATCCCAGCTACTCAGGAGGCTGAGGCAGGAGAATTGCTTGAACCTGGGAGGTGGAGGATACAGTGAGCCGAGATCGCGCCATTCCTCTCCAGCCTGGGCAACAAGAGTAAATCTCTGTCTCGCCCAAAAAAAAAAGAAAAGGAAAAAAAAAAAAAAAAAAAAAGAAAGCCATTTTCCTCTCCCCAGCAGAAGGCAGTGTAGTGTGGTGAATAAACTTACGGACTTTAGGTTGAGCTGCGTGACTTGGGACATGTGCCTTGACATTGAACTCTCTGATCCTTAGTTACCTTGTTTGTGAATTGGAGACCATTCCAGGAATTATTGTAGGAAGTAACTGGGATAACAAATATAAAGCATCTAGCATATTTAGCTCAATAGTAAGTGGTAGCTGTCAAGATGGTGAATTAAATTCAGATTATATGTATAATGAGCTAACGTGTGATAGATGTGTAATAGGAAATAAATGGTTACCCATTTTTCTTTACCTTTTAAGACAGTGGATTCCGGCAGGTGGAGGTGTCTTTTTGTCAAAAGGCTTGATGGCGGGGAGGATGTAAGTTTGAATTGATGAAGTCTGTATGAAAACGGTGGAGAGATTGAGAAATGTGGGAAGAAGAAGAGGGATGAAAGACAGGAACCTGGAGGGGCAAATGCTGGACAGGGAAGGTGATGAAGGAAAGAGGACCCAGTGGCTGTCAGGCTGGGGAGGGACATTCATGGGGATATTTGACATGGAGCTGTGCTCTGTGTGATGTAAACCCCTCCTCTGACTCACCTGCAAAACCTTCGGGAAATCATGTCTGAAGAATGCTTTGGAGTAAGAGGGTCTTTTGGTGAATGCGAAGAAGTAATAAGACTTGCCTCAACGTTGGCATGAAGTTACAGCTGATATACGGTTTCCAGAATGTTCATTTCACGTAAGTATCACTGTTACTGGAAAGGGGTCCTGATCCAAATCCCAAGAGAGGGTTCTTGGCTCTTACACAAGAAAGAATTTGGGGCATGTCCACAGAGTAAAGTGAAAGCAAATTTATTGGAGAAGTGAAGAAACAAAAGAATGGCTGCTCCATAGGCAGAGCAGCCCTGAAGACTGTTGGTTGGCTACTTTTATGGTTATTTCTTGAACATATGCTAAACAAGGGGCGGATTACTCACAAGTTTTCTGGGAAAGGGGCGGGGATTTCCTTGAACTAAGGATTCCGCTTCCTTTTAGACCATACAGAGTAACTTCTAGACTTTGCCATGGCATTTGTAAACTGTCATGGTGCTGGTGGGAGTTTCCTTTAGCATGCTAATGCATTATATTAGCATATAATTAGCAGTAAGGATGACCAGAGGTCACTTTTGCAGTCATCTTGGATTTGGTGGGTTTTGGCTGGCTTCTTTACTGCATCCTGTTTTATTAGCAGGGTCTTTGTCACCTGTACCTTGTGATCTCCTAGGTCAGCATATTATTAAGAATGCCTAACCTCCTTAGGATGCAGCCCAGCAGGTCTTAGCCTCATTTTACCCAGCACCTATGCAAGATGGAAGTGCTGTGGTTCTAATGCCTCTGATATCACTCCTACATAAGTTAGGTTTAAAGGTACTGCTCACACAGGTCACACAAAACACATGTGGAGAAAGCTCATGTGAATTCAGCATTAGGCTCTCTGAGAAGGAGTAAATGACATTTAAGTTGTGGGTCAGATTCTCCTTCCATTCTCCTCAGGAGAGGGTACCCTAAAGTGAGATGGGAACACAGGACTCTGTTTCCTTAACTAGGCCTCGGTTCCTTTGTGTGATGAAATCATGTGTGTGATTTTAGCATTTTAAGATAAAATACTTATTTTTTTTGAAGAACATACTTCTAAACAAAAGCCAATTACTATATTTGGTGCTCAATTGGAAAATAGAAACCATCAATCTGTTTCAAAGCTGGAGGAAAAGCTGGCTGCTTTGAATTTATTGAATGATGGCACAGTACTCTATTTTTATAAGTAAATTAAGAGTTTTTCAAGGGTAATTGTGAATATACAATTGGTTGTCACTTCATGGGCCAATTTTAGAACTTAACCCTTGAGTCAAACATGACTTCACTGGATGTTAACAAGCAACAAACACATTCATATGGAGGAGGTGTGAATCAGAGACCACAAATTCAGGTTTTTAAGAGATGGAACTACTCTGTTACCTCCATCACTCCAGAATCTCTCATTTGAATTTTTGTTGCACCAAGAGGCAGAAACTTAATTTAAATGAATTTAGAGTCTTCTTTCCCTTTCCTGGGATAGGGGCATGCTTGGGCTGGTGGGTGGAGGGGCTTTGTGTCCTTTCACAGAAGGTCGGGGGAGGAGTCTCTGGTTCTGAGTCGCCCTCTGTCCACACACAGTTGCTAAGACATCCTTGTTCTTAGGTGGTGACCAGTCATTTGTCCATCTGGATCACACCTGGGAATGTAGGCCAACCACGTCTTCTCCCAGCCTGGCTTTCTCTTTTAGTTGCTTTCCTGACACACGCTCATGACTGCTGCTCCCTGGTCATTCCGGGGCCGCAGGAAACTCAGAGGGCTGACCAAGACTTTCTGCCTTCACACCCAACCCAGCATGTCTCCTCTCCTACTCTCATCCTCAGCTAATGGTGGAGACATGGTGCCAGATCTTTGGGCTCTCTGGGCATGCACAGAGCAGGCCCTGGTGTTCTCTGGGGGTAACTGGCATGGGTTGATTTGCACAGGGGCAGGGAACGAGTCCTTCGCAGAGGTTTAGTAGTTTCTAAAACTCTTATTCTTTGTTCCTTTCCTCATTTGGGACAAACTTTATCTGGCTCTCAGGAACAGGAAAAACTGGCCCTGACTGATCACATTTTATTCCAAATCTTTTGTTTATGCCCCAAGTCCTAGCCTTTTGAAACTCAGAACTCTTTTCTCTCAAACTATTGCTCTCATTTTCTTCTGTGTCAGGCCTTCCCTGAGGAGACAAAAACAGAATTCTCATCTGCCTGAGCGGCGGAAAGTATTGCAATTATGGGAAATACTGGTGAACATCAGTTAATGTTTCAAATGATTACCTATGACTGACTAATATTCAGGATAAAGAACCACAAGTGCCGTGCAGTGTTCCCTGAGGGCACCTCTGTCTGCCTTCCCGCCTGCCCCAACTACCATCTTGGTTTATGCCTTCAAGAAATTGAGGGTAACTTGGCTGTTACAGGGGGCTGGCCAGACACAGCACTTCTTGAGGGCAAGAGGCAGACATTTTCTTCCTTTCAAGAGTTGGTAAAAACCTTCCCTCAAGAGGTCACAACAGTCCCCTGCTCACCTATAGGTAAGCAAATTACACTTCTTACTTATGGGTTGCTGACAGTTCTTTTAATGTATTCAAAAACACTAAGTGGTAAAAATTTGGCATCCTAGGTGGATAATTTAGGTAAAATCATTAGTGGGAACCCAGTAAACCTAATTGTGAGAGGTGCTATGTTTTCACCTCTGAGCCCACTGAACTCCGAAAAGTCCTTCAAAGCTGGGAGATGACTGAAATGTGTCATGGAAAGACTCACATTCATTAAGAGTTTGAAGAGGCTGGCTGGGTGCAGTGGCTCACACCTGTAATCTCAGCACTTTGGGAGGCAGAGCAGGGTGGATCACCTGAGGTCAGGAGTTCGAGACCAGCCTGGCCAGCATGGAGAAACCCCGTCTGTACTAAAAATAACAAAAATTAGCTGCATGTGCTGGCACGCCTATAATCCCAGCAACTCAAGAGGCTGAGGTAGGTGCATTGCTTGAACCTAGGAGGTGGAGGTTGGATAGTGCCATTGCACTCCAGCCTGGGCAACAGGAGTGAAACCCTGTTTCCAAAAAAAAAAAAAAAAAAGAATTTGAAGAGGTGAGGAGGTTTAGTGGATAACAGAGGAAGTACCCATAACAATACGTTCCAGCATTATAACTGGGAGAGAAAATGAGGAGATTTGGTGGACATGGGATGCTCCCCAGTCCCTCAAATTTGCCATGTCAAAGAAAAACCAAGGCCTTAAAAACTTTTGATTTTAATATTTTTATTGTGGTTAAAAATGCTTAACATAAAACTCATTTTAACCACATTGAAGTGTGTATTTCAGCAGCATTAAGTTCACGATATTGTGTGACCATCACCATTTTCTATCTCTAGAAATTTTTCATCATCCCATATTGAAACTCTATACCCATTAAATAGTAACTCTCCATTTCCTCTACTCCGAGCCACTAAAACTCTATTCTACTCTCTGTCTTTATGAATTTGCCTTCTCTAGATGCCTCATAAGTGGGATCATACGATATTTGTCCTTTTGTGTCTGGCTTACTTTACTTGGCATAATGTTTTTAAGGTTCATCCACGCTGTACTGTGTATCAGAATTTCCTTCCTTTCCTTTCTTCCTTTTACAAGGCTGAATAATATTCCATTGTATATATATGCCACATTTTGTTTATCTATTCATGTTGGTGATGTTTGGGTTGTTTCTACCTTTTGCTCTTGGGTAGATGGGCATGTATGCAGAAGTGGAGTTATTGGATCATATAATAATTCTGTGTTTAAAGTTTTGAGGATCCACCATATTGTTTTTCATGGTGGTATTACCATTTCACATTCCCACTAACAATGCACAAGAGTTCCAATTTCTCCACATCCTCACCGATACTTGCCACTTTCTGTTTATTTGATAGTAGTCATCCTAATGGGTGTGAAGTAGTATCTTGTAGTTTTGATTTTCATTTCCCTAGCGACTAGTGATGTTGAGCATCTTTGAGGTATGTATTGGCCATCTATATATCTTCTTTGGAGAAATGGCTATTTAAGCTCTTTGCCTATTTTTAAATTGGGTTGTTTGGGGTTATTTTGTTGTTGAGTGGACCTTAGGAAATTCTATTTCCATCACACTTCCCTCTCCTGAATGAAATACAGCTATATGTTGATATGTTTACCAGAAGGAGAAGGAGTAATTTAGAGGACTAGAGGACACCAGGAGGACGGAACATGGTCCTTATTGCACAGGATTATATCCAACCTCCTCAGCACATGAGGCTCTTCCCAGCCTGGCCCTGCCTGCTGTCCAGCCTGGTTTCTGGCTGCTGACTGGTCCAGTGCTCCAGTGCATTCATTTACCTGCCATTCCATAAGTGCCTGAAGAAGTTTCACACTTCCAAGCCTTTGCACAGCTCAGGCTTTACCTCTCCTAAAGTCTTTCCTAATCCACCTTTATTTGTTCTTATGGCACATCACTTGTTAGCTCATTCATTCATTTATTCAATAAACAGTCACTGAGCACATACTTGTTACGAGGTAAAAAGCACTGTGCCAGATACAGGGGACTCAACAGTGAATAAAGCAGTTGCTGCTTTCAGGGAACTCATTGTTTAGTGGGGGAAATAGGTAGGTTATCCAGCAATTACAATTCATTGTGAATAAGTGCTAAGATGGAAGTACAAAGAGGTGAGAAAGATTATCTTGCTGAGCTGAGAGCTGGAGTTAGAAGTATTTATGGGCTGTTGTGAACGTTCCCATTTTCTGCACGTTAAATGTGAGCTTGTGTTTTATTATTATTATTTTTATATCCCTTAAGCAGTATCATTTACAATCATTGCCTTCCGCTAATGCACATTCTCACCTCACAGACAGTAGGATTCCAATTCCGAGGTGTTCCCCTGCATACTGAGATATTTGAGGGCCATCTGAAGGTTGCAATTCAAACTGTACGCATTCAGTCGGGGATGCAGGGAGGCATCCAGAGGTCTGTAGGCCTAACAACCCCTCCCTACCCAGACATACTGTGTATATGCTTATGTGTAGATGGGTGTGAGGAATTACAGAAAATCCACTGCCGGCCCTGGCAAGAACACATGTTTATATCACCAGCATCATGCAGGGTGTGTGGCACAGAAAAGGTGCTCAATAAATGCTCCGGTATTATTGGGTGCTATGTCAATGGAAGAAAATTTATCTCATTTACCAACAATGAATCTATAGTCTGAGGCAGGAAGGAGGAGAGCAGCTGTGAAGGTAAAAGACCATGTCAAATTTGATTCAGATATTTTCCTTTCGCTTTTTAAACAAACAAGTCTTTTGCTTATCTGGGCTTTTGTGGTCCTAGAGGAAGGTAAAATGGGCCCTACTGAAAAAGTAAAGGGAAAGTAACACAGAAGCAGAAAGTCTGGGAGGGTCGAGCTAGAGAGGCTGGATCGATTGTTATGGAAGGGATTTAAACTTGAATGCGGGGTTTAACTAGGGAGCAGGGAAGGGATACTTTTGGGGATTACTGGGAGGGAGAATCAACATAATATGGATTTTGATGCATAAGGAATGGGAAAAAGGACTTAAGATATTGGTTTTAGGATTTAGAAGGGAGGGTTTAATTTGGAAGAGAAAGGATTTGCTGTTAGATATAGTGAAAATTAAGCACTGAATGCTTGCAACCTGAATTGCAACCTTCAGATGGTCCTCAAATATCCTCATGTGGGGGAAACCGCATCCTGATTGGGATCCTACTCTTTGGGAGGAGAGGATGTGCATGATGGAAGCTGATGACTTTATATAAATGACTCTGTTTAGGGCAAAACGCCACTTTTAGCTCAAATCTGTTACTTAAAGGATTATTTCCTTGCCAGTTTGAAATAGCTCCTTCCCAGCCTCTGACAGGGCTTGCTGCCTTGCCATCATCAGTTCCACCAGGCAGGATGAGAGGCCTAAAATCAAAGAGTGCAGGAAGCTATCATCTCATTGAGCAAATGATAAATCATCCCTAAATGCATATTGAACAGGAATTTGTGATATCTCTTAAAACACAAACAAAACTCCTGTTGGGTCTGTCCTTCCGGGACCCGAACTGGTCCTGGGCCAGGCTGCTGTGTCAAGGGGCATCTGGAGCCTGGCAGGCCTAACACCTCCCTGCCTGGGCTTACTGTGTGTGCAAACGTTTATATGTGGATGGGCTTGAGGAATTATGGGAAATCCATCGCTGATCCTGGCAAGAACACATTTGATTGATGCTGAGTCACTGGGGTGCTGGCCCATGGAGAGGTCAGCTCATTTATGTGAGTAAAGGGTGGCAAACAGTCCTTGCCAGTATGCCTCACTGTGTGATGTTAATTTCAGCACCTCCTTCTATCCCTATTGTCTATGGTTGTGCCAGGTTTATTAGTCAAGCAAAAGCCACTTGGCTATGCCCCAGTGTAGAGAAAGACCTGGGTAAAATTCCGGATCTGCTAAATAGCTGTGAGGTTGTGGGCAAGGTACTCAAGTCTTTGCTTTAGTTTTCTTATTTGTAAAAGTGAGAGAATGATATCCCACCTCAGAATATTATTTGGAGAAATAATTAGGGCAATTTTTGTACAGGGCTCAGTACAATGTGCCACCCTCAATGGCTGGCGTATAGTAGGTGACTTACCAGGGGCAGCTATCATACTCACTAATAACAATGGTGAGGATAGTATTACGTCATGCCACATAGGAGTGCAACCATGTAAAGTGTGGCTTTTTTTTTTTGTACCTGAACTTAATTTCTTCTTCTTCTTCTTTTATTTTTAAAGTCTCTGCCAGGTAGGGAAAATTTAAACTCAATCAATTCAGGATCTCAGCCTACTTGAATCTTTGGGGAGAAGGTCTGGTTCTTGGTAGCTATGACCTCCTGCTCTCCCTCCCTTTCAATTTGCATCAGCTCTCTGGGCTTCTGTCTGCAAAGATAGTGGTTGCATTTTCTCCTCTCATCGGCAAGCTGTCTCCAGATCTGTGTTTTACTTGGTTATTTCTGTTCTTTTTTTGGACACATGGAAGATCTGGTTGCTCCCCACATGCTGGAGTAGGGAAACTCTGCAAGACCCTCTCGGGTCTGCCAGCCTGCAATCCCCACACAGCCATCCCAGGCCTTACTTATTGTCTTCTCTTGGAAAGCTCTCAAATCCTCTAGAATCCCTGTGGGTCTTTATTGGGCCCTCTCCACCACCACTTACCTGGGGGTGTGGTGGGGATACACATCAGTGTCCATTTACCTTCACTTCACCTTTGACTGTACCCATCTTGCATACTGAACTCCTTAGGACAATAGCTTTCTCTTAAGCTTTTGGAATGCAAAAATCTTCGCCTTAAACTCAGTTGTGAGTTTCGGATTTGAAACTCCCACATCAAGAATTGACTTTTTCTTTCTCTCAGCGATTCTGCTGTGCCATTCCTTTCCTGAGGCTGTAAGTGCTAGATGCTGAAGTGTCTGCCTGGGGAGAAAGGGGTGAGTAGAAGGACTGAAGGTATTGCAAGGCACAAGAACATTACTTAAAATCTCAAAACATTTTTCTACTACGTCGCTATTATTATATCCATCTTCCATATGGTTTCAGTCCCATGGGGCTGAGTTGCAGATTGATTTGCTTCAATGTTGGAGCACTTGAGGATGATTCTGTTTTGACCTGTTGTTGGCAAAGTAAAAAAAAAAATTAAAAAAGCAGATAGTGGTGCTCAGAAGAAAGTCAGACACTCTTGGTCTACAAAGTGTAGGTTTAGTGTGGAGCTAAATGTAGCTCTGGCCTCATTCTGCTTTTCAGTCTCCCAAAGGTCATGCCATTTTTCTTGATCTGTTTTCCTATTTCCTTGTTCCACAGTCCATCATTGGATGCTCTGCTGCCTAGGCAACAGCGTTCAGGGCAGCTCTCAGCAACGTGTTACAGGAGCATGTTTTGAGCTCCATGCATGTAGTGTTTCCTGCAATCCAGGGTGTGTGCCTAGTCTTTTTATTGTCAGTTTATACCCTTGTGTTGCTCAGTGAAGCTGTTTGGACTCACTGTGCATCTTCTTGGGCATGGGATCTGAGAGTAAAGAGTTGTCTGTATTTCAGAGATGACATTGTCACCATCTTCAGGTGACCATACTGATGCTGGCAGCATCCCACTGCATCCCCACTCCTGTAAGTGTCTGATCAATGTTCTTTTGAACTATGCTATGTTGTTGGCTGGGCACTCAGGACCACAGCATTGACTTTCACTTGCATGGCAACCACGGGAAAATGCAGGGAACAACATTCGTTTGTCTGCACAGGATTTACCAGCTATGCTAAAACAGGATTTGTAGAATCAAACTATGAAAGCAACACCAAAAAGTTTACTACCACCATCACCACCACCAGCAGCACCAGCTGCATTTATGGAACAAGTATTATGTGCCTGGTACTGTGACAGACTCTTTACTTACATTAACCCAATTAATTTTCCCAAGAAACCTAAAAGGCAGGCACTTTTCTTCTACTTTATTAAGAGGAGAATGAGTTTAAAGAGATTAAATACCATGTCTCTGGTCACATAGAGAGTAAGTGGAGCCAGAATTTAAAGCCAGGTTGACCCCAGAGCCCTTGCTCATGAGGCTGGAATGGTGCCGCATTAGCATGCCTGCTGAGTGGCGTCTTGGCATTGTTGAAGCAATGGTCCATGCACTGCTCCATGCTGGTGCATAGTAGGTACACAGTCACACTTAACAGAAAGTGATTGATTGCTTGTCTTGGAAATTGATGTATTCTGAAGTGTGTTCTTTCACCAGGGGAGTGAGGAAAAAATAGGCACAGGCCCTTCCTCTCCTGTGTCTTCAGTCTCCATCCAGCCTCACTTCTATCGTCTTACATTAGGATATCGAGGAAGCTTCCCATCTGGTCTTCCTGATGCCTGTCTTGTTTTCTTCCTAATCCAAGCTCTACACAACCGTATCTTTCTAATTCAGAAATCTGTTCCCAACCACCAGAGATTTCTCACGAGTTTAGAACCAAGTTTGACTCCTTCTGATGGCCTCCAGGTCCCTTATGATTGGAGTCTCCTGCTTCTGGGCATCATTTCTCACCCCTCCTCAGTTTCCCACTTTAAGCCTGGGCACACCAACTTTCTCCTCTCTTCAGGCCTTTGCAAGTGCCGTTTCCTCTACCCGGAACACTGCTGGCCTCTGCCATTCACCTGGCCAGCTTCTGCTCCTCCTCCAGATCTCAGTTTGCATGTCACTCCCTCTGGGCAGCCTTCCCTGAGCCTCTGAGCCTGGGTGAGGTGCCCCTTCCACATGCCCTGCAATGCCCTGCTGTCCTGAATCAGAGTGACCACCCCAAATCATACTGTCTTACTCTCCTCCCCCACAGAGGTAAGCTCCACCACGAGGCACAGTGTGCACTCCAGGCCTGGCATCTAGTCAGCACTTAACACATGTTTGGTGAATAATGGAGAGTTATAGGCAATCTATTTCTTGTAGCCTTTTGTTTTCTTTTTTGAGATAGGGTCTTACTCTGTTGCCCAGGCTGGAGTGCAGTGGCATGATCACGGCTTACTGCAGCCTTGACCTTCCAGGCTGAATGAAGCGAGCCTCCCACCTCAGCCTCCCGAGTAGTTGGGACTACAAGCACATGCTACCATGCTTGGATAATTTTAAAACTTTTTTTTGTAGAGACAGGGTCTCACTGTGTTGCCCAGGCTGGTCTTGAACTCCTGGGCTCAAGCAATCTTCCTGCCTAGCCTCCCAAAGTGCTGGGATTGTAAGTGTGAGCCACTGTGCCTGGCCTGAAACCTTGGACTTGGGAATATCATTATACTTGCAGACAGTTCTTTCAAGGCAACAAATTAGAAATGGCTTCCAAAGTCCTTGAAACAATCTTTCAGGAACTGTGGGGAGGTCTTTGTTACAGTATGAAAATCCAAACATCTTCAAATTTAAAAAGGTAAGAGATACAAAGTGTCACTTAAAAGCACAGACCCAAGGACTCTCACAAGTGCCTGCTCTTTTATTAAATTGGGTTGTCACTAACATGAGGCACAAGGAAAATCACATTTTAACCTGATTAATGAATAGTCCCATTCTGCCATTTTAGAAAATATTAAACAATAGAACTATGTCTTATAGTCCCGTTTTCACTTCCCTCCTGTCCCACTCAGGACTGAAGCCCTTGGAAACGTCTGTGCTGGCTTTTCCTTTCCAGATGAATTGTCAGGGCCTGGAAAAGGCCTCACTGCAGGCTCTCTCCCACAGTCAGAAGGACCACATGGGACTATTGACTACATCAAGGAGTTAAGAATTCCATCCTTTTGACTCTCACCCTCACTCTTACACAATTCCTCGTTGGATTTTCACACAAATTAACGCTCCCATGCTTTTTGGCTCTTGCACACCCCTGCCCTTGCCGCAGTGGTTATATTTAGCAGCTTGGGGTGTCCCAGGCTTCAATATTGGTGTGCATTTGCGGAGCTGTCCAGCAAAGGAAAAGGCTCGGTCCTGGGGCTGCTGTTTCTTGTAAACACCATGTTTCTATCCATCCCCACAGACTTCGCCGGCTTCCGACAAACCCCTCTCTCCCTCCCTTCCCCTCCTTCTCTGACTGCTTCTTTGAGCCTTGGGAACAGTGGCCAAGGGCTGAGCAGAGGGTGAGCAAACAGACTGGGCTGCATTTAGGAGGCTTTCTTTAGGTGCCATCTGCCACCTCCATAGAGGTGGTTGGGATAAACCGATTTGCTAAACAAAATGCTTAACAACTCATGAATAAAACTTTAAGAAACATTCCAAAAGGGATTTGGCTACAACTTTTTCTGAGGCCACAACAGCTCTTGTGTCCCTTTCAACACCCCCTCCCACCCACCAAATACCTCCTCTGAACCTGCACTTTCCTTGGGTTCCAGTAAGGGGCACCTGCCATCAAGCCCGGGGACCTTCCTTCCTTCCTTCCTTCCTTCCTTCCTTCCTTCCTTCCTTCCTTCCTTTTCTTTCTTTCTTTCTTCACGCGCTTTCTCTCTCTCCTTTCTTTTTTGAGACGGACTCTCGTTCTGTCACCCAAGCTGGAGCGCAGTGGCACAATCTCCACTCACTGCAACCTCCGCCTCTCGGGTTCAAGCGATTCTCCTGCCTCAGCCACCTGAGTAGCTGGGACTACAGGCGCCCGCCACCACGCCCAGCTAATTTTTGTATTTTTAGTACAGACGGGGCTTCACCATGTTGATCAGCTGGTCTTGAACTCCTGACCTCATGGTCTGCCTGCCTCAGCCTCCCAAAGTGCTAGGATTACAGGCGTGAGCCACCGTGCCCGGCTGGGAGCTGCCTTTCTTCTTAACATTTTCTGGTGTGTGTGTGTGTGTGTGTGTGTGTGCGTGAAGTGGAACATATCAACAGAATAATGCACAAAGGCACCTATGTACAGAAGCAGGCACTTGGATAGCCACCTTCCCAGGTCAAGAAGTGGAATATTGCCTGCACCTTAGTAACTCCCCATCCCCCTCTACAATTCTTTTCTTCTCCCAGA
Organism: Piliocolobus tephrosceles; assembly: GCF_002776525.5. Lineage (NCBI taxonomy): Eukaryota > Metazoa > Chordata > Mammalia > Primates > Cercopithecidae > Piliocolobus > Piliocolobus tephrosceles. The sequence continues at coordinate 64,299,476 of NC_045455.1, read as the reverse complement.
ATTAGTCACACTGTACTGACTTCTGGTAATAGTTTCTTTGCTTTACCTTAATGTTTACCACACTCAAGTGCATCCCTAAACATTACAGTGTGTGGTTGGATAATTTTGATATTTTGATGATTTTGAACATTATATAAGTGGAATCCTACAGTGTATATTCTTTTGTCCCATTTTTTTTTGCTTATGTTTATTCATTTTCATATAATAACAATGGCAATGGTATTGATTGCCTTTACCACAACTTATTTATCTAATCTACTGCTGATGGACATTCAGGTGGTTTGGAGTTTGTGGTGATTATGAATGACACTACTTTCAACTTTTTTTTTTTTTTTTTTTGAGATGGAGTCTTGCTCTGTCACCCAGGCTGGAGTGCAGTGGCACAATCTCCACTCACTGCAACCTCCACCTCCCGGGTTCAAGCAGTTCTCCTGGCTCAGCCTCCCTAGTAGCTGAGATTACAGACGGGCACCACCACACCAAGCAAATTTTTGTGTTTTTAGTATAGATGGAGTTTCTCTGTGTTGGTCAGGCTGGTCTCGAACTCCTGACCTCAGGTGATCCACCTGTCTCGGCCTCCCAAAGTGCTTTACAGGCGCGAGCCACCACGCCTGGCCTACTTTCAACATTCTATCTGTGCATCCTGATGTGCATTGCTATAGGGTGCACACCTCAGAGTGGAATTGCTGGGTTGCTGGAAATGGACATCTTCAACTTTACTAGATAATGTACAGTTTTCCAAAGTGGTTGTTCCAGCTTACAGACTCCTCTGCAGAGTACGGTATAAGAGATCCAGAAGCACCACGTGTTCACCACTACTTGGTCTTGTCAGGCTTTTTAATTTTTGAGGCTAATGTCTTTTTAGCAGAGATTCATATGGTTTCTGAAGCAGAAAAGGGGCTTCCAGAGCTTTCCTGTGGACACAGACGCCAGAAGTCACAGTTAGACGCTCACCTGCATTAAACACAGGCAGTAGGTGGCTCTGCAGAGAGAAGAGATGTTTTCTCTTCTGCCTGTTCCTCTCTGCTCTTTTGGAATGAGCCATCAGTACTAACAATGGCAATTAGGCTCTTGGTGCCATCTGGATGGCTGGGGTTGTGGGGGAGGGTAGCTGCTGGCAGCCGGGAGAGGCAGAGGCTGAGCCCAGACTGGGCACCGCCCAGGGGATGCTTCCTGTGTGGACCTGCCGCCCAAACCCAATTCCACCAAACAAAGATGCTTCCTTACTCATTTTATTTACTCAAGATGAACCGCCCAAGAGTCACCGTGAGAGTTCCCCAAGGAAAGAGATGGTAATTATTTCCAGTTAACAGACCCAGCCCAATCAAACCTGATTTTCATCAGCTTTGATTACCTCCATTTCAGAATTGATTTCACGGCGCTTGTCTGAGCCTCGGGTATAAAATGGAGTTGGTGTAACCTGTTACCCATGTTGTGGCCAAAGCAAAATGAGAAAGGCGTGTGAAAGCTCTTTGAAAATGATCAAGGTACTGATTTGTTTGAGTTTAGGGTCATAGATTCCAGGATAGGGCCCGGCTATAGAGACTCCAAGGGGGAATTGTAATTTTGGGTGAAGTTCCCTCTTTATCCTCTGTGGGTAATACAGAGGGGAATCTCTGTGAGGCAGACAGGGAGGGGTGGGCCTTGCTCCGTGCTCTCTTTCTCCTTGGGGGTGCCCACTACTTGGATGAGTGTTGGGGTGAGACGGGTACTTTAACAAATTGTTACTAGAGTTTGAGGATGATAAAAGAAAAACAGGCAGAAATGGAGGAAAGGAACCACAACAATGAGATGGTCTGGCTCTCAGGCATGGTTTCTTTTTCCTCCACTCAGGGCCTGCTCCCCGTTTGGCTCCTGCCTGTCCTCCGTGTGGCAGAGACCGCCCTAAACCCTTGGTCCAGTCAGAGAGCCTGCCTATGGGCCCTGACACATTCCCCATTTGTTGGGGACCATCCTGGCATATACCTGTTGTCAATACATAATTATTAATAAAGCCACTTTTAGTCTCAAAAGCATCCTAGTTTGGGTGATCTAAGACCACCTGACAATTCTGGTTTCTTCTTAGAGAATCTGCTTCTATCCACCTTCAGGACAGGTGCCCCTGTTCCCCACAGAAGCGGCCCTTGCTACAGGACGTGCATCCCTGTGGTCACACTGCCTGGGTTTAAACCCCAGCTCTGCTCTTCCTTAGCTACATGGTTTGGGGACAATTTACTTGGTCTGCCTGTGCCTCTGTTTTCCCAAGTATAAAATGGGGTTAATGGTAACAGTGTCTAATTGTAGTAAGTGGTCAATACATTTTAGCTGATACCATTATACATTAGTTCAAGGATCAAAACCTTGCAAGCCTGCAGCCAGAGCCCAGCCTACTAACACTTCTGTTTGGCCAGCACAGTGTTTTCAAAATTTTGAAACTGAAAACCTCTAGGAGAGAAGGCACTCTCCAGTTGGCCAAAGGTGTCATCACCCACTCTTGTCTTACATTAAGCCTGATTCAGGCATTGATTACGTGCTACCTGGGACTTCCAAGCACCTGAACTTTCAACCCCTTTTCAGGCCTAGACCTGAAAAACACACCTGGCTGCAATAGATCTGGACTGGGTGATACAGGGGGGTGTTAATGTATGTGTATGTCTTTTCTCTCTTCAAGTTAGACTCCAACCAGGCTAAACTCCTCAAGAAGACATGCCTTTGGAAATCTGTCGGCTTGGTGTCAGAGGTGTTTCTCTCCATCCCTATGTTACTTAGAGAAGTGCCTCTCAAACCTTAATGTGCATGCAAATTGCCAGGAATCTCGTTAAAACCAGCCAGATTCTCGTTCAGTAGATCTGGGTTGGGGCCTAAGATTCTGCATTTCTAACAAGCTCCCAAGTGATGCTACTGCTGCTGGCTGGCTTAAGGATTTAGGGAGCACTGCAACCTTGGGGAAATGTGTTTATACTGGAGGCTGAGAGTGAAGCCTCTTTTCACGCGCACTGAAAACTAATGTGAGCAGTGAGTCATTGGTTCTCTCCTTCCAGTGTCCCCCAGTATCCAGAAGTGAATGACCATCAAGAAAACATTCATCTCTATGTAGAGGTTGAAACCTAGTTGGAGGATACAGATTCCCCCTTTAGAGCATTTCTTTTTTTTTTTTTGAGATGGAGTCTCGCTGTGTTGCCCAGGCTGGAGTGCAGTGTCATGATCTCGGCTCACTGCAACCTCCGCCTCCTGGGTTCAAGTGATTCTCCTGGCTCAGCCTCCCCAGTAACTGGGACTACAGGCGCCAGCCACCAAGCCCGGCTAATTTTTTGTATTTTTAGTAGAGACAGGGTTTCACCATGTTAGCCAGGATCGTCACAATCTCCTGACCTTGTGATCAGCTCGCCTCGGCCTCCCAAAGTGCTGAGATTACAGGCGTGAGTCACTGCGCCCGGCCCACCTGATCGTGTTTTAGATATTTATCTTATGAGTTGGCCAGGACCTTGCTGCTATTAATATTTTTCTCTTAAATACAGTGGTTCTCAAAATGTCGTTCTGGGACCTGCAGCATCCGCGTCATTAGGAATTTGTTACAATCGCAAATGCTTAGGCCCCACCCCAGATCTACTGAACCAGAAACTTGGAGTGGAGCCCCGAAATTGTGTTTAAGAAGCCCTCCACGTAATTCCCACACACACTACAGTTTGAGAACCACCGTTCTAAGATGTCAGATCCCTTAGGTGAGTTTCTAGAGAAGGAAATCCCTGGACCTAGCAGCCTTTGGGAGTCTGCCCAAGTTCCTGGACTTAGTTACTCCGTGGATAATTTCACAATTGGGATCCAGGGAGGTCATTCCAAGAAGGGGGTTTGAAGGATCACAACCTCAGGTAAGGAAAAGCAGGAGCAAATGATCCATCCCCTGGGGATAATTGTTTGGCTTTATGCAAATGTTTTAAGCAATAAAACCAGCTAGATGTACAGGAAATATATGCTCCCCATGCTGAGTGGTCTAAATAAGAGTGTTATCAGTGACTGGGCTTCAGAGTCCCTATTACACAAAGCCTTAATGGTATGAAATATACCACACCTGCTAAATGAAACACACACGGGGACATTATGGGAATTTTCAACCACATTTTATTTTGCATAATATAGTTTTTTTTCCAGACAAGAAATGGTATATTAAAAAAATCAGCAGGCATAGAAATTGTTTTAAAATTATTATTACTTTACTCTGGCTTTGCAGGCTTTTATTTCTCCTACTGCTATTCCACAGAAATATGGAATAGTCTATCCAGAAAGAACTTTAGAGATCAGTTATTCCATCTCTGCAGTTCACAGGTGAGGACACTGGTGAGACACAAGGTGACTTGCCCTGCGTGGAGGGCCTGGAGCTGGTACCCAGGACTCCTGATTCTCAGACTCTGTAATTTCCATCGAAAAATTTTTTTTCCCCCAAGGAATCTAAGACCCAGTAAGGGACCTGGGGAAGTGGCCTCATGCATTCCCTTGTCCATGACAGAGAGTATCAGAGGAATGGGAGGTGCATTTCCATCATTTACATATGTGCCCACGACCTGATGTTAGCCACTAGATTATCTGGCTACCTTGAATTTGAAAGGCAATTCTGACGTTGCGGTTCCATCGGAAGCATCATTTGGAAGATGGCTGAGTCTTAGAATTTGTTCTCTAGGAAGGCAAAACCATCTGTCCTGCAAGTACCAATCCCATGCTTGGTACTGTAGGGAGCATGCCTTCTCTCAGGGACAGCATCTGAGGCTGCGACCTATGCAGGTGCCCAGTGTCCTTTCTTAGAAGGACTTTGACTTGCTTCAGTGCTCTGCTGTCACTCTCTTGGAAGTCTTAAAAAAAAGAAAAAGGGCAGTGGGGGGGGGGGGCTGCACTTTGATTTTGCACTAGGCCCCACAAAATATGGAACTGTTTCTTTTTTTTCCCCCACATTTCTCATTCTCCCCCAGGAAGCCTTTGAAACCTTCTCCAAGAAACCTTTTCTGACTCCCCAAGAGTATGTTATATATTGTAATGTTAATGTTGCAATGCTAATCATGTTAATCTCCAACATTAATTGCCTTTTTTCTGTAGGCCCACCCTGTGCGATAGATACTATTATTGTCATCATACCACTTAGCAGATGAGGAGACAGGGGAGGACACTGAGGCTTAGAGAGATTAACTGGCTCAAGGGTACACAGCTAAGGATTGGGATTAGAATCCAGGTTTGTTTGCACAGCACAGAGACTTAACTACTGTGCTACATATACAACCTCGCTGTGTTGTCTGTTCAGCGCTTAACATTCTGTGATGTTTTCTCGCTTCCTCTTCTTGACTGCCGGGGAGAGACTGTGTCCTTTACTGCAGAGACTGTCCTTTATTCAGTTTCACCCAGCATCGTACCTAGCACAGGGTGTTCAATGAATATTTACTTTAAAAGGGCATTTGGCTAAATTTAATGTGCATTTAGCCATATCAGAACTTCCTGTAAACCAGAGAAGCTTCCAGGTTTATGTTTAAATTTCTCCCGCTTATGAAGCTGCACAGTATAGCTGATGGGAGTGTTGTGATACTTTATATTTGACTTCATGAATTATTTATGGAATTAACACCGGAATCATGATTAATTTGTGGAGGGAGAGAAGTTGCTACGTGGCTTGGTGCCCATGTTTTCCTGGCAGGGATAAATTACCTTCCCAGCGGCTGCAGGGTGAAGACTCTGAATTCTGGTTTCCAGGAGAGACAGACATTTGTGCTTCCCTCTTCTTTCTCCCACCCAGGAAGCACAATTTATGCCATAAACCAGTGGCAAATGCCCCATATCTGTCAGCAGTGAACCAACTCAGCTTCCCCCAGTGTTTAATTAACATATATCTCTTAAGCACCTACTGTGCACCATGTTAGGTATGGGGATACGAAACCAAGAAGGCTTGTTTCTGCCCTTAAGGAGCTTTCAGTCTGGCAAGTGGAGACAGGCATGGAAAAAAGACAGTACATGATCAGATGATCACTGACAAGACATGCATGTCCTCCAGTGCTGGGGGAAATTCCTGGGGGCAAGGGTTCCTACCTATAAGGACCAAAAGGAATTAGACTAGCCACAGACCAGGACTGGAGAAAGGCAGAGGGGCAGCTTTCCACTGGGGAGTAACCCTGCAAAGGCTGGAGAAGGACCTGTGAATAGTGGAAATGGCTGGCCCAGGGAAGGGGGCTCAGGCAGGAGCTGGGAAATGAATGTTAGTTGTGCCTCCAGCTCAACCTTGGATGCTGAGGGTGGTGGATGAAGTCAGTGTTGTGCATGACCAACCAGGCTTCTGTGTTATCATTAGGGTGGCTCTGCAGGGAGCAAGATCTTGCCTTGCTGTAGGTGATCAGCAACTCCGTGGGACCCCACAACCCCAGTGGCCTCAAGGCAAGAAGGAGGAATGCATTGCCCAGAGCCGGAGAGCAGGGAGGGGCTCAGCTGTGTGGGCTGCACTCCTGCTCCATCAGCAAGTTTGCTTTCTGAGACCTACTGTATAATAGCAATCTCTTTCCCATTTTCTTCAAAGCATCATGAGGAAATATAACTGCGGTTGGGTTCAGCAGCCCTCACTTTTGAGCAATAAACTACAAATGATCACAGTTTACTTTGATGCTTGCGGAATTCTCCTCCTAGCTGCGGTAGTTTCCTGCCATTTGCTAGCCGGAGAGTAGCCTGTGGACATTCGCTCAGCCTTTGGGATGAGCCCTTGCCTCTATGAACTTGTCTTAACACGTTATTTATTCTCCAGCTCTTCTGGCTTGAGCAGTGCCCTGGGCTCCAGCGCTACTACGACTGTAACTTAGGGGCCTAACCCTGCTGCCCCAGCCTTTGAGGGCGAAAAGATTGCTCCCGACTCCATTTATTTCCAGGTAGAAAAGAATCAGAGAGGCCTGCAGGGTGAAGGCGAAGGCAAGGTACTCCAGATAAGTGTTTTCTTCCCTCTGTATTACTTATTTATTAAAGGCAGTGAGGCATAACTAAGAGAAAGGAAAGGAACCGAGGAAATAGAGAATACAATGGCCCTTCAGATTTTAATGGGAGAGACGGCTGGAAGTGATTCCTAAATTATTAAATAAATCGATTTGATTCTTGAAGCTGGCCTCCAAGGTGTATTTGTCAGTTTCATTATGATTGTCTTCAAGGGTAGGAAGTGATTTGTTTTTCTAAGACCACCAGAGCGCCTACAAAAGAACCAGCGGGTAGGCAAGGTTTTTCTAAGACCAGCGCAGCCGGCACAAAAGAACCAGCGACTAGGCAAGGGTAGGAGCAAAACTGCAAGTTTATTTTGGTAACCTAAGGTGTAGGGGAGAGGTCTATCCGCCTCCGGCAAAGGAGGCCGACAGAGTCCCCCCCCCCCCCCCCCCGTGGGGCTCTCAGACGGAGTTCCGGCAGTCCCAACATCCCGACAGGAGTGGGGCTGCGAAGTGCGTGTGTGGGACCCTGGCCAAGAGCGGCTTTTCTAGGAGTGGGAGGGCAATAGGCGGGGCACGGGCTTGTAGGGGGCGTTCCGCAGGTGCGACCAGGTAAATCTTGGTCTCTTCGGAGTGACGTCACCTGGCGCATGCCCAGTTGATCTGCACCCTCCCGGGCGCCGGCTGCATTTTCGCGCGCGGGAAGAGTTGGTGGTGAAGAAGAACCCGGAAGGGCGCCATCCTGCCTCCGTTTGTCCAAACAGGAAGAGTCACTCATGGAGAAAGGTTTTTTTCCCCCCTCTATTTTGAAGGCCCCTGTCTAATTAAACACTCGCTGCTTTGTGTAATGGGAGCAGTATTCTTTCAATTTTATTTTGGCTTCTGTTCTGATCCCATTTGTCTTACAGGCCCATAGACGTACGGCAAGATCCGGTTGGCTGTGGGGCAGACACACTTTGGAGAATCTCGATTCCATTGCAATTATAGGACCGTTTGGTCGCTGAGGAGTTGTATGGTAATTTATTCACATGCAAGAGTCCTGTCACTTAGCTATTTGTCTAGCGGAATCCGTTGAGTGTTAGGATAATGGGTTGTGCCCTCCCAAATGACGAGAATAACACCTTAATGCACTTTATGGAAGTAATGGATTTTATTTTGGGGTTTTGGTGGTGGCTGCGGTGGTGTTTGCTCCTTTTTCTCACATTTCTCTCTCTTCCCCTAAACACTTCTAGTGCCTGCAGCCCAATGGTAAAAAATGCCTGAACATCTAAATTCTTTTTCTTAATTATCCTCCTGAGGAAAGCAGGCCAAGCACCAGGGTGCAAAAAATTTAAACCGTAAATAACAAGCTGAAAGGAAATAAAAGAAATGACACCAGAATAAACTAAGCTATTAACTGAAAGCTTTACATCACCGTCCTCCCTGAGCCTGAAAAAAAAATCTAAGGGAAGGTGGTTAAGTATTTATTTCCCAAAGAATGTAATTATAATCTGCAGCAATTAAAAATGGATGAAGGAAACATTTCCTCATCATTTCTGGGGGGTACTTCAGACACCACGCAGGAAACATCTCGGAGAATGTAGTTCCACTGCTTCCCTGAGGTCAAGTGAAGCTGAAGGACAGAGCTTGCTCCTGCCAGGGGCACCACTGCTGCCTGAGTCTAAGGGGTCGGGGCGGGGGTGGGAGAAGGGAGGTGAGCAACATAAAGGGTAGTGATCGATTTCCAAGATGAATGAGGGCTCCTCTCTGGACCCGCTGCATAATTGTTTCTTTCAACTCAGTACACCTGGTGTGAAGAACGCCAGTCACACCTGTAAACCTGCCAGGTTTCCAATTAGTGGCTTGAATTTCAATTTCCTGGATGCTCCCTTAATCTTGGGGATGGGGAGAAGTGTGTGTGCTGCCGCACAAAGCGCTGAAGGTGAGGGACGGGGGCGGGGCGTGGGAAGTGGGGCTTCTGGCCAGGCTGACGCGTGAAGAATCATACTCCCAGCCACTTTGAAGCCTGCGGAGTCCTGGTGATGATCTCTCCTCTGCTTTGCCGAGGGAGCTAGTCCTGCTTTGGCAGCCAGGATATGGGGAGCCCCAGAGCACGTGTTGCGAGAGGGGCACACCTTGCAGTGATCTTGCAGTTTGTCTCCTGCCAGCCCCCCCAATCTAGGGGCAGAACGGGGATAAGTGGAAAATAGAGTCAGAAGGTTCTGCTTTCTCATCCAGCTTAAAGAGAGTTAAGTGAGAAAAGTTGCAGGAAAGGGTGTATAAGAAGATCTCAGTTTTGTAAAACAGACCATGACAAGCTGTTCAAACTCCGCATGTGCATGTGTATATAAAGGGCTATACTGCATTATATATGCACAGATGAAAATCTGGGACACATGCTGAGTTCTTAAAACTTATGGCCCAGCATGGTGGCTCACACTTGTAATTCCAGCACTTTGGGAGTCCGAGGTGGGCCGATCGCCTGAGGTTGGGAGTTTGAGACCAGCCTGACCAACTTGGAGAAACCCCGTCTCTACTAAAAATACAAAATTAGCCGGGTGTGGTGGTGCATGCCTGTAATCCCAGCTACTTGGGAGGCTGAGGCAGGGGAATCGCTTGAACACGGAGGCGGAGGTTGCAGTGAGCCAAGATCAGGTCATTGCACTCGAATTGGGCAACAAGAGCAAAACTCCATCTCAAAAACAAAAAAACAAGTTACAGGGGTGGGGGCATGGAATGAGGTGAGGATGCTGATAGGAGGGGGGTAAGGTGTCCATACTAACAGCATTTATCATAGGATCCTGTTCATGTACAACTAGTATTTCTATGTGTATCACAGTTTACCAGTTTCACCTACTCTGCTCGCCTTTTCCCTAAGAGTACCCTATCTGAAAACATCTCCTGCTGCCAGATACCGAGGGCTCAGTTTTTTTACAAGTCCTTTCCCTGTATTCAGGGTCAATGGTGTGCAGCTTCTTTTTATGGTATAAGCCCAGTGTGAGCAGAGCCACTTTGCCTCGGGGAAAAGCTGTTATTAACTGCTCATCTGGTCCACCCTCCCCTCTGTCCTGATCAAGGGGACAGCAATGAGTTTCTCAGAGAGCCTGACTCCTCTTAAATGGATGCAGTGCCCTTTGGGCAGACAGATTTGTAGGAAGGAGACTTCAGGAGAGCCAGCTGGGACTGTCTGGGCTGCCAGAGCCCTGGGGCTGGCTGGGCTGTGGGATTTCTCTTATCACGCTGTAGGTAGGGGACAGACTGTGGGAAAAGTATCTGGGATCTGAAGATGGAAAGGACAGGGCAGCGGTTTTCAGCTCAACATAAAGGAAAAATTTTCTAACCACCTGAGCTCACCACTGGCTGAGCTGCCTCTGGGGAGGAGCAGGGGCCTCATTGCTGGCAGGCTTCAGAGTCTGATGTCAGCTTGGACTACAAGACCTGTGTCTGTGCTGTCTTGTGAGGTAGCCTAGCCACATGTAGCAGCTGAGTAGTTGAAATGTGGCTGGTGCAACTGAGGAAATGAATTTTTAACTGTAATTAAAATTTAAAAACTGAAGCAATGTAAACATTTTTTTTTTTTTCTGTTAAGTGTATTTTATTGTTCTGGTAGGACTTCATTTCACTTTATAAAAATATGTTTTTTTTTAAATAAGAAATTGGGGTCTTACTATGTTGCCCAGGTTAGTCTTGAACCCTTGGCCTCAAGTGATCCTCTTCCCTCAGCCTCCTGAGTAGCTGGGATTAAAAATGTGAACCATCACACCCAGATATTTCACTTTAACCATCAAAAATTTAGTGGCAGAATTGAGATGTGTAAAATACAAGGACAAAATACTTATTAATAATTTTTATATTAGCTACATGTTGAAATAACATATTGCAAATATTGGGTTAGATGAAGTACATTGTTAAAATAAATTGCATGCTTTTTAAAAAATATGGCTAATAGAGAAAGGGATATTACATATGTGGCTTATGTTGTATTTCTGTTGGATGGTATCCCTCTAAGTCTCTGCCAACATTGGGAGTTTCTGATTCTGTATAATTGTTCTTGCTCCTGGTGTGGATTCTTGCCTTTTTTTAGGTAGAAAGATACTCCATCACCACTTGTGGCTTCCACAATGGTCACCCAAGACAACTTTTATTGGTAACAATGGTAGGAATCATATGACAAATGTCCAGACTTCAGAGAAATGACTGGAGCAATTGTGTCTGGAGCTCTGGGAACTTCTGGTGAAATTTATTACAAGAGAGTTTAGCTTACATGTGCAAAAGCTGGTATTTAAAATAATAGGAAGTTTCTTTTAAAAACCAGAATATATAACCTGAATTTATTCACTGCTTTTCTCAAGCACGTAAAGTTGAATAAAAATCTTTCACTGTTCTGTATCATTAAAACATATCCTGAGAAAGGCCTAGAAACACAGTGGTAGACTCTAAATTAAGCAATAAGATATGCACTTTTAGTTTCCCTAATTACCTACTGTTGAAAATAGGTTGGAACTAAAATAAACATGTGCCTTGAAATGAGAATTAATATGTGCTAGTGCTGCTGGGGAAAACCCTATTAAACAATTGAATTTTAGAATATTTTGTTTTGTCAAAAAACCCAAAGGCTTTCCTCCCTTTGGAATTGAATCTTCATTTTGAGTTTTTAAAAATTAGTTGTTCCATGTATTTTACAAAGTGCCTTTATTGAGCTATTATGACATTCTGTTCATTACATATTGAACTCTGTCACATCCTATGAAGGAAATAACCACCCTCTCTGTTGCTCCTTGAGAAGGCAAGTGTAGACAGTGCCATGGTTCCGTGGGGTAAGAGCTGTGTTAATTACGGAATACATTGTTGGGAGTTGTGGAGAAGATACCCCTTTGTCATTCCACCAGGGGCAGGTTAGGGGAGATGGCAGAGGGGAAATGGAAGAGCAGAGGGCAGGAAGAAGATGAGGTGGGGTGGGTGGCACAGTAGGATTTAAAACAGATGTCAGTCAGATTCCCAATCTAGGCTCTCGGACCAGCCCTGCTAGATGTGTTAATCCTGGATCATATGTTTTTCCAATTAGAGGTAAATTCTAATCTTGTTGTCAAAGAAATATATTCTCAATTTAGAGTAGAGTAAATTAAAGACTGATCTCATTATAAATGGAGGCAGCTAGAATCACAGCATAAATTCATTTCCTAGTTCATGATCCCCAAAATAATCAAGAAGAGGTTATGATCTGACGTCACCTCTTCTAGGGGTAAGGATGAATAGACTGGAACAGAAAAAAATCTGAAAGAGTCTTGAGCAAGTCTTTATTTCTGTCTCTTATTGGGAGAAGAGGAGAAGGAGAAATGCAATTCAAGCACAGTCCCAGACCTTATTATGAGGGCTGGAACAGGGAAGGTGTGGATGTTAGGGCTGAAGGAAGGAAGACAGTTTAACTATCACCTTTTACAATGAAAGTTTAAAAAGACAATTTAATTATCACCTTTTAAAATGAAAATGCTAAACAGTTTAGCCTAGGCTGCTATCAGGACCACGAGTGACATCTCTTTTTAAAGAGATGAAATAAAAACACTGGTGCAGAATACCTGGCCACAAAAATAATCACGTAGCTCAAATTGTGACCTTGTTCTGGACAGGCTAATTCCCATAGAGGGAGTCTAACAGCCTCTCCCTGAGTAGCCCTTAAGGCTCTATTACACAATAAACATGAAGGATCCAATGGTCTCGTGGAGGTCCTGGAACCCATTCTCTTGCTTTAAGCTAGGGTTCTACTAAACAACTGATGTACAATGTAACCTCAAAAACTGTAAGAGAGAGGGATTTTCTGTTTTAGTTCTGGGCTGATTTAGGGGAAGTAACTACTGTGTGCCAAGGGCTTTACATGTTCTGCTTTTTTCTTGAGACAGAGTCTTGCTCTGTTGCCCAGGCTGGCATGCAATGGCACAATCTTGGCTCACTGCAAGCTCTGCCTCCCAGGTTCAAGTGATTCTTCTCCCTCAGCCTCCTGAGTAGCTGGAATTATAGGCATGCACCACCATGCCCGGCTAATTTTGTATTTTTAGTAGAGATGGAGTTTCACTGTGTTGGTCAGGCTGGTTCCGAACTCCTAACCTCAGGTGATCCACCTGGCTCGGCCTCCCAAAGTGCTGGGATTACAGGCATGAGCCTGCACCCAGCCATGTTCCACTTTTTAAATCTCTCATGAACACATAAGGTGGGTATTATTATGTCCAGTCTGGAAATGAGGACACTGACATTAAATAACATGCCCAAAGTTAAACAGTCATTGGGCAGAGAAGGTGGGCTGCATTGTCGGGTCTGTATGACTCCAAAACCAAACTCTTTCCCACTATAGTATGTTGCTTTTATTAAGTTATTTTCAATATCTAATCAGTATCTTTTCAGCTATAATTTAAGCATGTTATCTCAGTGCTTGGTGGAAATGGAGCAGATATTCTCAATTCTCCATTCAAAACCCTTTAATATGTTTGAAGATGGTTACCTCAGCCTTCTTAAAATAAAATTTCTTATCTCTGTTACACAAGAGCTATGGAAGAGTGGCCTTCGTGTCTCTGAAATAGCTTTGTTTTATTTAATTGACATTTCATGTGTAAAAACAAGTCCTGTTTATAGGAAACCAGCTATATACTTTGTTTCGTTCCTTCCTTCATCTGATGGACTCAATGAAGTAGAGATTGTGACCCATGCACTAGGCTGGATGCTGGACATCCAACGAGTAAGATCTATGCTAAGGGATATATAGGGGAACACCTGGCTCTGAGCAGGATGGAGAGCACTTCATGGGGGAGGTGGCAGTAGAACTGGGCATTGAAGGGTGAGTAGAACATCACTAGCAGATGTGGGGATCTTGAGAGGCAGGACAGGTCATATTTGACTATGTGCAAAGTCATGGAAGCTGGTCACACTATTGTGGGGAGAAGAGGAAATATTTTGGTATGACTGGAGTATACAGGGTATGCAGAGAAGAAGGACAGGAGATGATTCAGGGCAAGCATCAGATCCCAGAGAGTTTGTATGTCGTATTCAGGAGCTCATACTTTGCTTTTAATTTTGAGAATTTAAGAAATACAAGAAAGTGGGCCGGGCGCGGTGGCTCAAGCCTGTAATCCCAGCACTTTGGGAGGCAGAGACGGGCGGATCACGAGGTCAGGAGATCGAGACCATCCTGGCTAACACGGTGAAACCCCGTCTCTACTAAAAACTACAAAAAACTAGCCGGGCGAGGTAGCGGCGCCTGTAGTCCCAGCTACTGGGAGGCTGAGGCAGGAGAATGGCGTGAACCTGGGAGGCGGAGCTTGCAGTGAGCTGAGATCCAGCCACAGCATTCCAGCCTGGGCCACAGAGCCAGACTCCGTCTCAAAAAAAAAAAAAAAAAAAAAGAAATACAAGAAAGTACAAAAAGTAATTTAATAGATACTCATAACTGTATTCCTAACACCTAGAATTAAAAACTATGACAATTTTATTATTTTTTCTAGCCCTTTTAAAAAAATTAAACACTACAGATCCACTTAAAGTCCCCTTAACCATCACACCTAGTCTAACCCCTTTCTTTATACCCTTCCTCCAAGGTGATGATTGTTCATTTAGTATTTATCCTTTCAGATCATTTAAAGCATATTTTACACACATGTAGTATACTATGTAACACATTATTCTGTGTCTTGCTTTTCCTCCTTCAACTTTGTTTTTGAACTCTATGCGTGTTGATAGATCAACCTCATTCATTTTAACTATTGTATAAAATCCTATTTTATAAATACCTCATTTTATTTGTTTCCCAATTGATGGAGATGTTGGTTGGTTCCAGTTTTATGCTATCAAAAATAATGTGGCAAACAGCATCCTGACCCTTATTTCTCTAGAGCAGCAGTATCCAGTTTCTCTTGATGATGAATTAGTCGTGTTGGAGAGTGGGGGGATTTATCAAGGAGAAGAATAATGAAACAAGAAGGAAAAACAGATTTCCCCCCAAGACCTTACATCTGGAGGTGCTCATTCAGAGGGTCTGACAATTTTCGTTGGGAAGTGTTTTGGTAACAAGTTTGGTAACATGTGAGTCTTTTCATTACAGATGTTGTGAACTGGGTATAGAGTCCATATATGCCCATGTATTCCCTCTCTCCTGGGAGAGGTGTAGGCACTGTCGGATTTATGTCGAGAAGTGCCACTACGAAGTTTGTGTTCAGAAACATTACTTTGGTGACAATATGAACAATACACTGAGCCCCAACTATGTTTGTAAGGTAGTCCCCTTTTAGGGACACAAAGTAAGATGTAGTTCCTAAAGTCAGGTAGCCTGCAATCTGCTGAAGGGGTTTACAGAAATGTGGGCAAATGGGATCCAGAGGCTGGAGGTTTCATAGCCATGGATGAACTGTTTCTGGTTGGAGATTCCTGAAAGCAGCAGGGCCTGGCTGATCACTTTTGGTACCCATGTTATTGCTATTATTATCTGCCCACCTAGAGGCTGATTCTTCAAGTTTTCTGTATCCGTCTTCTTCCTCTACATTTCTTTTCTGGTGCTTTTGAAAGCTGTTTTACCTATTGTATTAGTTTCCTAGGGCTGCTGTAACAAATTACTCTGAACTTGGTTGCTTAAATCAACAGAAGCTTAGTTTGTCATAGTACCAGAGTCCAGAAATCTGAAATCAAGGGTTGGCAGGGCCGTGCTCTTTCTGAGGACTCTAGGGGTGAATTCTTTCTTGCCTCTTCCACCTTCTGGCCACCCTGGAGGCTAGAGGACCCATGTGTTCCCTGGCTCGGCCACATTACTCCAATCTCTGACTCTGTCTTTACATGGTGTTTTTCTCTATGTCTCTTTCTTTCCTGTCTGTTGTTAAGGACACTCGGCATTTGATTTAGGGGGGCCTAACCCAGGATGATCTCATCTCAAGATTCTTAATCACATCTGCAAAGACCCTTATTCCAAATAAGGTCACATTGACAGGTTCTTGGTGAACATATCTTTTGTGGCCATAATTCAACCCAGTATACCCACTGAAGAGAACCAGTGGTAAGACTGGTGTTGGATGATGTAGTGAGAGAGATCAGGCTCACCTGACTTGATAGTGGGAATTTTTACCTCTTGCTAGCCAAGAGATAAGAAATGGGGGTGTTGAAAACATGGGATCTAAGATGAGATGTGCTAGTAAACACTTTGATGGGAATCTCTGTGACTCTCAGCTGGAGTTTTGGGGTTCCACATTGCTGTTTTTTTTTTTTTTTTTTTCCTACTCTCTGTTCCATTTCTCTGCCTGTCTTCCTCTGCTAATTATGGCATATGTAGGTCTTGCCATGGTGCCAGGTCTAGTGCTGATTTCACATGCCACCCATCCATTGACCGTACACAGTCTCTGTGTTCCTTGGCTCAGTTCTCTGGGAGCCAGTCCGACTGGTCACTGACAAACCAATGGATTGGCTTTCTCCTGGCTTAGGTCTCAACCCTTGATTCAATCAGCTATGGCCAAGGTCACATGATATAAAATGGCTGCCTGGCATACTGCAGTAGGTTGAAGAATGGCTTCCCCTGAAGATGCTCATACCTTAGTCCCCTGAATCTGTGAATATATTACTTTACATGGCAAAAGGGACTTTGCAGATGTAATTAAGTTAAGGATCTTGTATTCATTGCTCAGGGCTGCTGTAACAAAGTACCACCAACTGGGGGTTTCCAGAGGCTAGAGGTCCTGGGATCAAGGCTTTGGCAGAGTCGGTTTCTTCTGAGAGTTGTGAAGGAGACTGTTCACGGTCTGTCTCTAAGCTGCTGTGGTTGGCTGGAACTCTTTGGGATTTCTTGGTTTGTTGGTGCATCCTTTCAATCTCTGCCTTCATATTCACATTGTGTTCATGTATGTATGTTGTCTGTGTTCAAACTTCCTCCTTTTATAAGGACACAAGTAATTATGGATTAGGGGCCCATGCTACTCCAGTATGACCTCATCTTAACTAATTACATCTGCAATGACCTTATTTCCAAATGAGGTCGCATTCTGGGATACTAGGAGCTGAGATCTCAACATATGAATTTTGATGAACACGATTTAACCCATAACAGATCTTGAGATGGGGAAATTATCTTAGATTTTTCCAGGTGGGCCCAGTGTAATCACAAAAGTCCTTTTAAGAGGCCACGTATGTTGGCTTATAATCCCAGCACTCTGGGAGGCTGAGGCAGACACCAGGAGTTTGAGATCAGCCTGGGAAATGTGGCGAAACTATGTCTCTAAAAAAAGCCGAGACGGGCGGATCACGAGGTCAGGAGATCGAGACCATCCTGGCTAACACGGTGAAACCCCGTCTCTACTAAAAAATACAAAAAACTAGCCGGGCGAGGTGGCGGGCGCCTGTAGTCCCAGCTACTCTGGAGGCTGAGGCAGGAGAATGGCGTAAACCCGGGAGGCGGAGCTTGCAGTGAGCTGAGATCCGGCCACTGCACTCCAGTCCGGGCCACAGAGCGAGACTCCGCCTCAAAAAAAAAAAAAAAAAAAAAAAAAAAAAAAAAATACTAGCTGGATGTGGTGGGTGTATCTGTAATCTTAGCTACTTGGGAGGCTGAGGCAGGAGGATTGCTTGAGCCCAGGAGGTCGAGGCTGCAGTGAGCTATAATTGTGCCACTGTACTCCAGCCTGAGTGACAGAGCGAGACCCTGTCTAAAAAAAAAAAAAAAGTTCTAATAATAGAGAGGAAGGAGATCAAAGTTAGAGGGTAGAATGTAAACTGGAAGCAGAGTCTGGAGTGATGTGCTTTCAAGATGGAAGAAGGGATCATGAGCTGAGGAATGCAGCAGCCTCTAGAAGCTGGGGAAAGCAAGGAAACAGATTCTCTCCTAGAGCCTCCAGAAGGAATGCGGTCCTGCCAACACTTTGATTTTAGAACTTCTGACCTCCAGAATTATAAGATAATAGATTTGTATTATTTTAAGCCATGAAGTTTTGTGGTAATTTTTTTAATAGCAGCAATAGAAAACTAATACATATCTCTCCACCAGAGGCCATAGATGAAGTTACCAGAGAAACAGCTATGTGCTGGGCAGATTGCTCCTAAATGTGACCGCTATGGGAAGAAAGTTGGAAGAATTACTTAAAAGGGATCTTACATATATATTTCGTATTTCCCCTTTGCCTGTGAATATAAAAAAATCCAGATGTGTGATAGTTTTAGGAAGTTTCCAACTCACCCAAAAGCAATAGAAATAATTTCTTTTTAAAATGTTTTATTAATTCAATTCTTAATAATATAACAATTCATTTTTATATCAATACCTTTTTTTGAACACTTGTCATTTGAAGCCTAAAGAAATGTTATTTTTAACCTACTGCATGAGGGCAGATATTAGGTATTATAATCATAGAACAGGTGTCTTAGAGGCCATCCCGTCCCAACCCTCATTTTATCATAGAGAAAGCTAACAGCAGAATAGGTTTGTCCGAGGCCACTCAGAGTTAGTGGTAGAACCAGGACTGGAATGATGATGTCCTGACCTCTGTGTCATTGTTCTATCTATACCACATTTGCAAATTACCAGTAATCTTCTGTTTCAACATAAGCCCATTTCTAAAAGATAGTGGTGGAGAAATTACTCCATTACCTTCTGGATGGACCTGTAGTAACTCTGATATCATTCTCCACTCAGACAGGGCTTAGGCAGAGTTGACCAAACTGCCCGAGACAGCTCAACACGTATAGACACACAGCTGTCCTGGTAGCCTGTGCTTGCTCCAAGACCAATTACCTATTTCTCACCATGTTCCTGCCTCCTGCAGCTAATGGAAGCTCAAAGCCTTTTTTTTTTTTTTTAAGTCAATGGAGGAACCCTGCTCAGAAAAGATTTGAGGGAAATGAAGCAAGGGACCACAGAGAAACAGACCCCAACCTGCCAAGGAGAGGGGCTATTTTTAACTCAGGAAAGGAGGCATTACTCTTGAGGGAAAAAATCCTTTGAGCCTTTATTACTGCCTCTTAGAAGGACATTCTTTTATGTTGAGTGTATTGATACAAATTCAGTGCCCATGTCTAAAACTTTTATTTTCAGAGAGCAAAGACCATTTCAGTGTTTCTGTTTCTACACCATTAGTCATATAACACTAGCCTCTCAGAAAAAGTAATACCGTGAGTAGTGACAATGATATTTTATTTGATTTGGCATCTGAAGAACAGGGCTTGAGTACTGGCTTTGCTACTTAATAGATGTGTGATCATTGGCAAGTCACTTCACCTCCCCACACCCAGCTCAGTTTCCTAAGTCTAAAATGCCAGTGGTTGGGACCTGCTTGTTAGGGTTGTTCATTCATCTATTCATTTTTATTCAGTTGTTTATTCACCTGCTATCATAGGCACTATGTTATGTGCTAGAAATGCAGGCTGGGCACGGTGGCTCATGCCTGTAATCCCAGCACTTTGGGAGGCCAAGACAGGCAGATCACGAGATCAGGTGTTCAAGACCAGCCTGGCCAACATGGTGAAACCCTGTCTCTACCAAAAATACAAAAATTAGCTGGATATGGTGATGCATTCCTGTAATCCCAGCTACTCAGGAGGCTGAGGCAGAAGAATCCCTTAAAACCAGGAGGCGGAGGTTGCAGTGAACCGAGATCATGCCACTGCACTCCAACCTGGGCAACAGAGTGAGACTCCATCTCCAAAAAAAAAAAAAATAATCAAAGTAAGGCATGGTCCCTGCTCTCATGGAGTGCACTAAATAGTGAAAGAGACTGTCTGATTCCACTTTGTGCTGCTATAACAAATACCACAGATTGGGTAATTATAATAAATGGAGGTTTACTGCCTCATGATTCTGGAGGCTGGGAAGTCCAAGATCAAGGGGCTGGCATTGATGAGGGCCTTCTTACTGTGTCATCCCATGACAGGCGAAGAGTAGGTGACAGAGAGCAAGAGATCAAACTTAAACCTTCAGCTCTTTTGCAAGCAGAATTACTCCATTCACGAGGGTGGAGCCCCCTTAACCCAAATGCCTGCCATTAGGTTCTACCTCCCAACATTGTTACATTAGTGATTAAGTTTCCAACACGTGCTTTTTGGGGGATACACTCAAACCATGTAGCAGAGACAATGAAGGAATCACATTAATGAGTGTGTCATTCCAAATTGAGTGTATGTTCTAAGGGTTAAGAGCATAGCTCTGTGGGGAAGTACAGCAAGGGAGTCTGACCTACATGAAAGGGTGGAGAGAGAGTGGAGTGGGAAAACAGTTTAGGGAAGGGTTCCTTGAGGAAAAGAAATCTGAGCTTGGAGTAGATAAATATCCCATTTAAGAGTGGGATTAGCGTCTTCCTAACAGAAGAAACAGCATGGGCAAAGTTCTTTGGTGGGAAGGTGTGTAGTGCGTTTTGGTCAAGAGGCTGAAAAAAGTGCCGGCATGACTGGAGCTGAGAGAGTGAGGGAAGAGTAGTATGAGGGGAAGCTGGAAAAGCAAGCAAGGGCCAAACAAGGTGGGGGTTTTCAGGCCACAGCAACGATGTTGATGTTTATCCTAGTAGCAATGGGAAGCGACAAAAGATTTTTAAACTGTGTGTGTGTTGTGTGTGTGTGTGTGATGTCTACAAATGAGGATTGGTTGAAAAGGAGACAGCATATATGTTGAGAGGCCATTGCAATCCATTGTAATAGTCATGGCAAAAGATAACAATATGTTCAACTTGGTTGGTGGCAGTGGAGAAGGTGAGGACTGGATGCTTTTGAGATCTCTTACATACCTATTTAGGAGATAAAAGTGACTGAACTGGGAGGTCAACTAGATGCAGGGGGAGATGGAAGGGACAGCTTTCTTGGTTTCTGATTAGGGGACAGGATGAATGATGGCAGCATTTTCTGAGATGGAGAACCACATAGGAGAAACCAGTTTTGCAGTGGGGAAAACAGATTTTTAAGTTCAGTCTTAGATATGTTGGACTTAAGAATTTTTGAGACATCCAAGAGGCAGTGTTAAGTAGGCAGGTGGAAATGAGGGTCTGAAGCTTAGAAGTGAGGTCTGACCTCGAGATATGAATTCTAGAGTCAGGCGATGGTTATTGAACTCATGGATATGGACTGAGACGAAATGAACAGAGAGTTAGGAAGAAAGTCAGGAGAGTATGTTTCACAGAAGCCAGGGAACCAGAGTTTCAAAAAAGAGTACATGGGTAACAGCGTCAAATGCTGCTGACAGTTCAGATAGACTAGGTCTGTTTGATGTAATGGTGGTGACAGCTAATATAACTGGCAACTATTCTAACACATCTTTTGTGAATGTAACTCATTATCCTCATTTTCCAGATAAGGAAACTGAGGCACAGACAGCATAGGTAACTTGTCCAAAGTCACACAGTAAATAATTTGAATTGAGGGAATATGACTTCACATCCCATATCCTTAATCGTCACTATCTGCTGCTCCCTCCTAGTTAGGTAGAGGTCATTGCTAATTTTGTTGAGAGATTTTTAGGCTGCATAAATTGGGAAGATGCTAGACTGAAAATTCCCCACAGGCCTTCATGCTGCAGCCTCCCTTTTCATGAGTTTGAGGCCCTTCCAATCTGCCAGATCTTATAAAATGGCTTTGATATCTTCCACTATGTGGGAGAGTATTTGGTTGCTTCCTGAGCCCTGGTAAGACACAGGGGACTTTATAAGGCAGATTTTGGTACCCCATAGATATGGTGATTCTATGTTTTAACTTGCCTGTGACTGTTTGAGTTTATCGTTTTCCTGGCATTATCATGAAGAGCTCCCCCTTTCATTGTTAAGAATGTCTCAGTTTGAATGGTAAATTATACGGCCTCCCGTGATGGTCAGTTTTATGTATCAACTTGACTATAGTATAGTGCCCAGTTATTCAGTCAGAGATTGACCTGGGTGTTGCTGTGTAGGCATTTTGTAGGGGTGATTAAAGTCTATAATCAGTTTACTTTAAGTAAAGAAGATTATCCTAGATAATCTGGATGGGCCTGATTCAATCAGATGAAAAGCTTTAAGAGCAGAATCCAGGTTTCCCTGAAGAAGAATTTCAGTCTGTGGACAGCAGCATCAGCTCCTGCCCAAGATTTCTAGCCTGACCTTCCTGACAGCCTGCCCTGTGGTTTTTGAACTTTCCTAGCCAGTCCCTACAGTTGCATACGCCAGTTTCTTGAAATCATTGTTTTAACATGTATCCCCTGGTTTTGTTTCTCTGGTAGAATCCTGACTGACACATCTTCCTACCCATGGAGCCACCCCTGCCTGTGCCACAGTGGCCCAGGGAATTCAGGTGAGCTGGGGTTGCTGTCTTCCAGGGCTCTGGACTGGAGGCAATGGGAATTTGGAAGTTGTGGGGGATTTTTGGTTGTTACGATGATAGAGGACACTACTGAGACTCAGTGCCCAGGTGCTAGGATGCTGAATGCCCTGCTCTGCACAGCAGCCCTACAGAACAGAGAATTGTCTTGCCTAAATACCCATAATGCTCCATTTAGAAACATGGGGGCTTTTGTAAAATGTGAATGGTAAAAAGAGAGGGACAAGGGAATTGAGGACTCTGGCAGAGGGTTTCTGACATGAAGGGCGAGAGACCCAGGGTAGGTTAGGAGGGAAGTGAAGATTGGAAAGCACTCTTAGGGGATGAATGAACTGGAGGTCCTAATGAGGTTGACAAATAAACAAAGAAAAGAAAACAAATACAGGGGAAAAAAACTATAGTAGAGAAAAAAACAAAATGCCACACCCCTCCCCCCAAACTATACCTTTTCTATGAGTATAATGACATAAAAACAAAAAAATTAAAACAGTTTGATTTGCCGGGGGTGGCAGGATTGTGGGTAAATTGCAGCGAGCCCATAAACAAGAAAAGTGCTTGGAGAGGAGGCTGTCATCTTGGAGTAGGATGCTGGAATGAGTGATTTGGAGGTGAAGTGGTTTCCATTGGTGACAAAGTCCATGTGTGACCCTGGAGGTGGGGGGTATAGGTGAGTATAAGAGACCACAGGGACTTAGGTCAAGATGGATGATCCACACAACCTCCACCTTCTGAGTTCAAGTGATTCTCCTGCCTCAGCCTCCCAAGTAACTGGGACTACAGGCACGCACCACCACGCCCAGCTAATTTTTTGTATTTTTAGTAGAGATGTGGTTCACCATGTTGGCCAGGATGGTCTTGATCTCTTGACCTCATGATCCACCCACCTGGGCCTCCCAAAGGCCTGGGATTACAGATGTGAGCCACCATGCCCGGCCCACACTACTGTTTTGGTGGAGTGGAAGCAAGTCCAAAATTGTGAGGAGTAAATAAATGATGGATTGAGAAATTCTCTGTGAACCCTCAATGGAGTTATTGTGCAGAGCTTCTATAGAAGGGGACCTGTCTCTTTGTGCTACATGGTTATCCAGGGCTCCTGCTTGTCTAGGGGAAGCCAAAGCAGATTCTTGCCACCTTCATTCTCAGTGCTGGGGAAGTGTGCTGCTGGAGCATGGCCTTCACCTTTTCTATGGCCCCTCTCGGCATCCGAAGCACAGCAAGGTATCACATGATGTGATTGTGACCCATAGGCTCTTGTGACATGACGCAGGGACGACTTATCCAAAACAATAAAGGGAACTGAGAGTCAGAAAGCAGAAGAGGCCACATCTTAGATTTTGTATGCATTCATGGGTAAGCTGAGATTAAAGCCACTCAGCATTTGTTCCTAAGTGCAAAGCCAGAGAGGGCTCTGAGGCAGAAATGTTCAGTGCTAACCCACAACTAGAGTGACTCTGCTGTGATTCTTGCCTTCACAACCATGTGGATTTAGTGCCTTCCCCAAAACTTGTTTCTTGCTGAAAGAAGGAGGGTCCAAAGGCCCACAGTCACAGGATGATAGATTCAGTACGAAGTTATGGAGACAGTATGGGCAGGCATGGCCATGGTCAACCATTGGCCAAAATTCAAGGCTGTAAAATGGAGCCTCTATTGAGGAAAGAGCTTGTTCAGACTTTGCTATTTGAAGACTCTTTACTTAGAAGACAAAGCAACATATTCTTTGTGCTCCTTTCTGCATTTCTTCTCCAGCTAAGCGCTGGTGGCTCTTTCTGTGAGCTTCGTGGGTTTCACTAGAGCACCATGGGCAACTCAGACTGCCGGTCTCTCACAGGACTCCTCTGAGTGATGATTATATGGTATACTTTATGAGCTCATGGTAGAGAGTCTAAATGTAACTGTAAAAGAGTTTTCTTCATGGCAGCTTAATGTACTAAGGATAGGAACATCACTTCTCAGCTAAGGAACTAAGTGCAGAAAAAAAGGCCAGTGACTAAAATGAGTTCAACCAGTCAGTGGCTTGGACTGGCTCTGAAGTTGCAGTTATTATCTAATGACAATGGTATGTGAGTGTTTACTATAAGTGAGGTGCTTTGCATGGTTTATTTTATTATTATTTTTTATAGAGATAGAGTCTCATTCTGTCACCAGATTGGAGTGCAGTGGCATGATCGTAGCTCACTGTAACCTTGAACTCCTGGCCTCAAGTGATCCTCCCACCTCAGCCTTTTGAGTAGCCAGGACTACAGGCATGTGCCATCATGCTTGACTAATTAAAACAAGTTTATTTTGGGTAGAGGTAGAGTCTCACTATGTTACCCTGGTTGGTCTCAAATTCCTGGTCTCAAGTGATCCTCCCACCTCGGCCTCCCAAATGCTGGGATCATAGGTGTGAGCCACCACACTCAGCCAGCACGGTTTATTTTTACTGTTTCTTACAACTATCCTATCATCATCATCACCATCATCGTAACTCTGCATATTATGGGACAAGAAACTGAAAAAAATTTAAATTAATTTTCTCGGAGTTGGATAACTGGCAGATGGTGGGATTTAAACTCAAACCATCTGGCTCCAGAACGTGCGTGCTGCACTCTTGTCCTGTGCTGCTCTGCTTTGTCCTGTCTGCTTGTACTAATTTACTCCCAACCCATAGCAATTCCCCTCTGCTAGGTGCTCTGTTGGGATGAGAGTTAAGAGCATCTGCAAGGTACCAGAGAAAGTGAGAGAAAGTGATGGGCACGAATATGGGAATAATGCCAGATTTCTGCAGAGTAGCCACACCCTGTAACTACATGTGAGCCTCTTTTATGTGAATGTCAAGGTTGTGTTGTGGGGTGTTCTGATATGGCTACTCTGTTGGGGCTTGTGAGATTAAGATAGCCCCCTCTGGGTAGGCTTGGTCTTGTCTGTAGGGAGAGATTATTCCTGGTGTCTATCATTTTGGAAAGAGATAGATTCTTAGGAATCAAACCATGGGGATGGAGAGAATTCCACCCTGTCTTTTTGCGTATACTCTACAGACTCTGAGGAATGACAGTGTCTGGGATTACACCCTGCCTGGGGGATGTTGAGGGTGTTGGCTTTCACGCTGAGGTGAGGGAGAGAAGGGAGGAGGTGACTGCTATGGTGCTTGCCAACTGAAGAGAAATAAGCAGTATTTTACTAGAGGGATGACCTAGATTTTATATATGCTTTGTGCTTTTCCATTTTGTTACCCCTAGCCATTAGTAAAGACTTTTTGATTATTTCATTTCAGAGCTAGCTGTGCTACCATGCATAAGGGAAAGAGGTAACTTGTGAACACTTGGGTTTGACATAAAGAGGGAACTGCAGTGCCCCCTTGAAACAAACATGGGACTTGTTTGGAAAGCCCTGGAGGAAGGTGCAGTTCCCTACTTAAGAGTCCCAATGTCCCAATAAATGCCCCCTCCAGAAGAGGCACCTCAAGGGTTACGCCTGGAGGTTTGGAATTTTGTCTGAGGGTAGTGGCATTTCCTTTTTCCTCCAGGCTAATCCCTGCCTCTCTTGCCGCCTGACAGTTCTTTTGGAGGAGTGAATTGCCCTGGAGCTGTAAGGGCAGAATTCTTTCATGATTCACAAAATCCCATAGATGCCCACTAAACACACAGCTCTCCATCACTGTTGCCATCAGCGAGAGTTATTGCAGAGAGAGATTTAAAAATGTAATTACTTTCCTACACAACTTCATAACAACATGAAAAGACTGAAGTCGAAAAAAAATTCACCCACAATCCTGCCACCCCCAACAAATCAAACTGTTTTAATTTTTTGTTTTTATGTCATTATACTCATAGAGAAGGTATAGGTTAGGGTTTTCGTGTGTGTGTGTGTGTGTGTGCGTGTGTGGTGTTTTTGTTTTTTTCTCTACTATGACTTTTTATCCCCCCTCTATTTGTTTTATTTTCTATACTAGAAAACATCTCTATTTTTTATTTGATTTTTTTCCTAATATGTTCCAGATTTTCTGGAACAGTCTGCCCTCATTGATTTTTGATCTTCAAATCATTAAATATATAACAAAATGTGAGTTAGTTGTATACACCTCTGTAAGGTGATAGAAATAAATCCATTCATTAGGAAGACATTTTTTGTCACACTGTTTTAATTTTTTATTATTGATTTTTTTCCATATTTATGCAAACTGTTTGTAATTAGGGTGCACAGATTCTTAACTGGAGGGTGATTTTGCCCTGCATGAGACATCTGGCCATGTCTAGAGACATTTTTGGTCATTATCACTAGGGAATGATACCCCTAGCACCTAGCAGGTGGAGTCCAGGGATGCTCTTAACAATCTGCAACGCACAACACAGGGCTCGCCGTGGAGAATTATCTGGCTGCAAATGTCACTGGTGGTGAGGCTGAGAACTCCTGTTGTAATGTGAAACGGTGACTTCATAGTCCTAAGAGCAGATGCCTGCTTTACTTCAGCCTCCCCTTTTCTCCTCGCTGGACGTTAGTTGTCTCCCCGTTTTTCAGTGTTGTAATAAGCATATTCGTATGTCGAGCTCCATCTTGCTTTGAGATTGCAGTGGATTATTGCAAAGGGGATCGCCAGCCACCACCTGGCTCCTCTGAGGGTGGGACTCAGACTAGGTGTTCTGGCTTTACTACAAACAGCTCAGGCTGATGGTAATTCCAGTTACTGAAATCCAGAGAAGCAAATTCCCCGGCAGCAGAAATACAGTGGTGCAGGCATAAAACTGGGAGGAGAGGCAAAAGCTGGAAGGTGAAACTTTGGGAGCAGTGGGATTCAGAGATTAGGAAATGGATTCACACTGATTCTGAAAGCATTCGCTCAGGGAAGTTATTGTGGGCCTACCAGTGCCTGGCCGCACCCAGCTAACATCGCAGCCCTCTCCACACTTCCTCTCCATCTTCTCTGCTTCATTTTTCTCTTCAGCAGTCATTACTATCCTTCATGCTATCTACTTTGCTTATTTATCCTAGTTATCTTATGCCTGCTTTGTGTACTGCTGTTTCCCAGCACCCAGGCAGCACCTGGCTCGTCATAGGAACTCAGTGCCAACTGGGTGAATGAATGAATGGATAATTCACAGACACATGGGAAAGGTTTGCTTTTAGAAGAGCCTCACCACCCTCATCACTCCTGGACCTGGTTTCTCTCTTCACTGTCAGAGGGAGAAGGATCCAGAGAGAGAGAGAGAGCAGCAGAGAGCCCAGGTGAAAGCACTTCACCCTCCGTGGGGAGCAAGGAAAGTGAGGCCATCAGAGGGAGGGATGGACGGGAAACAGCCACAGGCTGGCAGCTGTGTATCCTCATTCCTGACGCCTTCATTACTCTATCCTGGGAGCTGCGCCCAGTGTCACAGGGGCTGCCCTGGGGCTTCCTTGTCAGGTCCTCCTGGATGCCATGAGGCTTTCCTTGCAGCCCTGTCCAAAGATGGCAGCCCCATTAGCCAGTTGTCTTGTGCCAGCCTTGGAGATCCTCCCTTGGATTCATTATGAGCCAGATTCCAGGGACCCTCAAAGCAGACATCTCTGGCCTCTGTGTGAGAGAGGCTCCTCTTAAATGTTCACAATCACACTTGAGCTGATGTTTCTGGAATTGTATACGTTCTTGTCTCATTAAGAAAAAAAAACAGACCTCCAACCACCTCTGAACACATACAGCCACATCTTTATTAAAACATCACCACCACCAGGTAAACAGGGGTGTTGCGAGTGGGGTGGGGAGAGGCCATCTGGAACCAGTCGGCTGAATGGTGACAGCCCTGCCTTGGGCCTCTGCAGCCTTGCAGTTGGCGGCTTTGGAGGCCGGCATTATGTTTCACGTCACTCAAGGCAGGTGAGCCGAAGCCACGTCTCGTCTCGCTGGCTGCCTCTGCAGCTGCTGCTCCAATCAGGTGGTCCTGCCCGCCTCGGCTTGGAGGCTCAGGGTCTTGAAAAGCAGGTGACAGGGGCAATAATCTGCAGTTGGCAAAGCAAACCCGAACACACTCTGAAAGGCACAGCTGGGCCAGGCTCAGCAGCTTGATTCATTAGGCAGTAATCTCAAGGCTGTCAGCCTAGGCCACAAGGGCAGGCCCAGGCGGGGGAGCTGTGTTTTCAACAATTCAATCTATATCCACAAATATTATTGGGCCAGTGTTACGCACGAGGCCTGGCGAGTGGCTGCAGAGGAAGCAAAGATGAGAAAGGGACAGTTTCTGCTTCAAGGACCTTAGATTCTAGCTTCTCTGAGAATCACAAGAGAAGACCAAGGAAGGCTGGGGTTCAGAGTTGGATGAGAGAATAGACAGTTGAAAACTCAGAACAAATGTCATGGAGGAGGAGTCCTCCATAGAATTTCTTCTTCTTTTCTTCTTCCCCACTTTCCTCCATCCTTCCCTGTGGTAGTCAGAATAATGCACCCCCATGTCCCGCCCTGCCAAGATGTTCACGTCATAATCCCCAGAAGTTAAATATGTTACCCTATATGGCAAAGAATCTTTGCAGATGTTAGTAAGTGAAGGATCCTGAAATGGACAGAATTATGCTGAATTATCCAGGTGGGCCCTAAATGTAATCATAAGTGTCCTTGTTAGAGGGAAGCTGCAAGGCTGGATGTGGTGGCTCACACCTATAATCCCAGCACTTTGGGAGGCCAGGGTGGGTGGATCACTTGAGGTCAGAAGTTTGAGACCACTCTGGGCAACATGACAAAACTCTGTCTCTACCAAAAATACAAAAATTATCCGGGCCTCCAGTCCCAGCTACTTGGGGACTGAGGCAGGAGAATCGCTTGAGCTGGGGAGGTAGAGGCTACAGTGAGCCATGATCATGTGACTGCACTTCAGTCTGGGCAACAGAATGAGACCGTATCTCAAAAATAAATACATAAATAAATTTAAAAAGAGAGAGAAGCTGGAGAGGTCAGAGATAGAGAGAGGTTTAGAGGTTTGAAGGTGCTGCACTGCTGGCTTTGAAGATGGAGGATGGGGCCATGAGCCAGGGATTAGAAGCAGACTTTAGGAGCTGGAAAAGGTAAGAAAATGGATTACTCCCTTGGAGCCTCCAGAAGGAACTGGAGGAATTTCCCTCCTGCTGACCCATTTCGGGCTTGCGATTTCTAGAACTGTAAGGTGATACATTTATATCTCTAAGCTGCCAAGTTTGTGGTAATTTACTATAGCAGCAGTGGGAAACAAATGTACTTACTTCCCCCTTTCTGTCCTTTTTCCCTCCTTCCATTCATCTCTGCTTTCCTTCCTTCCTCCTTTTCTTCCTCCTTCCCTCTCCTTTTGTCCTCTCTTGCCTCCCTTCTTTTCCTCCCCTCTCCTCTTCTTTGAATCTATGTATGCAAACAATATAGGTGGGCTTGTTTTTACTAAGACAGTATAATATTACATATATTATTCTGCAATTTGGACAGAACTTTTTTAGGTAGTGCGATGGGTGGAGAAGATCATTCCAGGTGCACAGGTGCCTGAGCAGAGACACACTGATGCAAGAATGTTCAGAAGAGAGTAAATAGAGAAGTTTGATAAGAGGGAGAGAGAGAAGGAGGAGAAGGAGGTGAAAAAGAAAGAGTAGCTCCTTAGGCTACTGAGGACAGAGGAGGGTCAGGATGCTGTGGAGTGAAAGATAGGCAAGAACACAGTGGCACCTTGTGCTGAGAGGATGGCAGGGAAAGGAATGTGAGAATGGCTTTACAGACAAACATGAGAGTGTCCTTTCTTTTTTCTTTTTTTTTTTGAGATGGAGTTTCACTCTTGTTGCCCAGGCTGGAGTGCAATGGTGTGATCTTGGCTCACTGCAGCCTCCGCCTCCCAGGTTTAAGTGATTCTCCTGCCTCAGTCTCCCAGGTAGCTGGGATTATAGGCGTGCACCACTATGCCAGGCTAATTTTGTATTTTTAGTAAAGAAGGGGTTTCTTTACTAAAAAACTAAAATGTTGGTTAGACTGGTCTTGAACTCCTGACCTCAGGTAATCTGTGAGAGTGTCATTTCTTGAACTATAGATTGGAAGGGGTGGGGGGAAGAGGAAGTCAGCATGGCTTTGAGATTTTGAGCACTGGTACCTGGGATTGGTGGAGTTAGACTCTTGGGTATCACGCCTGACTTCTCTTTGTCACTGACAACGAACAATCAATCAATAGGATACTGTTAATAAGTTCTGCCTAATTATGCTCTTGGAGTTCCTCCTAATCATCTCTTCATACTTCTTCTTTAGAACTTGATTCAGGCATCCTGTCTTCTGAGAAAACTTCCAGATTCCCTTCTCCTCAGTCTGGGTGGGATTTCTCACGTAAGTGCCTCTCTTCAATGCACTCATAATATCTTGTGTCTATCTCTCCGCATTTTCACATTTTCTTAGAATTGCCTGATTATAAGTCTGTCTCCTCCACTAGATTATGAAGGCCTTGAGGGCAAGGATTGGATCTTATTAATATTTGTATTTTTAGTGCTTTGCCCACTGCCTGGCATCTGGTCCACACAAATCTCTGCTGAAGGGAAGCCTGGATGTTGAACGTGCTGTTGAATATGTTTTGAACGTGTTTGACTAGAACATCCTGATGGGAATGTCCACGAGTCAGCTGGAAATGTGGGTCTGGGGCTCTGGGAAGATGTCAGAGATGCAGAGACAGACTGTGAGTCATTTGCAAAGAGGGGAAGCAATGAGCCTGGCTAGAGAAGAAGACTGAGGGTAGGACCCTGGGGAGTCCTCAGATTTAGAGAGTGAGAAAGACACACTGGTGAAAGTTCCAAGAAGGAGCACTCAGAAAGGTGGGGAACACCCAGGCTGCTAAAATGGCAGAAAAACCAAGAACATTTGAAGGAGACAGGATGGTCAGCAGGGTCAAAGATTGCCTGGAAGTCAGAGGGATGAATGAGGAAAGGCATTTTCTATGGCATTTGGGAGATGGTTCCTGAGCCTTGTGAGATGAGGCAGTGGCCAGGCAATAAGGGATAAAAGGAGACTGAGTGGGGAGGAGGTGGAAGCACCAGTGCCTCTTTTGACATATGTGGAAAGGAAGGAAAGGAGGGATATGAAAACAGGACCTGAGCAAGTAGCAGAGTGACATAAATCTGATTGGAAGGAAGTGAGGGGGCTCATTGTGGAAATGACTGAGCATGGACTCCAGGCTGGGCTGGAGTCAGAATGAGAATGAGAGATGAAAAAAGCAGAGAGGGCTGGCACTTGAAGTTCATGAGAGGTCACAGCAGGTCTCCGTGGCATGGAAGAAATCTCTCTTAGTGCACTCCTCCCCAGCCTTACAGAGCGGCATCCCTCTACACCAATGCAACCTCATTCCTTCTGATGGGTTTGGAAGGAAAAAGAATGCTTGCTAGGAAATGTCTGTGGGCCCTTTGTTTCCAAAAGAGCCTCACAACCCCTGTTCCCTGATGGACTTCAGGTCTTAGGGACCTGAAGATCTCTAAGAGCAAATTCTAGCCTGTCTACATCTGTGTGCCCTCACCCATGTTTGAGTCAGAGGATTCTGAGTACTGTCACTTCTCTGTATCTGTGGGTTCTGCATCTATGGATTCAACCAACTGCAGATCAAAAATATTCAGAAAAAAATTCCACAAAGTTCTAAGAAGCAAAACTTGAATTTGCCTAGTGCTGAGCACTATGTTGAATCCACACAAGTGAAGTGATGTGTAGGCATTGTATTAGGTATTATAAATAATCTAGAGATGATTCAAAGTATTTGGGAGGATGTGCGTAGGTTTTATGCAAATGCTATGCCGTTTTAT
The DNA here is from genome assembly GCF_002776525.5 of Piliocolobus tephrosceles. NCBI lineage: Eukaryota > Metazoa > Chordata > Mammalia > Primates > Cercopithecidae > Piliocolobus > Piliocolobus tephrosceles. The sequence continues at coordinate 64,267,584 of NC_045455.1, read as the reverse complement.
ATAAGGGACTTGAGCATCCATGGATTTTGGTACCCACAGGGGATCCTGGAACCAATCCCTCATAGATACAGAGGGATGACCGTACATGGATTTCTCTCTGTGGCTTATGCTTCAGTGTCCACAGTTTCTTTCTCCTCCTTCTCTTTTCACTGCCATTTGTAAACAAAATGACTCTAAGGTGGTACAGGAACTCACAGAGCAGCTTCACACATCTGGGATTGTCAGTCTGGAAAGCATGCATGGTACAACACCATAGTCTGAGCAGCTGAACAAAGATGGCCTTTGTCCATTGGTAACAGCTGCTAGGGAAGCTCTTTCCTTTTTGGGGATTTGGTAGTGGGGCATTTGGAGGTCTTCGAGGAGCCTACAAATGTCTGCCTCCAACGTGCAAGTCTAGTTGGCTGATTAACCAGCATGGGTCAGCAAAACATACAAATGTGCATTTTCCCCATGGAGGAAGCCAGGTCATTGCCTTCAGTCCATGAATGTTGTCTGTGGTTATATCCTCTGGAGTTACACATGCCCATGAGTTGCCAAGAGGCAGTCAGGCGGAAGCTGCATGACATTCTCACCACCCCACTGCTCTTTGGGCCTGTAGCTCCTTCTCACTCTGATTTATATTTTTATTTTTTTTTTCTCTCATGCTTTTAAATTCTGTCTGGGCAATGGCTAAGCTGTAAGTATTAAAGCCAGGGTCAAAAGCCAGGAAGCTTTTGCTTAGGAGGTCCCTTCTGGGATGGGGGTGGACGGGGAGGGCTGGCTCCATGGGCTCAGGACCCTACTCTATGTGAGGCCCTCCTCTTCTCTTTCCATTCGACCAATTCTTTGTCTTTTCCACTTGACCAATTCCTCACCTGAGGTGCAGACACTTGTGGGATTGGAAACACAGCTCCAGTTTTAAAATATGCTTCCTTCCTAGAGTACAGATGATTCAGATAAAGCTTCTACCTTTAATTTTTCCTATTCTTTGCTTTTCTATTGATTCCTTGGATTTCACAGAGAGGGCTTATTTGATTTGGGGATGGATTATGCAATTACTTTACATTTTATCTGAGCAACACAATACAGGCAGAAGTGGATTTTATTTATAAAGTCTGAATTGTCAGGATGATGCCACCCACAGAGACCTAACTTTGGAGAAGACAGGGCCCTGAGGGGCATGCAATGAGAACCGCAGTTCTCTGTGTACTGGGGACTCTGTCCTGGCAGGAGCCTGGAGAGCAAAGCTTGTATTGCAGAACAAGGGCTTGTCTTTCCTTCAGCCTTAGCCTGATCCATTTGTGACTTTGGATTATTTCTCTTATACCTGCACAGGGTGGCAACATCATGAATTTCAAGGATTCCCAGCGTGCTTTGTTGTGTCACGAAACACAAATACCATTTCCTTTCAGCTCTGGCTTTCACAGGGTCTGCCTGAATACATTTGTGTTGTCTCCAAACCTGGCACTTTAAAACAAATGAAAAGGTCCCTGAATGACAAACACAGCACACATAGTGGGAAGGCCATTTGCAGGGAAATGGTTGCAAGGAGAATCGCTACTTTATGAATATTCACTGAAGTGTAAACCTGCACATTGCTCATACGCTTTTCTGCATTCTAATTTGCCCATGAATGCAAATGAGTCCGGTGTAAAATAGAGAAGGGGAGAGCAGGCTCCTCACAGAACACCTAATTGAAAGATGTTTGTACATCATGTTTGATATTTAGTAAACAGACAGACAAATCCAATCGTTTTCCAAATGAGACCTCAGAAACAATAAAAAATAATGATCACAAAAACCTGGAGAGTAGAAATGTGCAGAACTAACTGCTTTCCTAAAAAGGGGGAATAATTACTCTGTCTCAGAGTGCAATTAGTATCCTAACTACACAAAGGTGTATTTTGCTTATCTCTTCAGTAAACCCTTTGTTAAGATTTAGCTGTTTCCAGGAGCCATACAGCAGAGGGGCTGGGTTCTGCACTTGGGGTAGTCAATAGATGTCCTGTGGGAGAGGGGCCCGGATAGATGGGGCTTTGGGAAGTATCTTCGTACTTCTTTTAGACTGACAGATGGTTTCGGTCCGGGTTGGACTGCCTGCTGCTGCTTTCAATGCAAGAGTGCTACCTTTTTGGATTCATGAAAGCTACTCAATCAAAGATAAAAAGGCAGGCCAGTGTGTGGAATCAATAAAATCTCTACTTTCAGCTGGAGTGTCTAATAGTAATTCTTCTCATGTCACTGCCTGGTTAAACAGTCATACTCCTGCTAAAAGCCCTATAAGACATAATAGATTCATGTGGCTTTGCTCTATTGTGTTGCATTTGGCCTGGAAAAGGGGAAAGGGACTCCTGTTTTTCTAAAACAAACCAGACACTGAAGCATTGTGTATCAAAATGTATTCACCCATTGCAAATTGTCTCGTTAGAGCAGAGGGGATTTCTTTGCATACCTCTTGTGGAGCTATTTCCAGACATCAGATATATTCATTGCAAACCCTCCCTTGGAGATGTTTTAGTACCAATTCTGAGTCATTCTGCTTACGTTTAAATGCATTTTTTTTTTTTTTTTTTTGGTAGTGGTGGTGGTGGTTGTTCTGGAAAAATCATAAAAATAGGTACTTTTGATTTCAAACGGATCCAGTTGTGCACATTGAGATCTGTCCCTGAGAAATGGACAGCAAATGCCAACCATCTCAGAGCTGAACTGGACAGCACCCATGGCTGTCATGGCAGACAGTCTTAGGCAGGGCCTTTGGTGATGGCTTCTCATGAAACAAGTTTACCTTGGGCTGGGAGGCAGGGTTTTCCTTAGTCTGTGAGTGGCAGCATGGTCAAGATCTGTGTGTAATTCCCTCACCCTACCCCAGCACACTCATGGGCCCTTGAATGGTCCTGAACCCATGGCCAATATGGTGGTGAATCATGGAGATATCGGGTGCTTTTCCTTCCAATCTTTCCTCCTTCAGGCTTACAGAGAAAAAATGAAGTATTTGTGCCTGAGTTGAGAAGCACTAAATGGAATTGGCTGGGTCACCACCCACACATTGGTGTCCAGGGATTTTGAGTGAATGAGAATCACAGAGCATGCTATTTGCCATCTGGGGTGAGAAAGACGTGATGGGACAAGTGGCCTGGCCCTCTGTTGGCCATTCCAAGCAGGCCCTTTGATCAGGAGTGTCCTTTGTGAAGGTTTCTCCTGAACCCTCCTCTCCCACGTTCCTCCAAACCCAGGCCCCTCCCCACCCTCTGCTGCTACCCTCTGGAGGTTTGTTGCCAGCCATTGGGTCACACCTGAGCCCTTTCTGGAGTATCATGTGAGCCTGCAGAAGAGAGGAAAATATCCAGCGTCTTTTCCGTAGGCTGCCCCTTCGAGCTCCTCCCCAGGAAAACTTCAGCAGATGTAGACAAGATTTTAATAGCTACATAAAAAGAAATGCATGACAATCTCATTAGGGGAGCCATAATGGCCTGTTGGAGGATCTCAGAACAGACAATAGATCAACGTCCAGCTTGTTGCAGCATCCCTAACGATGGCAGTTTGCCCCTCCTCATAATGGCCCATTCATCACCCATTTGACCTCGTTCCCAATAATACTTTGCCCTCACTTGAATCAGTCTCCCTTTGAGGCCCTCCACAATTGCTGCCACCACTCTTTAAGTGGGGCTAAATCAGAGCCAGTAAGTGACAATCATAGAAAAGCAGTTAGTGGGCCACCCCACGGCTTGCCCGATATGGCACATTAGGGCTCTTTCTTCTCTTTTCCCAGCAGTCTTCGGCAGCACTTCATCCTGAGCCTAGCATCTGCAGGAGGCCAAGGCTGGTGGACTGGGGGTCTGGGATTTCCAACCACCTGCCAAGGAAAAAGGAAGTCAGTGCTGAAGGAGGGAAGAGGAGAAATCTACATATTCTGCAGACCTTCTTTATCACAATCAAGGGCAGGAGAATCAGGAGAATCATTATTAATGGTATCAGGCCATTGTCTTTCTTATGTGCCTCTGAGGGCAGCAAACATAATTAAAGTCCAAGCTGAGTTCATTTCTCCCCGGGAGGCTTAAATGGCCTGGAGTCATTTCCCATTCCTCCCTTCCCACTAGCACTAGTCCTCCCTCACTGCTGAAAAATTCAACATTCCTATAAACTACAGTACTTTGTAAAGGTCATGCGCCAGTTAATCTGAACCTGGGGTCTGGCACCAGCCCCGCTCACGGTGGCTGCGAGGATGGCCATGCAGCCCGGTGATGTGGGGCCCGCCTGCGGAGAACGGAGAGGGGTACAAGGCAGGCACGCATAGCTCTTTAAATATTGCTGAGCATTTCCTGGATCAGCATGATATTTAAAGATTTTTGTTCCACCTGCCTGCGAAATATAGAGTCCAGCCGAGAGGCAAGAAAATGAATATGGATTTCTTGCCCTTTCAGTGTATTCACTAAGAAAATAGCCATTTCTTTTTTTCGTTTTGCTGAGCAGAAGACTGCAGGCTTCGGGCAGCCACGATTACAATCATGCATCATGAATGAAATGTGCCATTTGGAGAAAATCAGCCACTCATTCCATTTCAAAACTCTACACAAACCAATAGTGCTAGCAGAGTTTTCAGGCTGAGCTGGACGTTGTGCTTGCACTAAAGCACTTTCTCAACATACTTCTGATACTCAGAGCAGCAGCCAGGGGCAGGCTCTGAGCCTGGGGCTCCATTGAGTGGAATACCAGCCTTCAAAAGCTGGGTCTGGTTGGGCACGTGATAAGGAAGGGAGACTTAGCCCTGATGGACGGAACTCTGGCAGGGTCAGAGAACATGCTTTCTAGTTTGAGTTCCGCCTGAACTAGCTTTCTATTCATGCTTTATTCAAAAAACGTGTACTGTGACCTGGCGCAGTGGCTGACACCTGTAATCCCAGCACTTCGGGAGGCTGAGGTGGGTGAATCACTTGAGACCAGGAGTTCGAGGCCACCCTGGCCAACATGATGAAACCCCGTCTGTATTAAAAATATAAAAATTAGGCATGGTGGCACACGTCAGCTACTGGAAGGCTGAGGCACAAGAATCGTTTGAACTGGAAGGCAGAAGTTGCAGCGAGCCAAGATTGCGCCCTTGTACGCCAGCCTGGGCAATAGGAACTCTGTGTCAAAAACAAAATGAAACAAAACAAAACATCTATTGTGTACTTCCTGTGTGCCAGGCACTGTACTAAGCCCTTGGGATGTAAGAGCACACAAGATAGACACAGACTCTACCTTCATATGGCTTCTAGAGGTTAATGAGGGAGATGGAAAAATTACCGGGCAGTTATGATGCAGTGTGATACTCTTAGGACACTGGGAACATTTTCATCTCTCTCTGGTTCCTCATTTTCTTATAGGTGAACTGAGGAGGTTTAAATAGATAAACTCTCAAGGCATTCTCCCATTCCAGGATTCTAACCAATCAGTAGGGCAATTAGACAATTGGGCATTCTGATCTCACCTCCGCTCCCAGTGCTGGACAAGGCTCTTGATCCCCTTGTTCTCAAGGTCACCACAACCTAGTTGCAGACATGGGACTCATGCAAATGAAATGTAAATTCACAGTTGAGGTGTCAGATAGATGTTATGGACTTTGAGAAGTTTTCCCCATCCAGAGAGTTTCCTGGGAGTTCGGAGGAGAGAGAGAGGGTTAAGCACCTTATCAATGTCAGACACACTTTTTTCTGCACCTTCTTGACCACTCCCTTGGCTCCCATGACTTACGTTACTTATATACGAACAAGAATCTTAAATCTACGTCTCCAGCCTAGATATTTCTCATAAGGTTTTCCCTTGGCTATCTCCTCCTTATTCTCCATTTCCCTTTTAAGTACTATTTGCTCTACAAGCCTTCTTCATTTCCTTGGACCAAGTTAGGTCTCCTACCACATGTTCTTGTGGTACCCTGGTTTTTATCAGAGTACTACCACACATTTTTGTAATGATTTAATGAACTCTGTCTTCCACAAGCCTGCAAGATCCTCAAGGGCAGGACCATGTATGTCTATCCAACTCACTGTTTTTTCCCTAGGCTTGGCATTTTATCAGTGTTTGGTAAGGACTTTGTTATACAAATGAATGATGATCTAATTCTTCTAGAGAGTACATTTCCCTTTGTTTAAGGCATGCATCCAGGCCGTTTCAGCCTATTTGGGTGGTTCATCCCAGAGTAAAATGAAACAAAAGTGGCACTGTATCAATATATTTCCAACACAGTGTGGTATCTTAGGCAGAGTTTCCTCAGAATCAGAGATTGAAACAAGACGTGGGCTGAGCATGGTAGCTTACACCTATAACCCCAGCACTTTGGGATGCCTATGTGGGCAGATTGCTAGAGCCCAGGAGTTCAAGACCAGCCTGGGCAACATGAGAAGACCTCGTCTCTACAAAAACCACAGAAACCTAGCCAGGCATGGTGGTATGTACCTGTAGTCCCAGCTACTCAGGAGGCTGAGGCGGGATGATAGATTGAGCCTGAGAGGTCAAGGTTGCAGTGAGCCATGATTATGCCACTGCATTCCTGCCTGGGCAACGGAATAGGTCTCTGTCTCAAGAAAAAAAAAGAAAAAAGAAAAGAAAAAAAAAAGAAACAAGGCTTAAGTGCTAATGTGTTATTTGGGAGGTGCAATCCCAGGGCAATGGAAATGAAGAAAAAGAGAAATGAAGCAGACAAGGACAGGCAGCAAATACAAGATGTTGAGTTGCTGTGTTAGCCACTGCTTCATGGTGTGTATGTGGGCACACACACAACGACAACAACAACAACAAAACGACAAAAAACCCACAGCCAGTTGCTCAGCAGGCACACCTGCTCAGCTATGCAGAATGTTTCTAGACAGACCAGACAAGAAAAATGTGCCTCAAAACAGTCCTTGGGAGGAGGAAGGGAAGGGAATTTGTCCTCCCGTTGCTACCTCTATCAGTCAAAGTTAAGCCCCATGAGGGGAGAACTTCCCTGTATTTATGGTCTGCTTTATCTGACCCTGTTGAAGGACCCTGACTCAAGAAGTCTAAGCCCATGTGCTATGAAGTGACATTTCATCCAATTCACATGTATGCAGAAAAGAGTAAATATAGCAGGCCAGAGACTGTAACCCTTAAAAAGGCCTGCTTGCAATGTTGACTGTTGGCTGGCATCTGGAAACTTAGATTTCAGGGGCATTCCTACTATTCCTTGCTAAGAATGGCTCACCACGCCAAAAAGTGTGGGTGCATGCCATGTAGTTTATGCTGAACACCTGCTTTCCTTTTGGGAGTCTGGAGTTTTGGTGTGTGCTGGCAGAGGGTACTTATGTGAGCAGCCCCCAGTAAAAGCCCCCAGGCACTGAGTCTTTAATGCACGTCGCTGGCAGACATCTTTCTCATGTCTTGTCACAACCTACTGCCAGAGGAATGAAGTGAGTCCTGTGGGACTCTACTGGGGGAGCACTCTTGGAATCTTGTGCTTGCACTCCCCTGGACTTCACCCCATGTGCCTCTTTCCTTTGTTGATTGTGATTTGTATCCTTTTGCCACAGTAAATCCTAGCCATGACTACTATATATGCTGGGTGCTATGAGTCGTCTTAGTGAATCATCGAAACTGGAGGTGGTCTTGGGAACCTTTGACACCACTTAGGTGGCTGGTTGACCTCAGGTGGAAGAGCCAAGCAGGCCTTGGAGAATTGGTTTGCCAAGGCAGTAGTGACTGAGATGAAGCAAGAGGTTGAGGGTCAGGGAGACAGCTGAAGCTGAGAAAGCACAAGGTATGTCTGATGCAGGTAGCGAAAGGAGCCCAGATGGACCTTGGCTGCTACCAAATGTGCAAACTGCTGAGTGAGTTGGTGTTACTTTGATAAAATGGCAACAATTCTATCTGTCTTGCAGGGTTGTAAGGATTGGTATAACATACGACTTTCATCAGCCTGTTGACTTTCAGGAAAAGGCATCTTGATCCCTTACCTTTAGGCTGTAGTGTTTGGATGGACAACATAGAGTTAAGGGGAGGAGGATGGAGAGAGTGAAGATGCAGCACAGCAGTGAGTGAAGATTGCCGCTGTGTGTGGAAACTTCATCGGTGTTGGAATGGAATGTTCTGGCAAGATGGCGCCTGCTTCTAGGAGATGTACTACTGGGTTTTTCTGGATATAGAAGTGTTCCCAAGACAGTTCTCTTGGAGTAAGTCCAGCAGATTATTATATTTCCAAGTTGCCACTTCCAGATATTGGCCATTTTGGACTTGACCAGCCGCAAACCATACAGGACATTCTTATCAGGCCACATTTCATTTATCAATGAATGTGAATTAGAATTATTTGACTGCAAGCAACAGACTTCATCTAACTTAAGCAAGAATCCGTTATTGGATGGCTTCAGAGTGGCTTGCAAAGAATATAACTGAACAACTAGGCATTAGGCAGGGCAGAAACCAGGGCAGGTCTTGGTCCCTCAGCAGGTGGATGAATCCCCTAGAGAAACATCCTTGGATGACAGCTATAAATGCTTGGCTCTCCTGCTAGTCAAAGCTCAAGGTTCAGATTCCCTGGAGAGGGCTGTGATTGGCAGCTCAATAGAAATACACCACAGGAGAGAGATTTCTCTAAAGGAAGGAGGATGCCATTAGCAGGAGCAGGTAAGACGTTGACTCATACCTGCTTTTCTGACAGGGATTCTGCACTATGTCCAAGCCACCAGGTCACTCTGCTTCTGTGACATCTGAAGCCTGGTACTATCAGGCTACCTTGTCAGATTTGGTCTTTTTCTTTTCTCTTTCCTGACAGGGTCTCACTCTGTTGCCCAGGCTAGGGTTCTGCGGCATAATTATCACTCATTGCAGCTGCAAACTCCTGTGCTCAAGTGATCCTCCTGCCTTGGCCTCCTGAGTAGCTGAGACTACAGGGGTGTGCCACTACACCCAGCGAATTTTTTTTAAAAATATTTTTTGTAGAGATAGTTTCTTGCTATGTTGCCCAGGCTGGTCTCAAAATCCTGGCCTCAAATGATCCTCCCTCCTTGGCCTCCCAAAGTGTTGGGATTATAGGCATGAGCCACTGTGCCTGGCAGACTTGGGCACTCCTGAGTGTTTGCCTTGTCTCCTTGGTTCCCCCATGCTTGCCAAATCTATGCAAAACACATTTTGGGGAAACCCCCTAGGGATGGTACTGCTCTCTTGTCACATAAGGGTATACCTTTGCAGAGCCTCGATGGCACTGTCAACCTTAGTGCTTACATTTTTCATGCCTTTCTAAGCCTTTGAAGATACTCTGCCCTCTGCTTGAGGTGCTTTTTACTGTGCTACAAATGCCTACTCACCTTCAAGCTCAAATGTCACCCCTTCTGTGAATACCACCCTGCCTGAAGTCTGTAGTTTAATGGCAGAGGCTCATGTAGAATCCAGATCCCTTGGTTTCCGGTTAGAGTCGTTACAGTACAGGGGCTAGTAATTAGAGCTTTGGAGTCAAATAACCCTTGGTCTGAGTCCCAGTTCTGCATTTATACTTTATGTAACCTTGAAAATGTTCCCTACCATCTTGAAGACTTGAGTTTATTTTCTTTAAAGGAGATATTAACAGTACCAACTTCGTATGTTCAAGGGAAAATTAAACTAGGTAATGTATGTAAAGTGGTTTGCACAATGCGTGGCACGCAGTAAGTGCTCAATAAAAGTTAGCTATTATTGTTGTATTGTGTTTTGGTCCCAGGAAGATTATGTAAATGCATTAAAGTGTAGAAAGCTTTAAAATCCTTAGGGACAAGTAGAGTAACCATAACATACAAAGACTGAAGAGGCCCCAGGGAAGAGTCATCATTGGAAGTCTGTTACTGCAAAAGTTGTAAACAAACCTTAAAATACTAATTAGGCAAGTGCATAACTCACTATCCTAAATAATGAAATATGTGTGGTGGTTGTTCATGGTTCAAAATAATACATTCTAAATTAGTCACTCAGAGCATTATTAATAACTAAACACAGTCTGCAAAGAAGTTAATGTTGTATTTTTTTAATGCTCATGAATTTTATAATAAGAGAAAATATCAAAAATAGACCCTTTTGAGATTAGTATGGATCTCTAAGATAGTCTGGTTTTGTAGGAAGATTATTGGAGTTAGAATTGGAACACCTGTTTGAGTTCTGGCTCTGCTGGTCATCAGCTGTGCAATTTTGGGAAAGATAGGCTTTCTGTGTATTTCCTCACATAGGTAATCTACATGAAAGGACCTTAAACATTGCAAAATGCTTTTTAGACTATAAATTGTAGTTTGATTCAAAAGTATCCTTATGAAAACAAAGCATTCATTCATTCGTTCCTTCCTTTGCTCTTTCGTTCATTGATAAACACCTATTATAAGCTTAGCGTGGTAGAAGTTGCAATGTCGGATCAAAAGCCAGCAGAAAAATGTTATGTCCATTCTTAGGAAACCAGTAGACTAGTTAAAAGGACAATATACATACAGCATGTCTAAGTAAATGCATCCTTCTAAGCTTTTCCTGCATTTAAATCTAGGGAAACACAAAGTGAGTAAGAGAAAGATTAGGACTTACACAAGGAAAGCCATTTTGAAGGAGGTCTTAGATTGTGTCCTGTAGTAAAAGGAAGGGAAGATGGGGAGTGGAGAGGGAGGAACAATTTACGTGGCTGGATCACCATGACTAAGACAGATGAGGAAACAGTGAAGACATGTTTGGTAATGGTCAGTCAATAATCAATCAGAGGACACATTTCTTTGGGTGTGGTACGAGTCTAGCACTGTCCTAAGGTGCTGTGGGGGATGTGGGAGAAGGAAGAGGCTCAGTCTCCATCCCCTGATAATTTTAGCATGAGGGGAGCTGAGACAAATGCTGGCAAAGCCTCTGAAGAAGAGATAGGGCATGAGTTCAGTGCTGCAAGTTGTGAAACTGAACTGTGGGGCTAAGCCATCTGGTAACGTCTGGCTGATACAGAGAAAGACTGTACCTTTAAATTCACAGCTGAAGAAAACATGTCAGTTTGCCAAGTTTTTGCTAAGCCATCCTGAAAAAAAATATTCAACAACTTTCACCAGCCAGAGGCCCCAATATCCAATCTCTGTCTCAAATGATAAATGATGTTTGTCAGTTGACAAAGCAAATGGCCTCGACCATTTGAGGACATGGCCCTGCTGTGCGTAGCACTCCTGTTGAACCAGTCAAGAGCACCTTGAGGTGAGAAAAAGTTGTTTTGTGCATGAACCCTTCGGAGATGGCCTGGAAACAAGCAGCCATTGTCACTTCGGGGTCAGTTCCTCATTAGGAGCTGAAACCCTGGTAGGAAATGGCTATCTCAGCAGAAGAGGATTTCTCAGGTCTGCTGGCTGGATTAGCTAGGAATGGCCTGCAACCTTGCTGATGGGCATGTACTTTGGCTAAATTTCTGCTGGGATCTTTGCCCTTTTTTTGTAGTATCCCCGGAATCCTGTTGCTTTAGAGCAGAAGTTAGAGTGTGAAAACATCAAGGGGTACAGCTCACATTGACGCTAATAGCACAGTTGATGGTGTTGTGCATGGGGGTGGTGCAGGGGTAAGGTATAAGTAATTTTGGCATTGTGGACTATGGTGCTCTCAGTTTCCAGGTGTTTAATCTCCCTGGCTCCCACCCACTGAATGGTAGTGTCATCCCCAGTTATGTGACTGTTAAAACTGTCTGCACATTTCCAACCTCCACTGCCAGGGTTTATACAGAACCCAAAAGCACTTGGGGTGATGGACGCTTGTAGGGAACCTGTCCTTCACCTGGTCCCAGCCTGCTCTGCTGTTCTCTAGGAGCCTGGAGCAGGGTTGGGTCTCTGCCTTTCTCAAAACTGATCCCTGGGGGTTGGGGTGTTGAGGGTGGTGGACTGTGAGTTAGATTTGGTGTGTTCCTTACTCTGCTTTTTGAGCTAGGTGTTTACTCCATGCTGAGCCCTCTGGAAGAGTCCCTCAGCTTTCCAGAAGGAGGTGAGGGCACGGCATCGGGCTCAAAGAAGCTGGGAAAAGGAGACAAACGAGGTCAATTGGGTAGATATGGGGACATTACTGAGGTCTCACTGCAAACAGTTCCTAGCAAGAAGGGCTTTCCAGTTGATCCAGTCCAAGCTGAGGGCCAGGCAGGGAGAGAACCCCAAGGTCAACTGGTCTAACCACTTGTTCCTGTGTTTTCTAATGTGTGGTCCATTGATGACTCACATTAGATTGACCTGGGGTGCTTGTGAAAAATGTAGATTTGTGGTCTCTACAACCTTCTGTGTCAGGTTTTCTGGATTCGGGGTTGAGAATCTGAGTTTTCAAAAGCACCCCAGGTGATTCTTCTTCAAGTTCCATGTTGAGAGAACTAAGGATCTAGTCAATGCTTGAGATCCTTCTTTAAGAACTCTGATTCATAACAGTCTATCTTTGGTCATCTTTAGTGGATGAGGTCTCATTTTCTTTGGAGACAGCCCATTACCTCTCTGGATAGCTCTGGTCAGCAAAACTTCCCAATCGGAAAGGTATGATCTCATTGGTGGGAAACCCCAAGCCCAAACTGTGTGTGTGAATACATGCATTTCCAGTAGACTTGAAAGCATACACACTTTTTAACTAAGTGTGGCTCCTCATGGGAGGGAGAGTGAAATGTGGGTAAGTGGGGAAGTTAGTTGGGGAACTGTGACTTTTTATTTTGTGTATGTATGTATTGTTCAAATTTTTCTTTTATACTCTACATGTATTAGTTGTGTAATTTAAAAAATAAGAGACAAAACAACACCAACATTGTTGTTCTTTACATTGAGCCCAAATCTACTTCCCCATTTTCTCGTCTAGTTCTAAGGGATTGCACAGAATGCCGTTTCTCCCCCATCTGCCAAATGTTTTGGAAGAGCCAGGCTCAGTGGCATGCTCCTGTATTTCTAGTTACTTGGGAGGATCACTTGCACTCGGGAGTTTGAGACTAGCCTGGGCAACATAGCAAGATCCCATTTTAAAAAGTTGGTTTATTTTAAAAAAGAAATTCAATGGAATTTTTAGAAAAAGAAGTTTTAAAATGCTGTTAGTTTGTTTCTTTTGTGGCACCAGCTCTCTAGGCCAAGTGGTCCTGGTTCCTTGACCCTTGCACTGAAGTCTTCCAGGAAACGACCCCTATGCTTGGTAATGCTGTTCAGCTTGACTATATTCTGTGAAAATTATGCTCTGTGTTCTGTACCGAGAGCAGTATCCTGGGTGTGCTTGGAGCAGTATGGAGGGAGCAGGACAGTCATTTTCATCTCCCTAGGTCCTGTCTTTCCATGAATGCTGTTGCAGCCTTCTTGGCAGCGGTGTCACAGTGATGACTGCTATTGAGCGGAGAGTCTATGAAAACCTCGCAATCTTTTTCACACTGGCTGCTGCCAGGGCTTATTTGACCCCACCCTGTACTGCTTTCAGTTGGCTTTCTGTACCCTACTGGAGAACCTTAAACTAATTCCTATTAAACTTCATCTTGTTAGGCTTGGCTCATTGATTCAGGAGCTGAAGCCACTTTTCTTTTTGAATCTTGATTTTGTTCTCAGCAGAAACCTCTTTTTGCAAAGTTTTATTTTATTTGACTGCCAGAGGGTGGGGGGAAGCTCTCTTTATTTTGAACGGGAGACTCAGAAAATCAGCCTGAGCTTGGCATTTGCTAGTACCCTGAACAAATGCAGAATTTGCTGCCAGTCTGATTGGACACGGCTCCACGTCAGGGTCTGCTACCTGCAGTCTCCTATGGTGGATCCCATGACATATGCTGCCAGGCTGGAAGGAAACTCTGCAGACAGCAGGTCCCCTTCCCAGACAGATGGGGGTCTCTCCTTTTCTGAAACACCCCCTGGGAAGCCTTGATTGGGAGCATCTTCCCAAAATGGGATGTCTGTGTATTGTGAGTGGCTTTATTGCTCAGAGCATCTGGATATGTTGTGATAAACAGCATGATAGATGATTTTAATGCTTCTGGAATGGGTTGCCCAGACAGAAGGAACAGATCAGAGAACATTTGCCTCCCTATTGCTTGGAACAGAGTGGGGTTACTCACAAAAAATTCACCTGAGTGGTTCTTCTGCTCATTGCAGTAGCAATTTTTGCACTGTGGGCCTGAGGGGGACTTAGTGAAGGGGATATTTACTTGAGCTGGATGGAGAGAGTGTTCATTTATATGTTCAGCAAAGAATCTTTGAGGTTTGAGGGTCTCTGTGCTAGGGCATTGAGGATAAATGGCAAGAAAACTAGACATGAACCCCGTGCTCACATGCTCTCAGGTTAGTCAAAGAGGCATATGTTAATGGAATGATGGCTCAAGTACACGTATAATTACAATGGTAAATGAACAAAGAGAACATGTTGTTCTGCTGAGTATTCTAATTTCAGTCTAGAAGGTCAGGGAAGGTTCTCTGAAGGGGTGACACTTCAGCTGAAATCTGCAAGTTGAGTGGTAAGTAACTTGGCAAGGAGGTGGAAGGTATCACCTTCAGATACCTAAAAACATCAGATCTCGTGAGACTTATTCACTATGACAAGAACAGTATGGGGGAAACTTCCCCCAGTTATCTCCCACTGGGTCCCACCCATAATGTGTGGGAATTATGGGAGCTACAATTCAAGATGTGACTTGGATGGGGACCCAGCAAAACCAAATCAGGCCCTGTGGCAGATGGGAGAATAGGACGGGTAAGCACAGGAAAGAAGGTTAGTCTGGGTAAGGAGAACAAGGAGGGAACACGTTACAGTGTAAGGTTAGCAATATTATTAAAGATTGTGGTAATAATCATGTTGACAATAATAATAATGTTTTTACTGAAGGTTTATGGTGTTCCAAGTACCATGGAATGACTTCGTATATATTAATTCATTTATTTTCTCTGACAAAGTTATAACATATGTACTTTTACTATTTCCATTTTACAGAAGAGGAAATTGAGACACAGAAAAGTTAAGTAACTTCTCTAAACTGATAAGGGGCAGTGCTCTGCAAGGTCTTAGAGTTCCCTGTTGCGATTTGTTCTTTATCTTAAGAACTCTGGAAAGCTATTGAAGATTATAAGCAGGGTGGAGATATGATAAGATTTGTGTTTGGAGGTTGCTCTGGCTGCTAGGTGGAGAATGGATGGAAAGGACCGAAGGGGAAACTGGGGAAAGCAAAAAGAGACAGCTGTCTCTGGGGTCCAAGTGAGAGATGCCACCAGCTCATGCTGGCATGGGGGGCGTGGGGATGGAAGGAAATAAACTGGTTTGAAAGGTGAAATGTTTTTAAAGTAAATCAAGAGCTGGTAAGGGATTGGACAGAGGGTGAAGGAGAAGAAGATGTCAAGGATGACGCCTAGGTTTCCATCAAATCTAACTGGATGAGTGGGGAAAATGATGAGTTGTGCTTTTGGTACAATCGATTTGATTACCTGAAAGAGAGAGAGCCAAATAGGCAGTAGGATATGAGCTTCTGGTGCTCAGAAAAAAGGGCTGAACTCTGATTCTGGGAGTCATTGATGAGTAGGTGGTAAATGAAGTTGTGGCCTGGATGAGATGGCTTAGGGAGAGAGTAAAGAGGAAGAAGCCAGGTGGGCCTGGGACAGACCCAGCCTTAATGAAATCTAATGTGCTGGCCAGATAGAGGAAGGTAAGCTTAAGGAGGGGACAGAGAAGGAAGTGGCCAGAAGATGCAAACCAGGAGAATGTGTGGGCACGGTTTCCAGGAGAGAATGTGTTTGTGGGAAGAGTCAGGGTTACCAGTGCTGTATGCTGCTGAGATGTCAAATAATATGAGGAATAGACATTGTCCATGGAATCCAACAAAAAGGAGATCGTGTTCACTTTCTAGGGTGCCATAGCAAATTACCACAAACTGGGTGGCTTAAAACAACAGGAATTTATTCTTCTACAGTTCTGGAGGCAAGAAGCCCAAAATCAAGTTGTGGGCAGGGCTGTGCCCTCTCTACAGGTTCAATGGGAGGATCCTTCCATGCCTCTTTCAGCTTCTGGTGGTTGTCAGAGATGCTTGGCGTTCCTTGGCTTGTAGCTGTATCGCCCCATTCTCTGCCTCCATCTTCACAAGGCCTTCATAGGCTTCTCCTCTGTGTGTCTTCATGCCTTTCTCTCTTTTTATAAGGACACAAGTAACATTAGATGGGGCCCACCCTAATCCAGTCTGACCTCATCTTAACTTGATTATGTCTGCAAAGAACATATTTCCAAATAAGGTCAAATTCACAGATCCTGGGGGTTAGGACTCAAACACATCTTTTTGGGGTGCACAAGTTAATTTATAACAGATTTCATCAGTAACTTTGAGAGCTATTTTTTGTGGCAAGATGAGGGAAGATGTCCAGAGTGTGTTGAGAAGAGATCGAGAGGTGGAAGATAATATGGGCTAGCAGAAGAAAAACAACTCTTTTAAGAAATTTGGCTGCATAACTGTTCACAGTAGCCAAGGTTTGGCAGCAACCTAAGTATTTATCAACAGATGAATGGGAAAAAATGTGGCACATATACATGATGGAGTACTATTCAGTCATAAAAAAGAATGAGATCCTGTCATTTGCAACATGGATGGAAGTGGAGGTCGTTATGTTACGTGAAATAAACCGGGCACAGAAAGACAGACATTGCATGTTCTCGCTTATTTGTGGGATCTAAACAATTGAACTCATGGACATAGAGAGTAGAAGGACGGTTACCAGAGGCTGGGAAGGGTAGTAGTGGGTACAGAAAAGTGGGAATGGTTAATGGGTAGAAAAAACCAGAAAGAATGAATAAGATCTACTACTTGGTAGCACAACAGGGTGACTGTCGTCAGTAATAACTTAATTGTATATTTAACTGTATATATAATAACTGAAGGAGTATAATTGGATTGTTTATAACACAAAGGATAAGTGCTTGAGGGGATAAACACCCCATCTTCCCTGATGTGATTATTGTGCATTGCATGTATCAAAACATCTCATGTGCTCCATAAATATATGCACCTACTATGTAACCACGAAAGTTAAAAATGAAACATTAAAAAAAAAAAAAAGAAATTTGGCTGCCTGGAGCACTAGAGCAGGAGACCAGTGTCATCAAACCTCTGAGCATCAGCTCCACTACAACTGGTGTGACCTTGGGTCAACCACTTCACCTGTCTGAGCCCTGGTCTCTCATTTGGGGAATGACCATGTTCACTTTAGAGTAAGTTGGAGCTCTTGTGAAACTTCAAGGAGATAAGGTACAGTAAGGTTTGCAGACTCTAAAAACAATAGGAGACACAAGTGATTATGGTTATGTGGTTTTAGGGAGACTCTGGCCCACATTTGGCAATATGTGTAAGGTAGGAGGCCTAGGTAGAACATCAGGGTTGGGTACCTCCTTCCTTCACTGAGTCTTCTGACCCACCCAGACGACATGAATACCTCTCTGTTGAGCAAGCTGGGCTTTCTGGCTGCACTCTGACCAGTCCTCCTGGAGGAACTGTGTATGTGTGGTTGTGTGGCATGGTGTTCCTCTGTCCTTGCCCATAGGAGGCTTCCCATCAGTCCAGTGTCTTACATACCCAATCTTGGAACCTCTGACACAGGCAGAGAAGTTGTAGCCTAGAGTCATGGCTCTTGGGTGCCAATGGGGGCCTAGAGGATTCTACCTGCTTAGATTCAGTGTCTGTTACCAGAGCAGGCTTCTAGCAGCCAAACCCCGAGACCTTCTGTGGGTTGACAAGGGGACACTTTGCCCCAGGGGCTGGGGAAACTGGGCAGAAGGTGGTTCTAGAGGTTCCACTGAGCAAGCTGAGGGCAGGTGGGACCCACAGTCTTTAGAGTAACTGGAGAGTCCCCTGCAGGGTGGAACTCAGTGGCGATGGGGCTGCAGGCAGCAGTCCCTCCCGTCCCTGATCCAGGAGTCAGGGAAGCAGAGAGCAGTGGTGTACTCTGTGGGAAAGGGCAGATCGTCCTCCCAAGGAAGAGGCTGGTTGGCTGCAGGGGCTCATTGCTAGTGATGATTAATTTACTCTTGCTGGATTTGTTGGATGTCAGACCCAGGTGCTGAGCTGGGTGACTGGGGAAGTGCCAGGCTGAGAGGCTGCAGCAGGGGGGCTGGGTGGCAGAGACTGCAGCAGGCATGGTGGCTACCAAGTGCAGGGTGTCTTAACAGGAAGAGAAACTCCTTCCAAAGCAGCCCTTATGTGCACATCACCCAGAGATCTCTTTAAAATGCAGATTTGTTTACGGTAGGTCTGGGGTAGGGCTAGAGGTTCTGCATTTCTAAAAAGTTACCAGGTGATGCCCATGCTTCTGTCTTACAGACCACACTTTTGGTAACAAGGGTAGGGGAAGGGGGGTTAAGTGTCAGCACTCGAGGGAATCTCATGGCATTCTATTGCAGGGGCTGCAGCCAAGTCTTCCAGGAATCAGGAGTTGTCAGCAGGGACAGATTGTCTCTTTGGAGCTGCATTGGTCTCTTGTCTGCACATCTGCTCTCTTCTCTGCTAGTCTGGCTTCCTCTGCAAGCAGTTGTAACTTAGCTTGCCCTTGACTGTCCTTACCATTGCAAGGACTCTGACCTCAGCCTCAGGGCACCAGCACCCAACTCTGTCCCGGCTGTAGCTCTTTTGTCTCTTAATTCAGACTTGTTTTTCCTCTCAATATTCTGATTGGTTCAGCCCTGTCAGGTGACCACACTCAGTCTAAGCAGCTGTGCTAAGGGGCCAACATGCAGGGTTTCTCCGGAGCCCTTTCAAGTAAGATTAGGGGACCGCACCCAATGGGAAGACTCAGTGAGGTGGGTTAAGAAAAATGCAGCCTAGCCAGGCGCGGTGGCTCAGGCCTGTAATCCCAGCACTTTGGGAGGCTGAGGCTGGTGGATCACGAGGTCAGGAGTTCAAGATCAGCCTGGCCAATATGGTGAAACCCCGTCTCTACTAAAAATACAAAAAGTAGCCGGGCGTGGTCACGGGGGTCTGTAATCCCAGCTACTCGGGAGGCTGAGGCACAGAATTGTTTGAACCCGGGAGGTGGGGGTTGCAGTGAGCTGAGATCATCCCACTGCACTCCAACCTGGGCGACAGAGTGGTGAGACTCCGTCTCAAAAAAACAAAGAAAAGAAAAATGTAGTCTTGATAAACTTTTTCAAAGATTATCAGAAACTTGAAAAAAAAAATGAAATTTTCATCATATATTTTGACTGCTTTCCAAAATGCACACTTAGTTTGGATTATTCATGGAACTAGGTGGGTGGGCACCATAATTTTCTTGCACCATAATTTAATTGTCCCCGGAAGGAGCAAGGGCTTAGCGTGAGCCCCAAATATGCCTCAAAGAGAAGTCAACAGGGGGCGCATAGAGACCAAGCACCTGTGGATTGAGACATATTAGGAGGTGGGGTAGGAAAGAACCTGAGATGGGGCTATTTGTTGGTTCATATGCCCCAGGTCAGATCAACTTTGAAGAAACTGCTGTAGCATCTTTGCAGCCCAGGAACAATGACCCAGGCACTAGATCTCAGGTGCAGGAGGAGGGACTAAATTTAAGTGACAGCAATAGGGTCTGGAGAGGGGGAAGGGTTATGGCTGATTCACTTGGGTTTCTAGACCTAAAAATGTACAGATATGGAAACAAGACCTACAGAGATTCTGACCCACTCAAGGTTAACTTCCCGGTTGTGGCTGAGCCAGCCAAGAAAGTCAGTGTCCTAACACTCAGCCATGAGCTTTTCTGAAATTGAGGGGACTCTTAAGAATATATAATACTACCAAGCTTTTTGTTCACACAGAGTTTGCAAAGCAGTCATGGAGGACTCTCTGAAGAAGGGCAAACGGTCCCTGAGGGGGAGGAGCTGCTTGCTGCAGGAGCTCATTGCCAGCAATTATTAATCCACTCCTGCTGGATCCGTCTTGGGGGCCTCCCGCGCACAATAACATTAGAAGTGTTGGCAGCTTCGGAGGGAGAAGCCCTGCTCAGAGGGAGGAAGGTGGGACTCGTCACAAGGTTGCTCTGCTCCCAGTTCCTGCTCTTGGGAGAAATGCTCAGTGCTTTTGGGCCTGGGATCAGGCTGCTGAGGACACAGTGTTCTGCGGATGGTGGCAGATCTTGGAGAAGGGACAGAAACTGGGCCCAGAGACTGGAACTTATGCAAATCAGGCCTGAGGATGGCTCAAGGAGGGGGCAGTCCCTGCCTCATGCCTCTTCCCTCAATATACCCAGAGCTAAACACCTCAGGAATGAGGAAAAAGAAATCTTCAGGAGGAACATAATCTTTCACCATCAATGCTAAGCTTTGTAGGAGGGTGTGTAGGTGTGTATGTGTGTATGTGTGGGGAAAGCAGTGAGCCCTCCTGTTCTCTTGAATTCTTGCTAAAATATTCCACACGTCTAAATGCCTATGGGGCAGAGAGGTTTAGCAGAAAGAAAACTTGGTGGCTCAGGAAGCAGGAGAATGGGGTTAAAAATTGCATTAGGCCCGGGAGCAGCTGAATGCATCTTTCAGGGACTGGAGGTCTCCAGAACTTTTTTTAAGGATCAGGTTTCTCAGAGCTGCTGCATACTGTCATGCACGCTGGGCACTGAACAGTTCCAGGGGCTGCCAGTCCCACTGTGAAGATGAAGCCCCCAGCAGCAGCCCTATTTTGTGTAAGTTATTAAATTAGGGATGACCTACAGCAAAACCGTGAAATTTAGAAACAGTGTTTTCTACTCCGTTCTCTGTGCCCCTCCTTTTCCTGTTTGGCAACTCATGTTCTAGCAGTTGCCTAGCCAAAACTGTCTATTCCCCAGTTTAAAACTTTCCCTTCAGTTTTCCTCGCAAGTCACTCCACTTCCTTGATTTCCTCAGCATGACTGACTCAAAGAGAAAGTCCATCTGACAAACAGTGTGCTAAGCGAAACAGTCATGCAATCAGAGAGCCGGGAGGGATGGGGCAGGCCGCCCTGGCCAGAGGTGACAAACCCTGCGCCAAGGATTGTGATTTATTTTTAAATTCAAATGTGGAGGCCTTCCCTTGGGGTGTGTTTTTTCTATTTCTCCGCAACCCCATAATTCCTTATCATTTCACAACTACCTGCTTAAATCGGTTATGTTACCTGTCGCCTTGAGGTGGATACTTCTAAATTTATTGAGCCCCCACTCAGTGCCCTCCCTCACTTTAGAGATTAGGAAGCTGAGGCTCAAAGAGGTGGCATAACTTTCTTAATATGTTCAATCTCCAACGTGTATTGGCTTTTTAAAATTTGGGAGCTGTAGGGGAAACTTTGGGGAATAAATCTCAGATGGCGGGGAGCTGCCCAGGGTCACATCGTTTGTCTGCTGGCTGGACTCCCCAAGCAATTTGTTCATGGTTTCCCTAACTGTAAAATTAGGGCATGGGACTACTTCAACTCAGATATTCCTTCTGGCTTCTTCATTCTCTAATTCCTCCTCTAGAGAAGTTGGGGAGATTCCACTGACAAAGGTTAATAGTTAGAGTCTCTCAGGAATTCACATCTCAGCAAAGTGTGTGCCCCATAAACAACTGGATCAAAGCAGATTAGAATCATTTTCCCACTTGTCTGATAGTTAATACCTGAGAAACTAATTGGATTGCTATATGATCCCTCTAATTTAGGTAAGATGGCCTAAACAATTAGATCAACCCTACAGTAGTCACTAAATTGAATCAGCACTGGCTTCTCATTTGGCTCTGTTATCACCACTTGATCACATGATTTGTAGAGAGGTGTCTATTGGCCTAAATTCTGCATTATAGGTGTGTCGTAAAGAATATGGCTGACCTCTATCTTTGGTTCCAGGAAGGCAGTCTCTAAACTTTTGGAATTTCTCAGGTGGTAGAAGTGTCTTTGTTTTTCATGGTAGGCCCCCTTGATCACACCGGATAGTTTATGGTAATGAAGTGGCTCAAGGTGGGCCCCTAGAGTTTATGCTAAGGAGATAACCCAGGATGTGGGCTGACCATGCCAGAAAGACCTATATAATGAAACCCCAATAAAAACACTGGTCACCAAAGCTTGGGTGAGCTTCCCTGGTTGGCAATGTGAACACAAATTGATACACACTGATGTTCTAGGAGGACAAAGCTTTGGGTTTGAGACCCTCCCAGACCTCATGTTTATCTGCCTTTGGCTGGTTCTGATTTGTGTCTTTTTGCCATAATAAAGCTATAATCATAAGTGAAGACTGGGCATGGTGGCTCATGCCCGTAATGCCAGAACTTTGGGAGGCTGAAGAGGGCAGATAACTTAAGGCCAAGAGTTTGAGACCAGCCTGGCCAACATGGTGAAACCCTGTCCCTACTAAAAATACAGATATTAACTGGGCATGTTGGCATAAACCTGTAATCCCAGCCACTTGGGAGGCTGAGGCATGAGAACTGCTTGAACCAGGGAGACGGAGGTGGCAGTGAACCAAGATCTCGCCATTGCATTTCAGTCTGGGCAGTAGAGTGAGACTCTGTCTCTTAAAAAAAAAATGTAAAGTGCTTTCCTGAATACCTGAATATTGTGGGTCATGCCAGCACATAGTGGTGAGTAGGAGCCCCTGAATTTGTAGCGAGCTGGTCAGAAGTGAGGGTACCCTGGACTTGTGGTTAGTATCTGATGAAAGGACAGTCTTGTAGAAGACTGTGTCTTTAACCTATGAAGTTGGGCCCAATTCCAGGTAGTAGGAAAAAAAAAAAGGTAAGAAACAAGAGCTGATGTAGAGAGGGGCTGGTAGGTGATGTTAGCAGCAGCAGTGAATCCATATGGGTCTGCAGCAACCTCATTCTTCCTTGTCAGCAGAAATAATTTGGCTGAGAAGCAGAAGGCAGGAGGAGAGACTAAGGTAAGTTTTAGAGCAGGAGTGCAAGTTTACTGAAAAGCTTTAGAGCAGGAATGAAAGGAAGGAAAGTACACTTGGAAGAGGGCCAAGCGAGTGACTTGAGAGATCAAGTGCATGGTTTGACCTTTGACTTGGGGTTTCATATGTTGGCCTACTTCCAGGATTGCATCCCTCCTCCCCGGATTCTTCCCTTGGGGTAGACTGTCCACATGCACAGTGACCTGCTAGTGCTTGGGAGGGAAGCATGCGCAGTGTGTTTACTGGAGTTGTGTGTATGCTCACTTGAGGCATTCTTCCCTTACCAGCCAAATGTCCCCAGGAGGTCATATATCAGTTAAATGCCCCCAGTGCTTCATGTGCATGTTTGAAGCCGCTGGCCCAGCTCCTGCGGTCTTATCAGGAAGCTGTTGATCACTAGTTTCAGGTGTTCCTGTTTATTAGGAGACTGCTTTTCCCTGGCACTGTCTGTGACCAATGATTATTTTAGAGAGACAGCTTAACAACCGCCTGACCATCACCTGATGGTTGCCTGACATTCCTGAGGGAATGTCGGAGGGGGAGTGGGGGAAGCCCTCTCCTGCTCTGCTCATGTCTGACTAGCTACCTCTGTAACAGAGAGAAGAAATTCTAAGAAGGCTCCAGGACCATGCCTTCCACATATCCAGGACATGGTTTCCCATATGTCTGTGGGCACCCCTCTCTGCTCTCTTCCCCCCATCCTGGGCCCTAGTTCTCTATTCTGGAAAAAGCCACCGATTCTTTGGGGAGATGGTCTGATTAATAGCTCATGGTCTGATTAATAGCTTTCAGGATGAGCAAAATATTGATCCAGAGTGTGGGCTCTGGAGCAGAGTGCATGGGTTCAAATCCTGGCATTACTCTTAATCATCTGTGTGACTCTAAGAAGAATCACTTAAGCTCTCTGTCTGTTTTGTCATCTAGAAAATGGGGATAATAACAACCCTTGCCTCACAAATTAAATGAGCAGTTACATTCAAAGTGCTTAAAAATTGCCCATAGCCTGTGGAGATATGGGAACGCTTTTACACTGTTGGTGGGACTGTAAATTAGTTCAACCATTGTGGAAGACAGTGTGGCAATTCCTCAAGGATCTAGGACCAGGAATACCATTTGACCCAACAATCCCACTACTGGGTATATACCCAAAGGTTTATAAATCATTCTACTATAAAGACTCATGTTCACGTGTGTTTATTACAGCATTATTTACAATAGCAAAGACTTGGAACCAACCCAAATGCCCATCAATGGGTTAGACTGGATAAAGAAAATGTGGCACATATACACCATGGAATACTATACAGCCATAAAAAGAATGAGTTCATGTCCTTCTCAGGGACATGGATGAAGCTGGAAGCCATCATTCTCAGCAAACTAACCCAGGAATAGAAAACCAAACACTGCATGTTCTCACTCATAAGTGGGAGTTGAAGAATGAGAACATGTGGACACAGGAGGGGAACATCACACACTGGGGCCTGTTGGGGGTTGGGGGCAAGGAGGGAGAGCATTAGGACAAATACCTAATGCATGTGGGGCTTAAAACCTAGATGATGGGTTGATAGGTGCAGCAAACCACCATAGAACATGTACACCTATGTAACAAACCTGCACGTTCTGTGCTTGTATCCCAGAGCTTAAAGAAAAAAATGCCCAGAGCATGGGAAGGCCTCCATTAGTTATTCTTATTTTTATTCTCCATTGAGCTCTGTCAACAAAGGCAGCATAATGTACTCTAAAATGCTTGGGTTTTGCAGATAGACAGACCTGGGCCCTAAATTCTACCCCTGCCACTGCCTTGCTGCCCAATTTTGGGTAAGATGTTTAGCTTCTTAGTGCTCAATTTTCTCATCAACAAAATGGAGCCACTGATATTTTCAGTATTATCCCAAGGCATAAAAATGATGTAATTTAAGTCCCTGACCCATAGTAAGTGCTCGGTAAGTGGTAGCTGTGATTACTGGCTCTGCTGGTTGATGTTTGTGGCCTATAAGCTGCCTGCTAAGGTGCATAGAGTCAGAGGAAGGAGGGTGGGAATGGAAGTTCAGTAGTGGTATGGTGAGCCAGTACTTGGAGTCCCTGAACCTGAAAGAAGTTGTAAAGGTTAGGTCAGGTTGCTAAGGGATTGGAAGTAGGGAAGGGAGAGGCCTGGTGCCTCTCTTGAAGATGCTCCCACAGAGCAACCTGGGGGGTGGGCAAGAACCAGCAACTCAGGGTTGTCTCCAGGAAGGTGAAATTCATTGCTATTCTCTACAAAAGGCTTTGTTATTTATATGTCACACTGTTTATTTATTGAATAGGTATTTGACAGAAGTATCCTCAGCAGAGCACATCAGTGGGGATGGTGTTTTACCAGCAAATAAATTAGAATCATGGAGTTAGCTAAGGCATAACTAAGTACATGGCATAAATATGTCATTTGGCCATTATGAATTCATTCATGTACACGAATCTTTAATGCAGCTCTATCAAGCCTTTAAATGAAATATTCTCTTTATATCAGGCCTGTATTTTAATTATAGGCAGGAATAATACTAGTGCATCCTCCAGGAGCTCTGGAAGTTGGCTAGTGCTCTATGTGACCGCTTCTATCCAAGACCTCAGAGCATGCCCAGCCCCAGCCCAGGACAGCCCCCAGCAGCACGCCTGACCTCTCCCCTTCCTTCCTCTCTCAGCCCTGCTTCTTTCTCCTCCTGTTGCAGTAGTGCATTGGAAAGCAGAAGGAGAAACAGGGGTGTGAAGCAGGGGAGGACAGACAGCAGGGTAAGGCCCTGGGGCTCAGCCAAGGCACGCGAGGGGAATAAGGTGCTGGGATCAGTCGAGCCCCCCCTGGAGTCCAAGGCAAACATTTCCAAAGTGCTCCTGACTGACACTTCAATTCCTCATTCCCTGCTGAGAAAGCTTGCTTTCTAAGAATTGCATTTGAAAGGACAGTTACCCCCTCCCACTGACCTTTGCCTATTTTTCTTCCTTGTGGGGAAGAAAGGAGGAAAAAGAACTTAAGAAAGCAAAGAAAGAGACTGTCACAGTGCCCATTCCTTGGCTATCAATCATTGGTGGGGGTGGAGGAGGTGAATTGGGAGAAACCAGAAGGGGTGCTGGAAGGTCCCAAGCTGCTTGTTGAAGAGCTGAAAAGTTTCCATTTCTATTCAAATATTATTAACATGATGGGAAAAGAGCCATTTCCCAAGCTTTCTTATAAGTAATTTCTACCATGAATGCAGCTTCATGTGCTGTTTCTCTTCTTTTCTCCTACACTCACTAGTGCCACACACATCTTCATTGTGTTTCTTATTGCCGGCAACCTAGGATTATTATTATTTTTTTCTTGACCAATTTATACTGATTGTGTGGGAAGTTCACAAGATATGGTGGGTGGTGGGGGGAACCTCAGAAATCCCTACCCTGAATGCTGCGTTTCTGATGCAGGTCTTCAAACAACCCATAGGTTCTTGGGTAAAAGAGTCAACTTTGCTATTATTTGGACTCACTGTTCTTAGGATTCATTCTCCCCTCCCTCCTGGCTCCCCCACCCCCATTCCCAGATAATGTAAGATAACTTGAAGGCTCCCAGGAAAAGGAACCAACTCTAATAAATTTCTGTTATGCAACTTTTTTTTTTTTTTTTTTCATGTAGGAAGTAGAAAGAAAGCAAACTGTATGTCAGTAGTTATCAGGGTTTGCCTGGATCCCAGGGCTTGCTGGATGAGGGAAGGTGGAGAGGGTTGGGAAAAAGGCACCTTGATCTTGATGGCATCAAACATGCTCATCATGACATTCTTCCATGTTCCATGGAATGAGTGTACCCATTTTATTCTTGACACTGGGCATGGAAAATATATTCTTTTCCATATCTTGTATTTACAGCAACATGTTATTTACATGATATTTAAAAGGTGTTTTGAATCGTTGAGTAGGAAAGTTCTAGAATGGAGGATGACCTTAGATATCATCTTGTTCATGTCTTCATTTCCAGAAGAGGAAACTGAATATGGACAGCAGGGTCTTAAGTAAGAACACATACAGAGTTAGTGGCAGAAAAAGGATTAAGCTCAGCAGAGAGCAGACAATCGCCCAGAAGACTACTATAAATGGGCAAGTGGTAAATACTTACAGATGACCTTGCACACTCCATTATTTTAATTCATCAGCAAGTACACTCTTTGTAGCAGGTCCTGGGGACACAGAGAGCCATCCCTGGTGGATTTCTGGACGTGTGTGCCTAGAGGAAAAATGATAGGCACAAAGTGTCATTTCCAGAAGAGAAAAAAAAAGATGGCCATTTTTATCATTCCTGTTTCGTTTTCGTTTTTTTTTTTTTTTTTTTTTTTTTTTGAGACAGGGTCTCACTCTGTTGTCCAGGCTGGGGCACGATCAAGGCTTACTGCAGCCTCAAACTCCTGGGCTCAAGCAATCCTCCTGCCTCAGCATCCTGAGAGTGGAAACTACAGGTGTACACCACCACTTTGGCTAATTTTTAAATTTTTCTTTTGTAGAGACAAGATCTCACTATGTTGACCAGGCCGGTGTTGAACTCCTGGCCTCAAGTGATCCTCCTAAAGTGTTGGGGTTACAGGTGTGAGGCACCATGCTTGGCTATTTCTATTTTCAGATGGAAAAACCAAGGGTTGAATTGTCTTTTTCAGACATTCAATGGAATGTAATATGGACTGTAACTTCCTATGAGTCTGGGTTAGCTTGGGGTGCCAATGAAGAGAAATGTGTTAACAATGCACTGTGGATTCCATTCCCACCTCATCTATCCAGGAGCAGTTAGAATTTAGGGCTCCTCTGAGTGCCACTGTTAGATGGGAATGGGGAACAATCTAACACGAGGGAGAAGGTCTTAATGAGAAGAGAGGGAAGAGAGGCAAAGAAAGGAGGAGTACAAGTGTGGCAACAAAGTTCTGTGGTTAGTGCAGTAAATGAAAGTGCCTGGCCAAGGCATGAGTCAGTGGGAACTGAGGTCCAGTTTGTGCTGTTTGCCAAGCCAAGCACCTTGGTATGGGGTGAGACTGAGAGGTGTGAGGAAGATGTCGGGGGAGGGTGATGTTTTTTCTAATACATGTCAGTCCCACATAGGCTAGAGGTGCCTCTGCAACTACACCATTCTAGCCAGGTAGTGAAGAATGGGGGATAGAGGGAGGGGAGTCGTGGATGCTTGGTTGAGGAAGAAATTTTTTTTTTCCTTCCTTTTTAAATTTTAAAATATTTAACTGAAAAAGATTAAATATAGTCAAAGTGTACAATGTGATTATCTGATAAACATGTATGTTGTAATTACCACAATAAAGTTAATGAACACACCCGTCACCACCCGTGCTGTATATTAGGTCCCCAGAACGTGTTCATCTTTTAACCGAAAATTTGTACTTTTGACCAGCATCTCTGCATTTCCCACTCCGCTCCCCCAAGCCCCTGGCAACCACTGTTCTATCCTCTGCTCCTGTGAATTTGACTTTTCTAGATTCCACATGGAAGTGAGATCGTGCACTATTTGTGTTTCTGTGCCTGGCTTATTTCACTTAGCATAATATCCTTCATGTTTGGCTGTGTTATTGCAATTGATAGGATTTCTTTTTTTTAATGGCTGAAGAATATTCCATTGTTTCTATGTAGCATAATTTCTTTATCCATTCACATGTCAGTGGGCACTTACATTGTTTCTGTATCTGGGCTGTAGTGAATAATGCTGCAGTGAGAGTGGGAGTGCAGGGATCTCTTTGATACACTGATTTCATCTACGTGTATATACACTTCTGGGCATATACCAGATTATATGAAAGTTCCATTTTTATTTTTTGAGGAAACTCTGTACTGTTTTCCATAATGGCCATAAGAGAAAGAGATTTCTAAGTAAGCCTCAGAGTGAGCCGTTCATCTGCTCCCAGCAGCCCGAGCCTGTATCTCTCCTAGAGCTCTCCAACCTCTAGGGTTTCACACTGTGGGTAACAAAGGAGAGGGCAGAGGCACTCAAAGCATTACAATAGGGGCTTCTGCATTGTGTGTGTGTGTGTGTGTGTGTGTGTGTGTGTGTGTGTGTGTGTGTGTTTTGAGTGACAGCTGCTAGCTTAAAGAGAGAAAGTTGGTTTCAATTTAAATTTCTCCCTAGGTTATGGGAGTTTCGTTTTTGGTAGTGGGGGTGGCTTTGCCACCAACAACGTTTACAAATTGCCATAGATCCAATTCTGGTGTAAACCACTGAGCTCTGGAGGTTTTCTCTTGCTGCTAGGTTGATCCAGTGACCTCAGAGGGCATTGTGACGTGGAGAGTGAGCTGTGAAATGACACTTGAACAAAAGTTGCAGATGCTGGTTCTGCTGATGGGAGATTGTGTGTGTGCGCATCTCAGTGGATGAACTGGAGGGGAGAGGAGAGCGATCCTTTACAACTTGTAGGCACTAAACCTCTTAAATCATCATTGAAAAGTCATTAGAAATCTGGCAGAAGAGCACAGTGCAGATTGCCAAGAGAGGACACAAAACCTCATTTTCTCTCCACAATACCTGTAATGAACTGGAAGGGCTGGGGTGGAGCCGAAAAACAGATTTCCTGCCATAACTAAAGTCTCTTTTCAGCCTGGTTTGCCACAGTTTTGCAATGTGTTAGAATTTACATTCACGTGTTTGTTAACCATTCTTCAATGCAATGAAACGTTTTATCTGTCTGACCTCAACCTTTGCCATATGGTACCACAAACTGTTGAGCCGCAGTCACACCACGGGAGGGAGGGGGGCTGGGGGTCAGTGGGCTGGCAGCAGCACATTCAGTCCAGGCCTCAGTGGGACTCCATGACAGGAGTCCTGTCCCCACTCCAGGGAAGTCATTCCCACAAATTCATTTAAAAGGCAAAAATGCCCTTCATGAGCATGTGTTCTTTGCAATTGCTAAGTCTGTGTCACGATTGGTGCAAATTTTCATTGGAAAAGTTAAAGGAATGTGTGGGTCACTTGCAGCAGATGTGAGACCTATAACTTGATCATTTTTCAGGACCAGAAGCCTCAAGATGTGAGCTCACCTTGGGGTTTGGGACAGCACCTTCTGCCCTCTGTGGCTTAGTACGTATTAGCTTTCTGGAACAATGAGAACAAGTGTCCCAAGACTGGAGCAGCTGGCTCACCTGTTTTGAGGAACAGGGAGAGGACTCAGGGAGTCAGTCTCTCAATAGTTAACCCAGGCAGATTGTCCTTTGTACAGGACAAATTCAGTTAGGGAAAATTAAGTATTTCCTTGAGTGTGAACCACTGATGAGGAAAGAGAAAGATAATTAATTATTTGATTATTTGAGGCCAGGGACAGAGCGGTTTTAGAAGAGCTCTAAGTCTTATTGATTCATTACAAGGCCACGGGGACAACCAGACACTTTAGCTAATGCCAGTATGAATGTCCTGTGAAAGACACACCCAACAGAGCCTTAGAGTCACAGGCCATAGTGTATACTCATTTCCTCCCCAGCTCCCTACCTAGACAGGGGTGTACTCAAACTGTCACAGGCAGGTTTTATCTTATTCCCAAAGATCTCCCACAAGAGACAGACATATAGATCCTTTACTATCCTTTTCATCTTAATTGACTTTCTCTGCTTATATTTATTACTCGACTCTGCTCGTGTATGTGGGGGCAATGCCACCACTCAGTTTATTAGTGTTGAGAGTTTAGGATAACTGACCTTTGGAGATGGCTCCTAGCCTTATAATTTTAGGTCTCTGTGGCCATCTGTTCATTTGACAGGTCCATATTGACCGCTTACTATGCACTAGGTGCTGATGAACAGCAATGCTTAAAATGGATACGAAGCCCTGACTTTACGTTCAGGTGATATGTTTGGCTTCCTGTAGTTTGATCAAAGTACAAGCCATTGTTGATTCTACAGCACAGAGTATTTTGTGGTATACTGTGTGAACGTGTGACTCTTTTCCTTTTGTCCTAAGGAACTGTTCATTGGCCACTTCATCAGCAAGTATATATAGCATACTGACTATTTAGGGATTTCTGAAGCATCCAGCTCTGTGTTGTGCTATGCTGGGCCCACAAAGATTACATAATACTCTCATGATATCCTGCCCTCTGAGGATGAACATGGACAACAGAGTTCAGGGCCCACTATGAGCTCACACATCAGTTCCCTAAGTTAGTTAAAAAACTGTCCTTGTTCCATCTTTTGTCAACGTGTTCTTTCACTCTGGCTTGACTGACGTGAACAGTACTCTCATGGCCTCCAATTTGGAATCTAACTTCTTCTTTTTTTTTTTTTTTTCTTGAGACAGAGTCTCGCTCTGTCGCCCAGGCTGGAGTGCAGTGGCACGATCACGGGTCATTGCAAGCTCCACCTCCCGGGTTCATGCCATTCTCCTGCCTCAGCCTCCCGAGTAGCTGGGACTACAGGCGCCTGCCACCTCGCCCGGCTAGTTTTTTTATATTTTTGTAGTAGAGACGGGGTTTCACTGTGTTAGCCAGGATGGTCTCGATCTCCTGACCTTGTGATCCACCCATCTCGGCCTCCCAAAGTGCTGGACTTACAGGCTTGAGCCACTGCACCCGGCCTGGAATCTAACATCTTATGCAGAACTTTCATTAGCTCCCAGCGGGAGCATTGCTTGCAGCTTTTTTTTTTTTTTCCAGTGTTTGGCTCTGCAAACCTCTTTTTCCCTTAATTGATCAATTTTCCTGTTCAGAAATAGATACAATCAGATATATGGCTTGGTAGCCTCTCCGAAAAAGCATTAGCTTTGTCTACTTAGACAGGCATTAGGTTTGACACCCTCGAGGGTTGCTTTTCTTTTTCAAGAAAAATTAAGTGACTAAGTAAGAGGGTGCTAAAACGAAGTTGTATTATTGCTTGGCATTTAATTGGGAAACTTGCTAATGTGTCCTTTGAACTCTTAGTTTTCCCTTTCCCAGAGGAATTGCTGATACTTTGCTTTAATGGCAGCATAAAAATCTCAGTTTGACTCTGGGTGGCATTATTTGGGCTTTAAGAACTGCAAATTGTTGTTTTTAGTGTATTCATTGGTCTAGTGATTCTGACAGCCACCATATCCAAGTATCTGACTGTTCAAAGAAAGTTTCTAATTTGGAGGGCTTCTTAGCTCTTGGGATCTTGAAGTGTTCTATTGGTGGTTGGTATTCACAACTCCCATTTCATGAGGCTGATTTGTAATGGAAGCCAATGGTTGCAGGAGCGGTTGGGGGAGATGGGCAGAAATTGCTTTCCCTGAGTAAAGAATTATGATAGAGTGGGAAGGAAGTGGGCTTAGGAGCAAATAGACCTGCATCTGTATTCATTCTTCCCTTACTCATTTTTGTGCAAGGCTCAACAACTCCCCAAGCCTCAGTTTTTGCATTTACAAAATGTAAGCAATAGATATAAACCTTATCATAACTCAATTGTACAAAAATATAACTTTCAAAATTTTCTGATAACTGAACTTTACATCTATGATAAGATATTTTGTTCAGGATATAACTTAATCCCAGCCAACCTAGGGGCCCCTCCCACCTTTCCTTGTTTCTTGTAGTGTCAAAGCACTGGGGAGACCCAGTCCTGACCTTGCTATTATCTGTCCACCAAAATCCAACACAGTGACCTTTGACCCTTCTGGATCTTGATTATCCATCAAACTGAGGTTGCCGCTGAGGTGCCCCTTGCTCTTGTCCATGTGGACCCATCAGGTCCTCTGATTCTCTTTCTACTTTCATGTTATACATGAGACTTCTGCAATAATTTTGTTACTCTCATGCAACAGTGGGGCATAAAAATCTCTGTGGTGTAGTTAAGGTGCCTTCGTTTTGACTCATGGTACATTTCTCTCTAGAGGCCTCGCTGCCTGTCTGGGGCGCTGCTGGTCAATAGGTGCAGGGTTCCCTCTCTGGAGTTCAGCAACATCCTTTATATCATCCCTCTCCCTAGCAAAAAAAAAAAAAAATGGTCTAGTCTCCAGGGAAAGCTCTGCTCTTAAACTTCACTTTATTCAAGCATTTAACCTATGCCCAAGGTCCTTTTGAGTCTTATAAGAACATTGAATCTTTAGAATGGAATGCCAGAATATTTTTTTCTTTTCTTTGCTTTCTACTTCTTTCATCTGTCCCCTAATGCGATAAGTATTGACTGGTCCAGTTGCTTGAATTGGGAGCAGTGAAGAGGTGAAAGAAAGCAAAGTATCCAGAGCTAAGCAGAAAATCAATTAATCATTCCAAATATTATTCTGCCACATGGAGATAATAACATTCTCCCTGTAGAATTGTTGTGGAGTTCACATGGGAATGTGAAACGCTTGGTCCTGAGATGCTCAAAGAATAGATAGGTACCATAATCCATGCCATCTCTACTTCCCCTTATGGTTCTAAGGGAGTGTGAGCATCAAGGCTAGGTTTAGTGTCCCTTCTGCCACATCACTTTCTCCTTTGGTTTTCCTTATGTCAGTGTTCTTTATTTGTTCATTTGTTTATGTCAGGAACTAGGGAGCTATCTTGAACACCTCTCCTTTGCCTCCCTTTTCCTAATCATGTTCCCAAATCCAGTCATTGCCAAGTCTAAGTCTAGATTATTCTCTCTCTCTCCCTCTTTCTCCTTCTTCTCCTTCCACTTCTTTCTCTGTCTTCTCTCTTCACTACTCTCCCAACCCTGCAGTCCGGGTTTCTGCTATCTCTTTCCTAAACCACCATCCTATTCTCCCCATTGGTATCCCAATAGCCACTCTTGCCCACCTTTAATTCTTTCAGCAGCCAGAGGATGTACACACACACACACACACACACACCCCTCTGCTGACTCGCTTACTTCCCATTGCCTGATGGGAATGAAATGTAAACCTTACTCACATGTCCTGTGAGGCCCTGCCTGACCTGGCCCTCAAGCCTCATTTTATTTCACCTTGCCCCGTACAGATGCACAGCTCCAGAACCAGTGCATCCTCAGTGCTTTCGGCAGACCTGTCCCTGGGGGACACTCCCTTCCTCTCACCGCAGTTGATGCTTCTAGCTTTTACATCTCCCCATCAGATCTCCATGCTGACCTCTGACTTGCCCACTCTCTGCAGATGACCTGACCTCCAGCTTTGAGAAAATAGAGGGCATGGTTTCAGAGCTCCCTACACTGAAATAGTTTTCTCTTCACTGTTCCTTCTTTTCTCTCCCATTTCTCAGAACAGACACACCCCACAGTCTTTCCCTTAACTTCTGGTTCCCTCCTTGTTTGCTCTGCCTAGGATTGCCTGACAGAATACAGGACACTTGGTTCAATTAGGATTTCAGACAAATAGTGAGCAACTTTTTAAGTATAACTATGTCCCAAATATTGCACAGAGCTAAAAATTATTCATTGTTTATCTGAAATTCTAATTTAACTGAGTGTCTTGTATTATAGTTTTATTTTCAAAATCTGATAAACTTATCCTTATCCCTTTAAATGTTTCTCTTTCTCTCCTTCTACTGGGTACTCCCATGCAGCTTTGACATTTTTGCAAGATACTTCCACTGAAAAACTCTTGGAGGCTAGCAAATCATTCCCTTGATTCTGTTCTCCTTCAAGCTAGTACCCTATCTCTATAACCTTCCCTTGATTCTTCTTTACTTGTCTTTCATTCTTTTCGTCTTTGCAATATGATTTCCAGTTTCACCACTTGACACTCTTCTTAAATATCACAAATGCTTTCCAAATTGCTTCTTTAGAAATCTTCATATCCAATTAAACTTTTCATCTTGGTGTCCCGCAGATGTTTCCCCTCACATACTCTGTGCTCTCAAATGTCCAGCGTTAACTTTTAATTGCTGTCACAATTTCTCCCTCTTTCTGCTCCAATTGTTGTAATTTTAGAGTATCTACATAGATCTAGTTGCCTAGGTTACAACCCATGAAGTTACATTCAACTCTTTCCTTTTGTTTATCATTCCCAATACAATCGATTACAGGGTTTTATGACTTTTGTCTCTAGAATAAACTTTTCTCAGTGTTGTCCTTTTTTTAAACCTCCCTGTCCCTACATTAGGTTAGGTTTCCATCATTTTTCATTGGATTAGTACCATTTTCAGATCAAAAGGGATGCAACATTTTGCGTGTTTGATGGATATGCCAAATTAACCTCAGAGATTATACCAAATTTCATTCTTGTCAATAAGGGATTGTTAATTTTAAGGATTCCTTCCCAAAACTAACTATTGTCTTCAAAAACAACTTCAGGAATCCTTTAGGTAAATATTTCATTTTGAAGTTCTAATCACATTACTAATAAGGTTGAACAATTTTTAGCCTCCGTATCTTTATGCAAGTTAAAGCTGGATCTAAATCGCCTGCTTAAAATCTTTCATGGCTTCCCATTGCCATGAGATGAGATCTGAAATCCTTGGAATGACAGTTAATGCTTTTCACTATCTGGCCCCCAAATATTTTTTCAAATTATATTTCACACTATCACCTTCTCCTCCTCCATGGAGTAATAGGGAGTGCAGAAGGAGGGTTAGGTGGTGAATTCTTTGAGGTCAGCAGCTGTGCCTTTTCTCTCTCCTACTACTGTAATTCCAGCTCTAGCACATAATAGGTGCTTAGTGAGTAGAAAGGTGATGAGTCAGAATGAGTGAATGGGAATGAAGGCTTTAGTGGAGAGAAAGGCAAGGAGGAATTAGGGACAAGAAATAGCATCAGGTGGTAGATGATGGTGGATGGTGTGCCAGAGACATCCAGGGCTTATGGTTCCAAAGTGACTGTCCTCCATAATGTCACACATCCATGGAGTTTAGGATATAAAAGTAGATCATTTAGGATAAATCACGAAAATGCACACACAACTGTACATGTTGTTAATCTTGGGCAATGTATCTGGAAAAGTGAAGAAGTCGTTTTCTTGAGACTACAACAGCAGTCCTTGTACCAGCAATCTTAGGACAGGACTTTTGTAGCTGGCTGCAATCCTGCCCCTACTCTCTGAGCTCCAAACCTAGTAGTTCCCTGGTAGAGATTTGCCGACTTTCCTCCACCTCCACCCAAAAGGCAGCAGCCAGGCACCAGAGCTTGGCCTCTCCTTGAGTTTTCCCTCTTCACCCGGGTCCCTGGACAGCTCCCTTTCTGTCAGCACCGCCGGTAGAGGGCAGCTCCAGCACCGTCCCTGCTGCACCCTCTAGTGGCCGTTAGGATGTTGCATAACTTGAGAAACAGCTTTCCAGCTATTTCACTTTCGGTAAGTTCTTAATCATAAGTGGGAGCTAAGCTATGAGGACACAAAGGCGTAAGAATGATATAATGGACTTTGGGGACTCCGTTGTAGGGGGGAAAGTTTGGAGGGGGTGAGGAATAAAAGACTATACATTGAGTACAGTGTACACTGCTCAGGTGATGGGTGCACCAAAATCTCAGAAATCACTAACGAACTTATCCGGCCAGGCGGGGTGGCTCATGACTGTAATCCCAGCACTTTGGGAGGCCGAGGCGGGCGGATCACAAGGTCAGGAGATCGAGACCATCCTGTCCAACATGATGAAACCCCGTCTCTACTAAAAATACAAAAATTAGTTGGGCGTGGTGGTGCATGCCTGTAATCTCAGCTACTTGGGAGGGTGAGGCAGGAGAATCGCTTGAACCCGGGAGGCGGAGGTTGCAGTGAGCTGAGATTGCGCCACTGCACTCCAGACTGGAGACAGCGTGAGACTCTGTCTCTCAAACAAACAAACAAACAAACAAATAAAAAAAGTATCCATGTAACCAAAAACCCACCTGTATCTTAAGAACTATTGAAATACAAA
The DNA here is from genome assembly GCF_002776525.5 of Piliocolobus tephrosceles. Classification (NCBI taxonomy): domain Eukaryota; kingdom Metazoa; phylum Chordata; class Mammalia; order Primates; family Cercopithecidae; genus Piliocolobus; species Piliocolobus tephrosceles. Next base: position 64,231,111 of record NC_045455.1, on the reverse strand, counting down.
TAAAAATTTAAAAAAAGAAATCTGGAAACAACCTATGTAATCCTACAATATCACAAGGCACTAACTGTGCCCATCTATTCTCTGAGGCAAGGCTGTTATTCCACACATGGCTCAGGCAGAGTTTGAATCCATTGTGGAAGGGGCTTGGCAACAACTCCAAATCTCCCCACTCTTGTCGTAGGGCGCAGAGACTCATCTGTGTATTGAGTTCCAGGAATATCTTTACATAATCCCAGTGTTCCATAAAGGCGATGTGTAAATTCAGCTCCAATAATGACTTGGAGTTCTGTGGATGATTTACAATCTATGTGATAAGACCACCAATTGGTGTTATGATGTTATGTATTTTGATTAATTGCAATACAGGGCAACACATAGAAATTCAGAATGGTAGGTCTGCCACAGACAATCTTGATCTTAAAATAAAGAGCAGTGTGAAGAAGCCATCTAGCCTGTAACCTTTGTATTCAGATGCTGCTCCCATTTTTTAGGCTGACTGACTCCTCCCGGCTCATGCTCATTTTACTTAGGGGAGAAAACAACCCTCAGATACTAGAGAGTCTTTCCCTAAACTCCCAGCCTCGCTGCAGCACAGCCCATGCTCCAACTGTCAGTCTGATGCCCAGGTTGTCATTTCCTTCCTGCTGCTCCTCTCCCCAGAGTCTGATGGAGTCTCCTTGAGGCAGCTGAAGGAGTGACAGATAGACATGTTGTATAGCGGGGCCATTTGCGGCAGCCATGTGAGGTGTGGAAAATGTGATTTATAGCTATTTTTTTTCCCCAGGGGAAAATGGATTTCATTATTTTCCACCTCAGGTAAGGGGCAAACCTCTGGGCTTGACCTTGGAAGGTTGCACAGCTAGAATAGTGCTGGCTGAAACGCTGATATAAAGGAAAACCTCATTAAATCAATATTGGTTATTCAAAATCATGCTTGATTGGAGGCAACTGCTTTTCCTCAGCAGCCTGATGCCGCATTCTTTCTTGAGCAAAAATGTGAGATACTCTGAAGTGAGTTAAGCTGGTCAAGTTTTTTTCTGGTCCTTCAAGTTTCAAATTAATACAGTTTTATTATGTTTCAAATGGAAGACAGTTCTAAAACACCAAGTCCAATATTGGTTATAATCCACCACTATCACATGTATGTTTATTAACAAAAATCCTGTCTGTTTCCATAAAAAAGTCATGCATTTTCTCTTCCCATTTATATAGGTGCAAAATGTCTGCTTACTGGAATAAATAAGCTGTGGGTCCCTAGGCAAATCAAAGTTATGTAAATAAACAGCCAGTGGCTAATTATCCATGGCAGTCAGCTACTGGGACAGCTGATGGATAAATTCTGTTGTCAATCTTAAAGTCTTCTAGCCAGAGTGAGGCCAGGCTGAAGGAACTAGGAGAAGGTGTGAGATCCCAGGTGACCTTCGACAATTTTATGCTCCGTCTTCTCACCGAGTCAAATCAGTAGTAGCAGACATTATCAGTGATCATTTGGGTTTTCATTAAAGGACATTGACGTGTCTCAGAAGAGATTAGGCAGTCAATTAGAGGCCTGGTTCATCTGCAAAATATTAAGTAGCAGGTGTATGTTTATCTTCATGATCACCCCAGAAAGTCCTGATTGTGCCCACAGTGTACAGATTGCCAGAATGTTGGGTACTCTGAGGCCTTCAGAGGCAGTACTATATATTTGTATGTTTGCCACCCATTGACTAAAGATTTTTTAAGATTTAATTGAGGCAGGGCAATGGATTGAATATCTCCTTCATATCGTCCTTTCCTTCTTTCCCTTGCTTCTCCCCCTGGTTGAAGCCAGGGTAGTGGCTATTGCTTATGTCTTTACTTATATCTTTATCTTTTTTGGAGACAGGTTCTCATTCTGTTGCCCAGGCTGGAATTCAGTGGCACAATCATGGCTCTCTGTAGCCTTGATCTCCTGTGTTCAAGCGATTATCCCATCTTAGCCTCCCTAGTAGCTGGGATCATGGGTGTACGACACCATGACCAGCTAATTAAATTTTTTTTTTTTGTACAGACAAGGTCTCACTATGTTGCCCAGGTTGGTTTTGAATTCCTGGGCTCAAGTGATCTCCTTGCTTTGGCCACCCATGTCAGTGTGGCCTTGGAGACAACCATGCAAGCCTATTTTAAGAAAACCTGCTGCATAAAAAATGGAATTTTAAAACCAGGAAATGAGGGCATGGCCACTTATTTGACAAAAGGATTCTTTCTGGATTCCTGTAAACCATGAACTTTCCTGAGAGTATTTTTGGTGTTTTTCAATCTGCTCACTATTCTTTTTAAGTGCTTCTTTATGGAGTGACCAAGGATGCTCTTAGGTGGCACAAAGGGACACTTGGATTGGAAAAGTTTGGGGAACATTAATACAGCCAGGAGGCCTGTAATCCAGGGTGGCTGGTTTGGAAGAGCAACTGAGGACGTTCTGCAAATTAGACATTTCTCTTTTATCTACCCCTTGCCCTCGTTAATTTTCCCCAATGCATTGTTTTCCCAGGATTGCAATGAAATGAACCTTGTTCATGATTTGTCTAGTCATAATTAGAGTCTTCCTTTCTCTTGTTAGACAGTAATGCCAATAATGACTGCAAACATTTTGTCTCCTTTTAGAAAGGCACAGAGCCAAAATCATTATATCTGTGAGTTGATGTCAGATTTATAATGCAGAGATGCAAGCTTCACACACCATATGTATGCCAAATTTTTATTGAGCCTTTGGAAGGTTTAAACTGTGCATTAAGAAGAGATCCTGGGTTTTTTTTTTTTTTTTTTCTGATGTTTTTTTGGTCTTATTTATTTGTACTGAAAAGCCAGAGCTTTCTGTTTACCATGACTCATTTTTAGAGGAGGTGAGTGGGAGGAAAGAGAGATTTAGGGAAGAGGAGTGGTAATGTGAAAAGTGAAGAGGAAAGATGGGTAGAGAAGGGTCTAGGGAGAATTGTAAAGGGAGAGAAGGGAAAGCTTAAGGGAGGAAGGAGGAGAGACCTAGGAACAAAGACAAGAGGTGGTGTGGGTGTGTGTATGTGTGTGGTGTGTGTGTGTAGGGAAAACAGAGAGAGCGTTTAGAAAGAAACAGAGAAAACAGAGGGAAAAGTTAACTTGATTGACTTGTTTTGGCCAGTTACCTTCACCTGTGCTCATACTCAGATATGCCAGAGAGAATAGTTTAAAAATAGACTGAATTTATCACATGTGGCTGAGCAGATTGCTCCCAAGGGAGTGTTTTCCTGGGCCCAAATTGTAGGATCCCAACCATTTTGCACTGCAGAAGAGGTAATTTACTTCACACAAGTGAGCACTTGGCTTCCCAGGAGAGTATTTCTTCCTTTCTGGCTCACGACAGAATGGGGTCCAATATTCCCAGCCTTGTTGGTGGGAATTACGAACCCATAAACCAAGGAAGGGAGATAATGAATGGATCTTGATATTACTTGGATGTGAGAAAGACAGCACCATCTTTCTTAGACTCTTGCCTTGGGCACCCTAGCCCACCCCCACAGGACAGCTCAAAAAATTTTTAGGAAATTGTGCATGAAAGTCACACATTTATTTTTTCAGCATTGGCAATGATGATTATTTAAGTGTTTAATCACCCAGTGTTCACCCCAAAGTGGAAAATTCTCAATTCCCTCCTGAGGCACTGAGAAAATAGGTTTGGAGTCTGATGAGCTGCCTGCTGCTGGCTTCCCTGTTTTCTGTCATCAAGGTTTCTCAATAGTGGACTCAACAGTTGCATTTTCTTTTTTTCTTTTCTTTTCCTTTTTTTTTGAGACAACGTCTCGCTCTGTCACCAGGCTGGAAGCGCAATCTCGGCTCACTGCAACCTCCACCTCCTGGGTTCAAGTGATTCTCGTGCCTCAGCCTCCCTAGTAGCTGAGACTACGGACACGTGCCACCACACCCAGCTAATTTTTGTACTTTTAGTACAGACGGGGTTTCACCGTGTTGGCCAGGATGGTCTCTATCTCCTGACCTCGTGATTGGCCCTCCTTCGTCTCTCAAAGTGCTGGGACTACACGCATGAGCCACTGCACCCAGCCAACAGTTGCATTTTTCACCTGGTTTGCTATCAGAAAACCAGGCAGCAGATAATTGTATTTCATGAATCGGTGGTGAAGGTACTGAGTTCCAGCCAAGGTCCAGAGGCTGACAGTGTTCAACCAGGAGAAATGGTTTCTGTGAGAGAATTCATTTCTGGGTGCTCATTTTTACTGGAGGAAAGACTCTCACTTGAATTTCTTTGTATTCTTTTCCAACATGCAACCAGAAGGTTCAGAATCCTCAGCCACTCTGGGGACCCTTGCCGAATTGGTATGAGTGCAAAACTTCCCGGAAGACTAGAGGCTCCGGCTTTTAGGAGGATTCTCAACTTTCATGGATCTCCTCAAACCTACTGGGAAAGAAAATAAAAGTACGTGCCTGCAAATATCCTCCTTGATGGGCAGCAAATGTGCTGGGACCTTGCCACCTGTTCATATTGGACAAGGAAATGAATGTCACCCTCCAATCACACCCAGGCTGCTCCTGCCTCTGTCTGGAGCAAATCAAGGTGCTTCCCCGGAAGTGTTCCAGCTGCCCCATGTGTGCCAGGCTTAGCCATCTAACATGTATAAATATCCAACATTCATCCCTCCGTATTATAGATCAGCATTGTGGTCTATAATTATCTACCCACCAGGATGACTCTGTTGTTTTCTGGGATTCCTGTTTTGATCATTTTCCAGTGGAATTTGAGGAAGAGAGAAAGGAGAGACCTAGACTCCCCTCCTTGCTCTAGAAAAAAAAATGCACCAAGACAGGGTGAGAATGAAGGCAAACCTGTGAAGTCTGTGAACCTGTGAATGCTGTTCCACCAACCTGGAACACCCTCCTGTCTCCTATCAGCACCTGTTTACCTCAATTTTATTCATTTGTCAAGACTCATTAAGTCTCATCTGCTTCATGAAGGCTTTCCCATCTCTGTGTTCTCTCCCTCCCCTAGTGTCTTATGGTACCTACAATCTGTACCAGAATCTAATGTGAATACAGACCATGTCTTGTATTTCTTCTCTCCTCCCTGCCTCCTTCCTGTGCCCCACAGAGTGCTGGTCCATAATCAGTTTCAAGTAGTGTTTGTTGATCGACAAACTAAGATGAGCTCATTCTCCTTTCTGTAGCAGGAAACTGGAGCCATAGAAGTCATATTGCATGTCTCATGTGCAAGACTATCCCAGTGGATTCCTGGGTCTGGACTTTCATTACAGGGCAATCTTAAGGGCAAAAGAGTCTTCCCCTGTCCCCATCCCTCTTTTATTCTCTCTACTATTATTTTATATAGACCAGGTCAACATAAAATGATGGTGACATGGGAAGGGCAGGGCCCCAGGCAGGGGGAAGGTCGCCGAAGGTGAAGCTTGAGACAGTGTGTGGGGTCCAACTTGTTGAGCTTCCTGATCCTGGGGAGTGTGTTAATGTTTCTTGGGATCAGGCTTTTCAGAGGTTACTCGTCAGTCCTCCCAGAGACCTCTAAACAAATAGTGTGATTACAATGAGAACCTGAATTGAACACCAGGACAAAGAGCAGGGGCAGCCACTCTGCTATTAAGATTGGTGACAGTGGGCTGGTCATGGAAAGATTCACAGGGGAGGAGACCTTTAAACTGGGTTGCAAGACTGCATCAGTCATGGTCCTTTAGCCACATCCATAGGAAGGGCTCCTAAAAGTCCTACAGAAGGATGTCCTGATTCCAGGGCCCTGGATAGTGGCACACAAGGGTACCTGTAGCACAAGTGCTCTCTCCTGGGCTGCCACAGACCCAGTAGCTTGGAGCAAGGTGGTGGGGTGCTCTGGTGATTCTGCCATCCTGTTCCCCAGATACACAGAGCTGCCTCAGAAAGAATCTTCCAGCTGCCTTGCCTGGGGACAAGGATAGCCCAGGCTGGCTGCTGGTGTTGCAGTGAATCTCACAGGTTTCTCCAACGGTGGGGAAACAGACATTTGCTCTGGACATTGAGCTCAAACTGGAAGTGGTGGGGACTGAAGGCTCAATCCCAGAGCGCTATTGTCAGGTATGTCTGTCAGAGTGAAGATCCAAGTAGGCCACCTCTCTCTGGGAGTCGTCAAGTCACTGCTCATCAAGCCCATGAGTGGGGAACAGCTTAGTGCTGAGAGGCAGTGGCAGCGTGATAAGAACCATGCACATCACCATTAATTTAAACAACTAGAACGTGGCTCCTGTTCGGATGCTTGCCAAGCCTCGTGTTTTTCAATGCTACTGCCAGCATTTGCTGGGAACCTGTTCACTTTGGCAGCTCTGGGTAACAGTTTGGCCCCAGAAAGCTTTGTTTAAAATGAAATGATCTGAATTGAAACCAAGGAGAGGTGCTTTGCTGTGGTGCAATCACAGGCTGCCTTCCGTCTTTGGACACTGTTGAGTGAAAAGGCACCAGAAAAGAGCTCAGGAGTCACAATTGCGACGCTGCGGGCTCCAGTGGAGGCTCCTAGGGACATGCGGTGGGACTGCATGATGTGCCGGAAGCATCACTGTACAATTTTTCTCTATGGTGTGGCGTTCTGAGCAGTTTGAAGGTTGATTATTACTGACCCATCCATCCATTCACTTGAAAATATTTATTGAACATTTCAGATGTGCAAGGCAGGTCTACAAATGTAGCTTGTGTTCCCCGGGGTTCACAGTCCAATCATAACCACTGATACCTGAGCAGTGGATTGAATGACTAGAATGGATCTGGTTTGGTCTAAGAGAATGACCAAAATAATGAATTCAGCAATTTGATCACTCTGTCAATCATTCTTTCATTTATGTGATTTAACCTACATTCATTATGTGATTTCTGATTGCCAAGGAAGTGTGTTGACTTTTTTTTTTTTTTTTTTTTTTTTTTTTTTTTTTTTTTTTTTGAGGCACTCAGCTTTTCATGGAGGTGGCAGATGCATCCCTATGGAAACAGAGCGATTTCAATGAAGATACCCTGTGAATGCCTGGAGGGCTCAGAGCAGCCAACTTGGCTTTTAGGCTTGGTGGCAGGCAACTGGGTCATGGAAGCTTCACAAGGGCAGGAGGCATTAGAGTTGGGCCTTGAGAGAGGAGAATTGTCAGACAAAGAAGAGAAGAGGGAGTGAAAGCCAGAGGGAAGGTGATCTAGGGCAGAGGCCCTAGCATGGGCAAAGGCACAGAGAGGCGACAATGCTGGGCACACGGTATGGCCAGAGTTGACATGGGCAAGTGGAGCTATGAGCTAGCCCTTATTTCTTGGGGCTCTGTCTGTAAATGTTGAATTAGTATGCTGCTGAAATGAAATCTTAGAAGATTCAAAATTCTACAATCTGACTTTGAACTGAAGCACTAAAAATGTAGGCAAGACACAGCCAAACACTCAAAATGCAAATTTGCCTTCATGTTTCAAACTGGAAGCCTAAATTAATGTTGTTTGTTTTTCTAAATCCTCTACTTGTTATTGAGAAAAGCCTCCAAATTTCCCAGAAAGGTGATCATAGTAAGAATGTCACGGATATACTTTAAAAACATCTGCTTCATTCTTCATTTAGTTCTGAGGGTAAAAGCAGTTTGCCTATAGGCGAGGAATTGGGGATGAAGGAAATGTTTTTATTGGCTGGGTCACTAGGCCTGCTAATTCCAATTCTGAGAAGAGGATTTTTAATGAGAGCTATGGCTATTCTGGATTTCTAGAAGGTAAAATTTCAGGGACAATCTGTATGCTTTAACAAATTATGCTATTATGGACAAAGCTAGAATTGCTTCTAATCATTTCACAAGGGACATTGTAAAAGTTGCAGACAATTTTGCTATTTTGTCAGTGTGAGTAGGACCCATTTAAACTTTCCAGCTGTATTAATTTTTAATTTAAATTTAATGAAATTAATTCAAATTAAGAAGGTGACCATTATCAATTTCGTTTCCTATTAGTTTCTTAATGCTTTGGCAAATTGCATTCTAAACTTCTCCTTCAATGAGCTGGATACATATTCATGGGTTTCCTAAGAAAAGATGAATTTGATCTTGATATGCTAATCCCATAGCCATGGCAGCAATCAAGGAGCAGCTAGGGAGAGAAGTGCATTCTGGTATTAATTATGAATCAGGCATTAAGAACTGGTAAATAATTAAAGCTTCATGTGTCACAACACAAGTTAAGGATCAGTGTGTTTTTCCATTACCAAATGCATTTTTGGGGCTACTTCTAGTCCCATTTTGATACTGCCTGAACATAAAATGAAATGTAGATTGGTAACTCTCATTCGTAGTAAACTCATAGTATAAATTTTGAACTTACTGAACTGCTGGTATAAAAATAAATTTCATTTCAGAAGTAGAGGCCCAGTATTTCTGGGAGATTTTGGGTCATCAACCTTCCCCACTACTCCTGAATTTTTTTCAGTCTTTGCAGAGCCTGTGCAGAATAATCACGTATCAGGCAGGAGGTTGAAATAGATGTTCTTGAGGGCTTTGCTACTCAAAGTGTGGTCCACAGACCAGCAGCATATGCATTACCTGGGAGCCAGTTAAAAATGCAGAGTCTCAGGCCCATCCAGACCCACTGAATCAGAATCCGCATTTAAGCAAGTTTTCCAGATGATTTGTTTGTACAGCAAAGTTTGAGAAGCTCTGCTAAGGTACCTTTCCTCTTGGGAAACTGGTGACTTTCCAACTTCCTGTGTTTCTTCTTCTACACTGGAAAGCAGACCAAGTTCTACTTTGTCCCTCCCAGTATTCTAAATGACCACAGCTGTCCCCATCAGATTGTGAGGGGTTGGATACCACTGAAGCCCATCTGAATGCCTCCAGGATGCTAGAAGCACTGGTCTTGGGTTTGAATCCTGGATCTGATCTTTACGATCTTAAGCAAGTTACCAATCTCTTGGAGGCTCAGCTCCAGTGAGAGTAGCACTGCCTGTCTCAGAGGGCTGCACTGAGGGATAAATGAAACAACTTATATAGGAAATGATGCCTGTTAGCACTCTGCAAACGGCAGCCCTGATAGTGATGATGGTGATGATGATGATGGCACTGAGGAAAAGGTAACTTCTAAAAGGATGAATTGACAACCAGGAAAGAGATGATTAGCTCATTGGACAATGAAAAGAAGCTTTAAAACTAATCATAAGCTACTGCAATGGCTCATACCTGTAATCCTAACCCTTTGGGAGGTTGAGGTGAAAGATTGCTTGAGGCCAGGAGTTTGAGACCAGCCTGGCCAACATAGCAAGACCTCATCTCTACAAAATATAAATATTAAAAAAATTAGCTGGGCATGGTGGCACATACCTGCAGTTCCAGCTGCTCAGGAGGCTGAGGTGGGAGGATCACTTGAGAGGAGTTCAAGGCTGCAGTGAACTATGATAGCACGACTCTACTCCAGCCTGGGCAACAGAGGGAGATTCTGTCAAAAAAAAAAAAAAAAAAAAGAAATCATAGACTCTGCATCATGACGGTTTCTGCCTGACAACCTAGAATGAAAGTTAAGGAGAGGTTTCATTTTGGCATGGGTTTTGGAAGAAGAGGAGTAGTATTCTCAGAGAGTGAAACTTACCTGGAAAAGCAAAAGAGAGTTTAAAGGGAAATCCCAGTGCTATCTCTATTTTGACCTCTTCACTCTGTTTTGACTTTCTCCATATCACAATGCTGTACCAGTTCTACCAAGTACACGTTTGTCCCTTCATGAGGATATCACACTTTCCTCTGGAGGAAAAAATAAGTACCATTTTTGCTTTTTCTGAAGTTTAAATTAATGAGGAAGGACAAGTGAATGTTTGAAGTACCGAAGTCTAAAACCTCAATTTAAAAATTTCAACTTTATGAAGTTTACTTAAAATGGTTGTTCTCAGTGACGCCTATTGTGCCCCCAAACACAGTGACTGTGCATCATGGAGTTCAGCTTCTCTCTTGTTTTCCACCTTACAGAATCCCCTTTCTTCAGTTCCCCTCAGCCACTCCTGTTCCCAAGAAGTATGACAATGATATTTATTATAATAATAAATGTTGGCCTCTTCAAAGATAGAACCAGCTGTTCGTAGGATGGGGTTAAGGAGACCAGATGCCAAGGAATGTTTTCAGTGTCTTTTCAAAATGCTGAGGGAAAAGGAGAATGAGCAGGCTTTGGTATTTCCCATTAGCAGCTGCAGGTCACAAGGTCATGGGCTCTGGCCCTGCAGGAACATAAGAATACCAAATACGAAGGACTCCTTCTTCCTTATTCTTTATAAGGCACACTGTGGAATTACCCATTATGGCCATGAATTGCCACTTTATTTTCAAAGCCATGAAAGACAAGAAAAGCCAAATATTAAAAAATATCCTCATCTTAAATCTTTTCAATTTTTAAGTCTGTAAATATAGGGGTCAGGACAAGAGGCCTTTCTTTTAAAACATACCTTATGTCAGGTTGTGCCATTGTGTAATATTTAGCAAGCAATATTTCTCTCATTTGGGAGGTAAAGGATTTTTACCAACTCCACTCACAAAGCAATTTATGGCCACATGCTGAAATTTATTAGAATTAGGTCTTCAACTTTCCATTTACATCTTGGGGACCGAGTTTGATTGGGTGTTGATTGGGTGTTGATTGGTTCTGAGGCTTTGCACTTGGTTCCAAAGTTGGCTGCTTGCAGAATCTATGAGGTGGGAGGAAGGGTGAGAGGATGAGGGGAGTTGCTAAGGTCTGACCTCAGAAATTTCCTCGACTGGAATTAATTTCTCCCTTCTGTCTTCTGGAGCACTGCATACCTCACTTTTGGCACATGTCGGGCATGCCTAGTACTGTGTATTGTCCTCATTTGGGGACCTGAGAGGCAGCTCAGCAATGTGGCAAAGTCGTTAAGGACTTGGACTTGGAAGCCAACCACCTGTGCTTTTATCCTGCCTCTGCCACCAATTATCCGTGGAAGCCTAGGCAAGATATTCTCTGCTTCGGTCCCCTTATTTGCAAAATGTAGATGGTAGTAGTACCTCCCTTATAGGGTCATAGCGAAAATTCAGTTGTTGAGTTAATACATGCAATGCAATTGAAACAGTGCCTGGCAAATAGTAATTGTTGTGTTTGCTTGCTATTTCTCATCCCAGCTGCCTGACCCTGAGCTCAGAGAAAGAATTCATCCTTATATTTTCATAGTGCCCGATGTAGTGCCATTCTGTAGTACACATTTACTCATTCCACAAATACTTATTACATGCCTACAGTGGGCCAGGCCCTGACTGGCAGACATGATTGCTATGAAATGTATGGCCTTGCTGGAGAGATTGGCAAGTATTACAATACTTCTAACTGGGGAAGGGTGGGATGTAATGGAGTATGTACCAGGGATGCTTCCCTTGAACCTATGGGGGGCAGGCTAGGTTTCCTGGAGGGAAGTGATACATCAGCAAGGTCTGGGATGAGCAGGTAAAGGGCAGAGAGAGTTCTGGGTGAAGAGAAGTGCCTATTGAGAAGGTGTCCTATGGATAACTCAAATGAGTGAGGGAATGAAAATAAATTTTGGTCAGCTTTTGAGAAGATGAGGGAATCCTAACGTCCTCTTAAATTGTTTTGGTTGAATGAGGAATGCCTAGGCATTCCTGACGGTCATGTTTTAATTTCCTGAATAAGGATGAATGATGGAAGAGGGCCACCTGGAAGACCTCCTGGAGCAAAGGGCTTTGTGCTGAAATCAGGACTTGGACACATCCATGTGTTTTCTGAAGCACATTGCTTCCTTAATTGTTTTCTTATACAATAGTTTCCTTTTATCTTCAGGGAATATGTTCCAAGACCCCCAGTGGATGCCTGAGACTGTGAGTAGTACCAAAGCTATAAATACTATATTTTTTCAATCTGATAACCATGGCAGCTACTAAGTGACTAATGGGCAGGTAGTGTATACAGCATAGAAATACTGGACAAAGGGATGATTCATGTTCCAGGCTGGATGGAGCGAGAGGGCATAAGATTTCATCACGAGACTCAGAATGATGTGCAAAACTTATCCATTGTTTATTTCTGGAATTTTCCATTTAATATTTTCAGACTGTGGTTGACTATGGGTAGCCGCAACTTTGGAAAGCAAAACCGTAGAGAAGAAGGGACTGCTGTACGTACATTTTATTGCCCTCTCATTCGGAATCTTGCAATGTCTCTAGCAATTTACCCTGATGGTATTGGCAGGCATTTTGACTGCGGATGAACAAAAAGTTTATTCCAAAGAAAACATAGGTCAAGCTTCCTTCCTTGCCTGCCCAGAATCTAACATTTTGAAACTCTGCTATCTTTGAAGGGGGTTTTGTTCCTATCTGGGTTGCTGTGACTGCCCCTCCACACCATTTTTGAAGGGAATTTGTTCCTAACTGGGTTGCTGTGGCCACCCCTCCATTCCATCTTTGAAAGGGGTTTTGTTCCTATCTGGGTTGCTGTGGCCACCTCTCCACTCCCAGAGACTCATCCTTATCCTTTTCTATCTTCCTTGCCATGTATCCATAGGACAAAGCTGACTTTTGAACTGGAAAACAGTGGGTGTAACTTAAAATAAGACAGGTTAGTCATTTAAAAGCTACAGAGACTGAGCAAAACTTTCCAAACTCTTATTAGGTCCCCTCTTTGGGAAGCTTTGGCATTGGGCAGAGGTGAGCCACTGCCTCCCTTTCTTTTGAGAATAATGGAAGTAGCCCTTGTCAATACATAGCACCTTTCTCTGAAGATAAATCCCTGATTGAGTTGGAAGCCTGACTGCTTTTTCCTGCCCCTTCATAGCAGGGTCCCTTTGACTCTCAGTAACCTTTTCAGCATTTCACTCAACGTGATCAATAGCTTTCCATTAATGCTTCTGGGCCCAGAGGAAGCAGAATAGATGAGAGAAGGCAAGTGGGTTGATAAATACCTTAGAATCACCCAAAGGTAAATGGTTTTTCGTATATAGAATCCAAGAGAGAGATTCACTCTAAATGCATACCTTTCCCCAAGACAGGTGAGTGACTGCATTGCTCTCTGGAGGGGGCTGAATTGGCCATCAGCATTTTAAGAATGAGCCTATCTTTGCTTTCCCTTCCACGAAGAAGGAAATGTTCTTAGGACAAATCTTTCCTAGGATAACTTTCTAGAACAATTGAACATATCCAATGACTTTACCAAAAAAAGCCCATGTTTTTGTTTTTTTCTGGTGAGTTTATCATTCTGTAAAATGTGGGAGCTAGAACTGGATTATATAGTAATTTCTCATGAGAAGACAGCAGCAAAATTAGGTAAGTGGCAGGGTTTATGTGCCAGCCTCTTTGCCGTGCCAGCTTGTGTGTTTCACATTTGGACAATGTCCTCAGAGTTGTCTAGCTCATGTACAGAGTGGGCACACAGTTATGGAAATACAGCAGAGCAGCCACTCTTAGAGCCTTGGGCTGAGAGAATCCCACCAGATAGAAAAGCAACCGGAGAGTGGAATCCCATGGCTCTCACTGAAAATGGAAATGGTCATATTATTATTCTCTAGCTGGGGACCCACATGGACTGATTTCTAGAGCAGGGTTTTCAAACAGCCTTTTATGGACCCATGCTTCCTTTCTTCTAGTCCCATTGTATCTCCCTAATAAAACCATGATCACCTATTATTGCTTATTTATTTATTGATATGCTGCAGCTTATAAGATTATATAGCCCTTGCGTTGTAATAGTCTCTCTTAAAATAGCATTAATTCAAAAATGATCAAAGTACAGTTGATCCTTGAACAACATGGGTTGGAGCTGCCTAGGTTCACTTATATGTGAATTTTCTCCCCGCTCTGCCACCTCCAAGGCAGCAAGAACAATTCTTTCTCTTCCTCCTCAGGTTATTCAATGGGAAGTTGACGATGGAGATCTTTGTGATGATCCACTTTCACTTAATGAACAGTAAATATATTTTCCTCTTCCTTATGATTTTCTTATGAAAATGATAATTTTCTTTTCTACAGCTTACTTTATTGTAAGACTACAGTATATGATACAAATAACATACAAAATATGTGTTAATCAACATTTATGTTATCAGTAAGGTGTCTGGTCAATAGTAGGCTATTAGTAATTAAATTTTGGAGAGTCAAAAGTTATAAGCAGTGAATTTTTGACTTTTCAGCGTATCAATGCTCTTAACTCCCATATTTATTATTCAAGGGTCAGCTGTAGTAGATGAATATCATAAAAAACATCAAACACTGCAAAGTGTACAAGGCACTGGGAGCTGCCCGCTTGCGGTCATCTCTCAGTCCCACCCCACAGAGGCAACTACTTTGAAAATTTTTTTTTTTTTTTTGACACAGAGCCTCGCTCTGTTGCTCAGGCTGGAGTGCAGCACCGTGATCTCGGCTCCTTTGTAGCCTCTGCCTCCTGGGTTTAAGCAATTCTCTTGCCTTAGCCTCTCGAATAGCTGGGATTACAGGTGTCCCCCCTCCCCCCGCCCAGCTAATTTTTGTACTTTTAGTAGAGATGGGGTTTCACCATGTTGGCCAGGCTGGTCTTGAACTCCTGACCTCAAGTGATTCCCCCGCCTTGGCCTCCCAAACTGCTGGGATTATAGGCATGAGCCACCGTGCCCGGCCTGAAATTTTTGTAGCTGTTTCTGTGTATGATTATTGTTATTTATTGGTCTATCAACTTTATAAATTATTTATTCTCTTTCTACTGTGATCATTTACCACTTATACTCTACTTCCCAATCCTTCTCTCTCCATTCTTTGAAAAGAGCTTTTTTCATGTTATAGTAATGAAGTGATTACATTATTATGAGTATCTGAATATCTTATACTGTACTTCAGAGTCAAATAGAGTATCATGATTATGTTTTCTTTCTTCAACAGCTGTTGTTTTTCCTCATGTTTCCAATTGGCTTTGTTTCTTCCTGTGCACTGTTTGCTCTTAACACATTCTATATTATTCCAAATCTTTAAGGATATATCAAGCCCAGAAATCCCCTAATTCCTTCCTCTTTCCTGTCTTCCGTGTGACTTTTTTCTTTGTTGACTAATTTACCATGTAACAGCAAGATCCTTGACGGGAGTACTGTATCTATTCATCTGTATATATCTCTTGTCTGTCACCTTGTCTGACACATATTGGACATTCATTAAATATTTGATGAATGCGTGAATGACTATACTTCTGTGGAGTGTTGAACAAATGAATTTAGGCTTTATGTGCTTGAGTGAAATTATTTTCAGATGTTAAGTATGAGAATACAAAATCTACTGTATTAGTCTGTTCTCACACTGCTAATAAAGAGATACCCGAGACTGAGTAATTTATAAAAGAAAGATATTTAATGGACTCACAGTTCCACATGATTGGGATGCCTTATAATCATGGCAGAAGGCAAAGGAGGAGCAAAGGCATGTCCTATATGGTGGCAGGCAAGAGAGCATATGCAGGGGAACTGCCTTTTATAAACCATCAGATCTCATGAGACTTTCTCACTATCATGAGAACAGCAAGGGAAAACCTGCCCCCATGATTCAATTACCTCCCACTTGGTCCCTCCCATGACATATGGGAATTATGGGAGCTACAATTCAAGATGAGATTTGGGTGGGGACACAGCCAAACCATATCATCCACCAATTTTAAATACATCAATTTTTTGCCATTTTTGCATTTTATTCTTGAGTTCACCATGTAAATATTCATATATTCCCAAGTATACCCTGAATTGAAACTGTAAGGTACATAGTCAAATATTGTCCACAACATAAAAATATTAGTTATAATCACTGAAGTCTAGATAAGAAATAGCTGTCATTTATTCAATAGTTTAACATGCTATTTACTCACATAACTACTGTATACTTATTTATTATTATTGTCTTATATTTCTGCTTGGTATGATTACTGGTTATAAACCATGTGCAATTTCTACAGTATTGTCTTTGCATTATTTGGTCCTTTTGCCTGTAATTTTCTTTCCACTGTCTCTCATTGCCCCTTCTCTACGATACGCATGCCTAGATCATGCCTACTTTTCCTTCACAGTTTGGCTCAGTCATCCCTGACTAGGCCATTTCTTTTATTTTATGCTCTCACGATCTCATGTGATGCATATCTCCATCATCTTCACTGTGATCCGAGTGATTCTTTGATTAATGACTGTCTCCCTCACTAGACTGTAAGCTTCTTAAGTGTGGGACCCTGTCTGGTTTTGCCTTCTGTTTCATCTCCAGCATTCTGCATGAAACATGGCACAAAGTTAGTGTTCAATTTTACCATGGAAAACCTTCCTCTATGATTTGATTTTCCTTGAATAAGGGTTCTATGACTTTGAATTTCTGGCAAATTTCTTTCTGAACATGTTTGTCGAAAATTGACTTCTGGGCTGAGTGAAGGGCAAGGAGGGGAGAGTAAGACTGGAAATCCATATTTGTGAGTTTTTGAGAGATCCATTTTATTTTATTAGTTTCTTAAAAAGATTAGTGTTTTCCAAAGTGGAGGTGCTTCCTATTGGATGTGGAAAAAATGACAACTTTTATTTATAATGAGTTTATTTTAAACATTTCATCTGTCATCATGAGTATTCAAATCTATCTACATGAGTGAATTTTCTACATAACTAACACTTATTCCATTTAGCACAAAAATATGTTTCATATGTATTATTTTAAACAAAATATTTCCAGTACACCCACAGACCTATTTGCCTTCTTTGAAAGAACACACTGGCCTTAACCCATTTCCACGTGACTCTGCCCTTGATATTAGAGAGTGAAATGTACTTATGATTGATTTTCATCAGGGTTGTACAATATATTGGTAGAGAAATGGGTTAGATGTGAAGACCTTAATTTTTTGTAATGTAAGAAATCAAATATTGAGTAAATGCTAAAATAACACATATAATAAGTATAGAGTAAAAAGAATAACAATACAAAGAACTTATGCATATTAACAACCCTATTTTAAAAACTGAATATTTTAATAATTTCTGAAACCTGAAAGTGTCTCTTCCTAATCCTTCTCTTTCCCTTGACCCTTAGATACAACCATGATTGTGAATATTGTGTTCAGGATTGTCTTGCTTTTTTAAGACTTCAAAATATGTATTTGCAGCATAAATAATACAGTATTTAGTTTTGCATGCTTTTCATTGTTTACAAAAGGAGTCATCCTGTAAACATTTGGCAACTTACTCTTTTTGGGCTCAATATTATGTTCATGAGATTATTCCTTGTAAGTGAATAGGGCTATCATTCATTCAATTTCGCTGATGTATATAACATCCTATTCTGAGACTACCCCACATTTATTTATCTATCCTTGTGGGTTGTTTCTAGGTTTGGCTCTTACAAATAGTACTGTTATGAACACGCTTTGTACATGTCCCCTGTACAAATGTGCAAGAGTTTATCTTGAGTATGAACCTAGAGTTGGAATTGTTGAGTCATAGGTTGCATACATCTTAGGCTAGAAAAAGCCAAAATGTTCTCCAAAGTAATTATACAAATTTATGCTCCCAGGAGCAGAGTTTAAACCTTTTAGTTGTTCTACGTCCTCTTTAGCACTTGATGTTGTCAAACGTTTAATTTTTGTTAATCTGGCATGTATGAAGCAGTATTTCATTATAGTTTTAATTTGCATTTCCCTAATTACTAATGAGGCTGAGCATTTCCCCCACATATTTATAGGGTATTCACATTATTGTTTCTGTGAAGTACCTGTTCAAATATTCTGTCCATTTTTGATTGACTTTTGTTGGCCTTTCATTATGTGTTGATCTGTAGTTCTTCATAGTATATTTCATTGAATTTAGGAGATTACTTATTGTAAGAGGTGCTGCTATTTTATTTACACTAAGAAAAAAAAACACTAGCAATTAAATTGTGACAGTGTTGATTGTAAGATGCATCTTAATTAGATGTTAAATATGAAAGAAAAGTGCATTTTATAGTGATGAAATATTATATATTGGAATAGTAATCCTTTGCCAATTAAGTATATTTGAAAGTATAGTCTATCAATTTGTATTTTGTTTCTTTACTTTTTTAATATTGTCTCTTGATGCAAACTCATACTTAACATAGTCCAATTAAAAAAATAATTTCAACTTTATAGATTTATGGGTACATGCGCAGGTTTGTTACATGAGTATATTTTGTGATTCTGGGATTTGGGGTATGATTGATCCTGTCACCCAGGTACTGAACAGAATACTCATATAGTCAAATTTTAAAATCTTTTTCTCTGTATTTTTAACATATTGTGTTTTAAGAAGACTTCTCTGCCCTGAGATTATAACAATACTTTTTTCAATATTTTCCTCTCTATGTTTTATGCGTTTGCCTCCCACATCTAAAATTTTAATTATCTGGAATTGATTTTGGATTTTGGTATGAAGAACCCTCCAGAGTAATATTAATAATTATTCCAGCATTAAAAAATTCATCCTTTCCAACTAATCTACAATTATATCTGAGCCTTGAATTAAGTGTCCATATATATGCTTGGGTCTGTTTCTGGGCTTTTAAATCTGTTTCATTGGAATATTTGTTTATTCCAGCACCATTACTATGCAGCTGAATGTTGATTTACCAGTAGCTAAAGAAGCTTAAACCTCAGTACCTCCTCACTTCAGCACCCCCCATTTGCATGAATCCTGAATCTAATATTTATAATTTTGTATTATTTTATGTAGAAGTATGCCCAAGCTACCTAAACTTCAGGCCATATATAATCAGATGCCACCCTTACATGCAGTCTTAATTATTATAGTTTTATAATATTTTTTCATGTGTGTTACATCAACTACCCCACTCCGTTCTTCTGGAATGTCTTGCCTACTCTTTGGCTTTTGCATTTCGGAATCCATTTGTCAAGTTCCATAATTAAACTGCAGTAATTTTTAGTAAAATTACATTGCATCTCTAAATCAATTTGGAAACCATTGACATCTTTGCAATATTGAGTTCTTCAACCCATGAACATGGTGTCTATCCACTTTTTTTTTTAGCTCTTTAATGTTGTTCAGTAGAGTTTCGTATTTTTGGTAAATATTTAGCATATTTTTATTAGTCTTATTTTTAGTACCTTATATTTTTTGGGGGATAGCAGAATGAATATCATTTTAAAAATCACATTTTCCAAATGTCATTGCTGGTAGACAGAAATTCAATTGATTTTTGAATACTGATTTTGTATTTAGCAGATTGGTTTAACTTTGTTATTAATTCTTTTTTTCTTTTTTTTTTTTGGAGATGAAATCTCACTCTGTCTCCCAGGCTGGAGTACAGTGGTGCAGTCTCAGCTGACTGCAACCTCCACCTCCTGGGTTCAAGTGATTCCCCTGCCTCAGCCTCCTGAGTAGCTGGGATTGCAGGCACCCACCACCATGCCTGGCTAATTTTTGTATTTTTGGTAGAGAAGGGGCTTCACCATGTTAGTCAGGCTGGTCTCGAACTCCTGACCTCGTGATGATCCACCATAATTTTGTTTTCTTAAGCTGTCCTTGCAGGTTTCAGAATTGAAGTTATGCTGCCAATCTTATACATTGAATTAAGGAATATTTCCCTTTTGCTCAACTCTGAGGTAGATTTTTGTAAGGCTGAAATTATTTGTTCCTTGAATATTTGGTAGAACTCGCTGGCAAAACCCTCTGTGTTTTCTGCATGGGAAGATTTTAAACTGATGATTCAAGTTTTTAAAAAAAAGTTTTAAGATTATTAAAGTTTTTGATTTCCAGGAACTTTTCTAGGAATTTGTTAATCTTATCTAAGTTTTCAAATTTATTTGGCTTAGAGTTGTTTGTAATATTCTTATTTTTTAAAAAATATCTATTGCATGTGGTTATATCTTCTTTTTTTATTCCTAAAAATGTGTATTTGTGCCTTGTCTTTTTTTTGTTCAATACTGCTACTACTTTGTCAATATTGTTCTTTCCAAAAATCCAGTTTTTGGTTTTGTTAGTAATCTCAATTGTATTAACTCTGTCAGTGATGAACTCCCAACTGGCCCAAATCCCGTTTCCCGAGCAGTGCTACAATGTCTACCCTAAAATAGATCTCCTTATGTGTCCGTGTGGGGATGTACACTAATGGCGTAAACCCGGGAGGCAGAGCTTGCAGTGAGCTGAGATCCGGCCACTGCACTCCAGTCCGGGCGACAGAGCGAGACTCCGCCTCAAAAAAAAAAAAAAAAAAAAAAAAAAAAAAAAAAAAAAAAAAAAAGAGTAGAATTTCTGGACCACGGGGAATGCATGTGTCTAGTCTGAGTAAGTAGTGCTGATTTATCTCACTACTCCTTTACCCGCAGTGGATGAGTGTTACTGTGTCTCCACATCCCCACCTAATGCTTGGATTCATTTACCTTTCCCATTTTGGTGTTTTAATAGGTAGAAAGTAATAAGCGTTTTTAGAAAAAAAAGTTGTGCTCTTGGGTTACCATTTTTGGTACATTTTATCATGTGCAATTTGCCTTTTTGAAGTGTTCTTCTGTATTATTGCCTACTCACATATTTTGCCTGTTTTTTTTTTTTTTTTTTTTTCCTATTATAGTTTCTGTCTTTTGCTCATTGACTTACAGGCATTTCTTGATATTCTATTTATTAGTATTTTTGCCAACTTTAGACATTGCAAATATCTTCTCCTATTTTGTTGGTTAATTATTAATTTTTCCCATGGTTTATTTTGCTGAACAGAAATATTTACATTTAATGTAGTCGAATTAATCAATTCTTTTGTCTAATTGTTTATGCTTCTAAAGTTTTGTTTAAGAAGTCTTTCCCAACACTAGATTACAAAGAAAATCTGTTTTCTACAAGAAACTTTATCTTCTTACCTTTTATATTCATGTCTTTAATTCATCTAGAGTTTATCTCTGTATGTAGTGTTAGGAAAGTATCCAGTTTATTTTCCGTTATATAGTCACGCAGTTTTTCTAACAGTATGTACTAAACCATCTGTTTTCCCCATTGATTTTTGATACCACATTTATTGCAAAATAGGTTCCTATGTATCTATGATTCTGTTTCTGAGTTTCTTGAACCCAAACCATATTGTTATTACTGTTTTAAAGAGTGCCTTAAGTCTGCTAGGTCAAACACTCTTTCTTAAAGGTCAACTTAACTCTGCATAAATATTTACTTCTTCACCTAAATCTTAGGTTACATTTGTTGAGTGTCTCAGAAAATCCAAATGGAATTTCAATTTGGATTGCATTACATTTATTGGTTAATTTGGGGGAAATTGACTTTATCAAAATTAAAAATTTCTATTCAGACTACACATATCTTACAAAATACTCATATTCAGAATATACAAAGACAGAAGGATAATATCACAATGCCCTGAAAGGAAATAAAAAGCCACCCAGAGGCACAGAGAAGGTGCCCACAGCTGCACTGGCCAGCACCCCACCCCACATCAATACCACCTCCCGTGCAACAGCACGAACCATCTGCTCCCTCTCAATGCCTGTGGATGTACCACAGAAGAAGGGAAGCTTGCAAGACCTCCAGTCTGCTGGGATCTTCAGGCTTCTTTCTTGTTTTCCAATTGTGGGGCACAGTCTAGGAAAGTTATGCAAATATGACTTGTTATTTTTAATTTCTTGAAAGAGTCTGAGGGCTTCCTGGGAGGTATGTTTACCTTTTTGAGGTGATGGCTGATTGGTGCTTATTGTCCTGTGTATTCAATGGATAAGGGGCCTCTGATGCTAACTATGAATGACGTGGCCCCTTGGTATGTTACTAATATTCTATACAAAGCCAGCAGCTCAAGTGGCTGTGCCCCTGTCCTCCAACACACGGCCCCTGGCTGGTTTTACTTGAGACAAACCTCTTTTACTTTAAAGAAGGTTTTTGTATTGGAGCTGAGACTTCTGATAGACTTGTGATAGAGAAATATTTGCTTTTGTTTGACTGATAGGATCTTGGCAAAGAAGGTTCATTTTACCAGTTGCTTTCTAATGTCCTAGCTTGGGAAGAGCAATAATCTCATTAATGAATTATCTCTTACTTACAAGACAAACTGGACTCATTTGTTTCCTTAAAAAGATAGTGTCATTGATTAAAGATGGTCATTAATGACCACTAATAAATGCATCTGTTCACCATTCAAAGATGTTTGACATTTGCATTTAATGCTAGGAAGCAAAATAGTTCTCTGGATAAATCATATGTCTCCAAGTTATCTTAAGGATGGCCTCACAGTTCTAAATGATAATGGTAAAAAGTATTTAAATACACCTGAATTGAATACACAGGTATAGAAATATCCACTTGTAACTCTTAAATTGAGAAGTGACGCTAACTGTTTGCTAAATTATATGCAGAACCTACTGCCAGTGATCATGCTATTGAGGATACAATTCACAAGCATGTTGATATCCAAGATAATGAATCTGACTATAACAAAGCATTTAACTGAAACTCCACAGCCAAAATGGAATCTATCATGCCAACTCGGGAACCTAAAACCAAAGTCGAATGCTAATTTTTACAAAAAGGCATCAAAGTTTCATTTTCTAAAAGTCGACTGAATTGGGTTGGATTGAAACCCAAGCCTATGCATTATTAAAATAATTGAATTGGGCTTCAAAAAAATCAGACTGAAGTTGAATCAGACTTCCGTATGTTCTCGATTATAGATAACAGGTTCCTCCTTTATAAGCTAAATTGGGGTTTTTGAGAGGGAATGGCAATTGTGCTATCAGACAATGAAATGGTGGGACTCAATGCGTGCGATTAGGCTTCGGTGGGAAGGCATAGATGTGCGGAGAATGACAACGTGCTCCCTGGCCCTCTTGTGGTGACCGTGAGTGGCCCTGCTTCCTTTACATGCCATCTATGTGTCCATCTAATAGTCTACAAGATAGTGTTGGCTGAATTCAGTTAGTCATTGTAGCCTGGCTGGGACTGACCATATGGAGGACAAAATCAGCTGGACTGACTGAGTCACAGGCCACTTATTTGGGGGCATAGAGCCACATCCTGCCAGTTGTAGTTTTCATGAATGGCCGAGGAAACATTTTGCAAATGATATGGCTCCAGAACCCCCACCGGCTGTGCTATCTTTTCCGGGTAAGCCTGATTGCTTTTGGCTCTACCCAGTGCAGTGTTTTCCATCAAATCAGTCTTTCCTCTGCGAGGGTATTTATTATGTGCCATTTTGAAAATAAAAGGGACGTGGAGCAATCATCCAGCAAAACCATAAAACATTTTATTATCCGAGACGGTGAGGGGACAGGTTTGACATACAACACTGGGAGCGGTGATGGCCGAACAATGTGGTATTAAAGCGTGATTTAATGAGGCTTGGAGGATTTAGTTCAGTCAGAAAAGTTCCACTCTGTCTTGGGCAGAGGAGAAGCTGAGCTGGTGTGGTCAGCTGACCTAGCGGCCTCTCACCAGGTAGGCCTCAGCCGGCAGCCCCTGTTTGTTCAGATCCCAGACACCATTGTCAGGGAGACTTGAGTGCTGGAAACCTCTGACTGATTTAGTGGACCCCAAACATGGCACAGCTTCCCTGTTGCTTCTGTTTTGCAAGGCCAGCAGTTAATTCAACAAAAGCCTGAGTTCATTTCCCTCTATAGCCATTGACTGTCAGCTAAGAGCTGGTGGCCATCAACTTCATTTAAAAAAAAAAAATCCCATTTCACTGAAACTGAGGGCCTTTGCCCCCCGACACATGACAGCGTGCTGTCTCGAGAGCCTTTGCCCCCCGACACATGGCAGCGTGTTCTCTCGAGGGCTTTTGTCCCTGACACATGGCAGTGTGCTCTCTCGGGCAACACTTTTTGTTTCTCACTTTTCCAGGTGAAAAACTTATTAGCAGATAGTGGCTGATCATCAAGTCATTGCGTGTAATCATACACATCATTCTGATCCAGCTGAACTAAATCCACCAGTTATACTTCATTATTGTGTTGGCAGAACCTCAGCCTTTGAATTATGAACTAAGACATTCATGGACAAGTTCAAGCATCCTTTTCTTATCTTCTTCATTGAGGTAGATGTGTTCATTGAATATTTATCTAGTAACTACAGTATGCTTGGTTCCATGGGGACTTAATGGAGCGTGGAAGAGTTGAAAGCCCTCGTGACTGTCCTGAAGGGGCTGATGATCTAGAAGGTGAGATGGGGCACACATAAAGAGATAGATAACGTTGCACTGTTACATAACCTACGGGCTTTGGGGGAGATGGCCTTGGCCTAAGATAATATGGTAGTTATCAAGTGACACTGTGTCACAGAAGCTTTTATAAAGATAAAGGTTTAGGTTCCCCATACCAGAGACCTTGACTCAACTGATCTGTGGCAAGGCCTGGGCAGCAGTACTTGGAAAATCACCCTGGGTGGTTCCAGTGTGTGGCTAGAGCTGAGAACCACTTGTCTGGGAGAGAGATGGCTTGGTTTTTGGTTTGTTTTGTTTTTTAAAATTTAGGTTCTACTCTGGATTTTGTCCCTCTCTAGGTAAATAGGTGCTTCCTTGTATACATCTTAATTATTGCCTCAGTATCTCTCTATAACAATCTCTTTACAAATCTATTCATCCAGCAAGCCTGGGAACCTCTCTGAGGGAAAGGACAGAGTTCTAATCATCCTTTTATTCTCAGAACTTGGCACAAAGAAGATGCCCCATGAATGTTTGTTGAATGAAGGAGTGAAGGAATGGACTGGTTGACCTTGAACATGATACATAAACTCTCTCTACTTTGGAGCTTTTGTTTCCTGGTTCATAAAGACAAAGGGAGGGAGAGATTTTGCTCTCTCTCCTTTACCTTATAAACATTCTGCACAGCTATGTCAGAGGTAGATGCCTTCCCCTGATGATTTTGAAACCCGGTGCAATGCAAATTCTGGGCATTCTCATGGATAATTGACCCTGTAGTAGTACTTTTGTTCTCCCAGTTTGTATCGAGACACAGGTGAATTTTGATGAGCTTATAGAAGCACTGCTGCTGGTACAATGGTCTAATGTCATCTAAATGAGATAGCTGACTTTTAAAATATTTGTAATATAGTTAGGGCCCAGAATGTGAGAAGGAAATAGCAGCCCAAGAGGGTAGTCACAAGGCCCTAGTAATGACCCAGGAGTGGGAGCTGGGGGCTGGTGGTCTCCCCACAGTCCTACTGTCTCATTGACCTCATTGACCTGTAAGTCATTCCTCTTTTATTAAAATGCTCTTTTCAAATCCTATATGCCAATGCATTTATTTATTTGCTGGGGAGGGGTTCAGGGGTGAGGAGGCTAGTGTTTCCAAGAACATGTTTAGGACACCAGCATTTCTAAGAGACCTGTGGTTAGAAGTCATCTACAGTAACAAATTAACCATTGATGTCTTTTTTTTTCTTCTTCTATGAGTTAGTTTAACTGCATTTACAAGTACCTCCCACAGTTTTGCCTTACCACAGCCTTTAGTGTGATAAAAATTAGCACTCAAATTCTAAGCCACATATACCAGATTACAGGAAGCCTTCTGCTTCTCAGAAAACACATTGGACATTTAGGTGCTGTAAATATTGTGCTATGGGTTTCTGAAATCCAGGCTTCATTTGTTGATTTGGGGTTTAGAGCCCAGAGATGAGCCTCTTGCAATGTCTTCATCTCATCTCTGCTCTCTGAAGGCTGAGCTGAGGGCTGGCCGCCCTTGGCTCACTGAGAAGGAGCTGGCCTTATGCTTTATATTTAATTAGCAGATTTTCTCCTTTGAGATCAAAATGCCCTTTAAAAAATTTTCAGGTGAGAAAACTAAGCTCCAAGGGCATCAAAGGTCACCCTTTAAGTTTCTTTTTTTGTCTCTCTAGAGTGCGTCTTTTCCCGTGGTGCCTCTTGCCTATTTATTTTGGAATAAAAAACATGAATTCAGACTGCCATTTGGGAAATCAGTATTATTTAAAGGTGAATTAAACATTCCCCTCTTCTAAAACTACTCTGGGGAGAGAACAAAGGAAATGTCACATGATGGTGGTTAACACAAAGGTATTTTTTCCCCCTTTTTTCCTGGTGTAATGGTAAGCGTGTCATGATGAAGGCAGGTTTCGTCAAGACAGCTGGACATAATCAGGACAGTAATTTCAAGGACTTCAGTGTGAGCTGTGTGGTTAGACGGACGTCAGTACCCCAAAGCATCAGGCTGGAGTCAGTTCCTAATGTCACGGCACTTCAACTTCTACCTTTTAGAGCAGGGTGATTCTGCATGTCACATCTTGAATTTAAATGAATGTGAAGCTCTGTTGGCAAAACCTCACTCCTCTTTGCAGCCACAGCTGGGCAGCCACCAGAGAGTTTTCAGGCTAGACATGTTTTTCCCCAACATCTGTCAGCTTAGCTAAATCAGAGCTCCAAATGAACAGTGTAATACCTAAGATCATTATCTGGATTTGTGACACTCCCTCTTACTTCTCTCTGGAGATTTGGGATTCGAAATGAAAAACAACATTTGTAAGGGATCGGGAGGGGGAGGATTTTCATCTTTATTATTACTACTAAGTAATAATACATTTTCATTAACATGGTTTTAATAGTATGAAACAAGAGAAATGAAACATGCCCTCTCCACATCAACATGTTCCCCAGTGCCTTTTGCTTAAGGTACTGTATCTGCAACTCATTCAATCCAAGATAAGCCTATTAATTAAGCTTGAGTCTACAGGTGCGGTCTACACAGCTGTAATTTTCTGCTCTGAGCTAATGGAAAATTTGCAGATGGTCTAGGGGTTTAGCATGTTTTCGCATCAAAAAGATGTGGTCTGTGCTCCAGGTGGAAGGAGAGAATTCATCCACTAATCAAGTCAACAAATATTTATTGAGTGCTACTTGATGCTCAGCTAGGTGCTAGTGTTGTAGGGGATCCATGATGAGGAGAGCTTTCACTTTTAATGAGGAAACATGACTCACATTCAAAAGCAGCCTGGCATTGTGGACAGAGCACAGCATCTGGAATGAGGCGGACCTGGTTTAGAAATCCAGGTCCACAGCTTAAAAGTGGTATGATCTTGGAAATTTCCATTTCACATTAAAGATACCTCTTTTCCTTATAGTAAAATAGGGTATTAGTACCTTTAGGATTGTTGCAAGCATTAGCAATAACATTTGTAGAGGAACTGGCATGTCGGAGACACTCCAGAAATATTATTCTAAGATGCTATATCATATAGCATGTTATAATTTAGCCCTTAATAATAGTTTTATAAAGGCTCAGAGGCTAGAGAGAACAGTGCCAGCCAGAATAGATGGGTAACCACTGAGCATAACTAAGGTAGCACTTGGAAATGAGAGAATCAAATTCCCGGAAGGGAACTTATAGGTTAATTGGCCCAATCAAGTCATTCAAGTACAGAAACAGAGGATTAAATAAGTTCACTTATCCAAACAACTCAATATTACTGGAAGCAGGTGCTGGGTTGGACTACACATATGACCCTACTTTGGGAGATGGTGCTATATAGTATGGTGGTTCCCAAGCCTGGTGGAATATCAGGATATCTTGTGATCTTTTTAAAAAATTGACTTTCAAGTGAGCCTGATTCAGGAGAGGAGTGAGGCTCAGGAATATGTCTTTTTCAGTGAGTTCCTGCCAGCAGATCCACCCACTGATGTAGCATAAAGAGCCTTGAACTAGGAATCTTAGTCCCAGCACTTCCCCTGTTTGGCTGCGTGACTTGGGCAAGCCAACCTTTCTATTCTTTGTTGTCTCATCTGTCTCTTGAAGGGATTGCCTTTGTTGAGATTCTGGTCACCTGCATCTCTCATAATTACTCCATTACACCATTTCAGCTCAAACTGAAATTGAAGTTTGAAAAGGATCAGGCTTGGAGATAAGAAGAAGGCTAGCATTAGTGATATAGGGAAGGTGAGACTGAGCGTAGCCTGGCTGGGGAGATTTCCTATAGGGAAGGAGAGGAAGACTTTTGGCCACATTGATGGAGGAGGTTTTTAGTATACAGAATTCTGAGGGGTGGATATGGGTTTTAGGCATTGTTTTATAGAGCAGCACTTCCCAATGGTGTTTTTTTTTATTTTTTAAATTTAAAAAAAAATTTTTTTAACAACTGGGCCTTTGAGGTGCTCTAAAAGAGATCTTGGTGTCAGTAGGTTTGGGAGATGCTGCATACATGTACTCTCCATGGTCTAGGAGATTTGTGATGCATATTGAGGGCTCTGAGAAGTCTGATAAACCTCACTGAGTCTGGAATGGATATTTTTTTTGTTTTTTGTTTTTTTTTTTTACTAATTTACTTTTTCATACAGCACTTAAAAAACAACTATTAATGAATGTTCCAACAACTATTATTTAACATATTTGGAAAACACTTAGAAATGACAGAATCAAATTTCCAGACATGTGACACTTACAGAAAACAAGGAGTCATAGTAAGTTCTGTGCTCAGTTTTAGAGAAACCAGGGGGAAAAGGTCATTTGAAAGGATGCTTAAGGAGAACAGGAAATGAACTGGAATTTCTCAGCTTAGAAAAAAGAAGCCTTATGCACTACATTTTTAGTTTTATGAATTGGTATAATGAGGGATATGATTGATTGATCTTCATATTCACTGAGCATAAAGCCAGAATAAATGGGCTTAAAAGTCAGGTCAAGAGATTTAGAAGTAGGAAAAAGGAAATCTTTCTGATAAAGGATATAAACTAGAGTAGTTGATCTAGGTAAATTATGTAATTTCCAAAATCTCATTCATTGTCAGTAATGAAATCAGGAGGATAGACTAAATAATAAATCAAGTTCCCTGTACCTTCTTGCCTATCTTTTGATATTCAGGGACCCATGTACCTACGTGGGAATCACAGAGCACCCCTGCAGTCTAAACAGAGATCCAGCAGCCTATGAACCTTAGATTTGGAAAGAACTCAACATCTGGTCCAAATTTCTACCAAAGTAGGAGTATTTTCTGCAGGACTCCTGCCCTGTGGACTTCAGGAATATGCTGGGAACAAGTCCAGTGCTTGGGAAATCATTACTTTTCTAGGCAGCTCATTTCATTTACGGATGGCTTTAATTGTTAGAAAGGCAACCTAGTTATTTGTGTTGGACCTGCATAAAATATGCTTGTTATTATTTTTTCCCCAATGGTATAACCACTTAAATGTTTGGAGATGAATGTTGTTTGTGCACTAATATTTCTCTAAGACAAGTAGTCCAAGCTTTTTAGCCATTTCTCCAAACATGTGGTCTCTAGAACCTTCACCATTTTGGAAAACCAAGTTTTCCAGTTTGAGAATGTGCTTACAACACCATATCTAGAAATAGAGAATACGGTTGATCATCATGAACCACACCTGGGTTATAACCTCTTTTGATCTAAGCAGAATCTTAATGCAGAGAAGCCATATGTGCAGGGCAAGTCCCTCAGAGTTCATATTCTGAGCCATAAGACAAGTCCAGTATGTCCAGAGGGCTGGGCTGGTAGATCCATTTGGTCTATTTACATATAGGATCAAGAGGCCACAGAAAGAAAGCCACCGTAATGTGAAAAAAAGTTGATGAGCACCAGTGTGGCAGGATAATGGACTCTCAGGAAAGGGCACTGTGGGTGGGATTTAGGAGTTAGAAAGGGTTGAAGCTATAATTTCTCTAAGTCATCAAATGTAATAGCCAAAGCTGCTTTGTCAACAATATTAATGGGGTGAAAAGTGGAGATTCAGGAGGTGTCACAGCAGCCTCTGTGAAACATCTTCCCAGGAGTTACACAACCATTACTAGGAATGGGAGAGGAGGTCTCAAGGGGAGTGTATTTGAGACATCACTTTAAGACGACTTAGTGCCTTAAAGAAACACTGCTTCATGACTTACTGGAACCACCTCTTATTCCCTAAGACCTCACTAGCCTGGAAATATGGACCAGATTTTATTCATTTGTTCAGTTCTTTCCTATTTCCAATAAAAAATTGCATTAGTTTTTGTTTAGCAATTATGTCACATAGTTGATAAAAACACTTTTTTTATCCACACAAACCACTATTAATTAAATTCTCTCACCTAGTAAATTCTTTGAGCCAAAATGCAGAATTTTACATTTGTTCTAGCTACATTTAATTTTATTTGTATGACTTTATTGATGTTTAATTTTTTTTTTCAAAAGTATTCCTCTTATCTTGGTGTCATCTTCACTTTTGATAAGTAAGCCTTCAGTTTCTGCCTCAAAGCCTTGGAACATGCCCATAAAGGGATCAGGGAGAGAAAGTTCTGTGGCGTGGTATTAGACTTCCTTTGAGTAAGACATCAGCCCTTTAATAAACTTTTTGAGTAAAATGTCCAGCTAGCTATTCATTCACAGAGTAGGACTGTTTTCCAGCCTGTGCTTCTCCATCTTGGCTCACAGAGTAATCAAGAAGGACTATCAAAATGGTTTACTGAAATCAAGATACATTATGCAATGGCTTGATTTTTTTCTTTCTAGTTGATATTGGTAGGAATTGGGGCTTGACGTGAAACTGAAAGTGTACCCTACCAGACAAAGATTTTGCTTCTGGGTTATATAGGACTTGCCCTTCCAGTCACAGGCATGTCTGGGGGTTCATTGTGTAATAAGCAACATCTGCCTTTGACAGCATCAAGTTCAAATTATTTAAGCAGTGTACAAGGCCTTAGCTGGCTTCCATTTTCAGCTTTACTTTTCTTTGTGTTCTCCTCCTGCTCCAGTTTTCTTAATGGGTCGCACTCTTTCAGCTGCTGACTATTGACACCCTGTTTCCACTTCCTGGACACTCTGCTTCCTTTACTCTGTTTCACTATCTCTTACTCATTCTTTAGCTTAAATCTAACTTCCTTGAGGCAGCCAATCCCAGTCCTCCAAGGCTGGATTAAATGTCCTTCCCATGCACTCTCTTCCATGCTGGGCTTACCCCTGTGACGGCACCTGCCGCTCAGGTATCTTTGCCTATGGACTTTTTTTCTTCCCACTTGGTCATAAACTCCTTGACAGCAGAGACTGTGTCTGGTACTTAGCAGGTTCTCAATAAATCAATTCAAGAATTACTGGCTGTGAGATCATAGGACACTCTGATAATTAGAGGACTCTGAAAGATCTTAAGATCCTTTGTCAAAATTTGGACTATGACTTTGAACAAGTCATTGCCTTTTGGGGCTTTAGTTTCTTTATCTGTGAAATGAAGATGATCTCTAAGGATCTAGGCTAATGCAAAGAGCATTAAACTGGAAGCCAGTAGCCTTGACCTGGATCTAAGGGAGTAACTTGGGAAAGGTGTTTAATCCATTCACTTTTCTGAGTCTCAGTTTGTTAGATTAAGAGGCTGAACTGTGTATAGTGTATGAACATGGAGTAAAGTCAGAGACAGATGGGATACTGTTAAGCAAGTTACTTTGTGCCTCAGTTTCCTTATTTACAACTTCTCAATACTTGGTGGTATGGTTTTGCTGTGTCCCCACCCAAATCCCATCTGTAATTGTAGCTCCCATAATCCCCAGGTGTTGTGGGAGGGACCTGGTAGGAGGTAATGAAATCATAGGAGCAGGTTTTTCTGTGATGTTGTTATGATAGTTAGTAAGTCTCACGAAATCTGATGGTTTTATAAAGGGCAGTTCTCCTACACACACTGTCTTGCCTGCCACCATGTAAGAAGTGCCTTTGCTCCTCCTTCACCTTCTGCCATGATTGTGAGGCCTCCCCAGCCATTTGGAACTGTAAGTCCATTAAACTTTGTTTTTTTTTTTTTTAATAAATTACCCAGTCTCAGGTATTTCTTCATAGAAGTATGGGAAAGGACTAATATACTTGGTGGCATTCTAGTGAGGACTAGATGAGCTAACTTCAGCAACTGGTGAAAAGATAAAAATAGGTTGAATATCTACTATATGTTAAGTGCATTCATAATGTCATAGCATTTTATCCTCTTAACTGATATGGTAGGTTTTGTAATCTCCATTTTATGGAAGGAAAAAATAACTCAAGGTCACACTGCTGGTAAATGGCAGAACTGGATTCTCAGTATGACTCCAAGCCCATGCCAGTCCCATTTTACTCTCCTGCCCCTGCTTTGTTCAGCGCCCGGCTTGAGACCCGGCACAAAGGCTCTCTGCACCACTCCAGGTCTAAGTCTGGCTCTAGGACCGGCGCTAAGATGAGTCTCTCTGGCCTGCAGATGGAGCAAGGTCTGGCTGGAGACTGCTGGTGCTGTTGGCATGCTGGCTTGAAGCCCTGCTCACGCACTCTCTCTGGAGCGGGAGGAGCAGGCACAGAGGCATCCAGGCAGCGTG
This sequence comes from Piliocolobus tephrosceles, assembly GCF_002776525.5. Classification (NCBI taxonomy): domain Eukaryota; kingdom Metazoa; phylum Chordata; class Mammalia; order Primates; family Cercopithecidae; genus Piliocolobus; species Piliocolobus tephrosceles. The sequence goes on along the minus strand of NC_045455.1, from coordinate 64,198,933 downwards.
CATGGTTTATAAAAAGCCATCAGGAGCACGGTCCTGGGACTGCAGTCATTTATCCGCACTTTTTCCTTGTAAAATGTTACTGACTGTTTTACACCAAGGGCAGTTTATCCTGAATGGGATGTACAGGCATTCAATTCACCTCTACTTTTTGCCAACTCTGCTTTTTTCCCCCTTGCTTGTGAAGTTATATATGGTACTGAGAGAGGAAGCCATTTTATATCTGAGGGAAAAAAAGAGCTGACGGCTTTAAAGAGAAACCTTCCATCATAGGAAAGAACATTTGGTTGAAGAGATAATGCCTTTGTTTTTAAAAATGGAATCCTGCATCAGTGGTATTACAGTCTTCTAAAATTGGCCCCCTCTTCCGGTCAGATGCTAAGAGCTTTACCAAGATGAGCGGTATCAGTGTACTTTTCTAGGGTAAAATGGAGGATAGATATGATCAGCTCCATTTTTCAAATGGGAAAATTGAAGCTCAAAGAGGTTAAATCTCTTGTTTAAGACCACAATGGAAGGCTGCTGGAGCAAGCAATTCGCCCCAGCCGCTAGGTTAATGGAAGGGGCAGGGGAAGAGAAAAACTCCTCTGAGCCAGGTGGCCCTGCTCTTCCACTTCTACCCGCCACTGTCTCCTGTACTTCTTCCCTAGTTTGTGAAACTGATATTGTAGTGCTCAATTTGCACATGAGGCTTGAGTTTCTGTGACATTAAGCAATTGGCTGAAAGTCACACTTAGTTATTGCAAAACAGGTCTCAAACCTAAACCTTCTGAGTCTGAGCTTGTTGCCTCCCCAGACCTTCCAGCTGCCTTCACTAGTATCCGCCACTCGCCTGCCCTGGCTTTTGCAGAGAATCTAAATATAATGGATTGCCGCTGCAGAATGCCAGGATATTTTAATTTATAGAAAAGAATAATGGGGTTCAGGTGAATGCCCCCTTCTGTATATTCTCTTTGGAATGAGGCTTAGCTTTATTGTCCTTTCACTTCCCGTTAGTTCTAGCTAAAGTGATTCCATAATGACATATAAACCCAAACATGAGTAATTGATGGCAGCCTCAGGATCTTGAGCAGGATAAAACCAGACTGACTAGAATCTCCAGGGTGAAGAATTAACATTTATTGGTTTAGTGAAATGAATTTATGTCCCAATAAAGCCAGTTACGGACTAGACAGTGATTTAATGAGGTGCCTTTTGTAAAAAGAACAAATATGAACTTCTGGGCCTGGGTTAGATTGTAACTAATATGTCACCCACCAACTAGTTTTATAGATATGTTCAGAAAAATCTATGATAGTCCCTTAATTCATGAAATTTGTGTTTTAACCCATTCTGTCTGGACAGTTGAAAGTTGAAGGGGAATAGAATCAGCATCTCTGGAATCGTAAATGGTACATTTGTTCATCACCCTGCAAGATCAGAACTCCAAGTGCTCCCAGAAGCTTGAAGAATAAAGATTAGGACAAATGCCACTATAAAAGAAAAATACTGAATCTAGATAGTAAGAAGCCCTTTAGGTCTAAGGTGACCAAGGTCTGCAGAAAAGGGAGGAGGGGCAGAGGGAATAAAGATCTTTGGTACCTTTCCTGGGGTGGAGCTGTAGGCAGAAGAGGACATCCTTGCCTATGATCCCTTGGTCATTGGACAGCCCACAGCTGCCACTACAAGCCATATCAATCCCTGCCTGCCACTGCTTTCTTTGCTTCCTCATGGAAAGAACTGAGGAATTGGTTGTCTTTTTTTTCTTTTTTCTTTCTTTCTTTCTTTTTTTTTTTTTTTTTTTTTTGAGACAGAGTTCCACTCTTGTTGCCCAGGCTGGAGTGCAATGGCATGATCTCGGCTCACAGCAACCTCTGCCTCCCAGGTTCAAGTGATTCTCCTGCCTCAGCTTCCTGAGTAGCTGGGATTACAGGCATGTGCCACCATGCCTGGCTAATTTTGCATTTTTAGTAGAGGCGGGGTTTCTCCACGTTGGTCAGGCTGGTCTCAAACTCCCGACCTCAGGTTATCCGCCTGCCATGGCCTCCCAAAGTGCTGAGATTACAGGCGTGAGCCATCAGTTGTTTTTGATAATAAAATACTCAGGCCAACAACCTCAGAGTCATCCTGGAGTCTTCACTTTCTTTTGTATCCCATATCTAATTCATTAGAATATTCCATAGGCTCTACTATCAAAATATTTCCAGAATCAGGCCACTTTTCACCGTCTCTGCCATTATCTCCCTAGTTCAGACACTATCCTCTTTTTGCCTGGGTAAGTTCAGTAGCATCCTCATTGATCTTTCTGCTTCTGTTTCTGATTCTCCACCCAACCTACACATACATATATAATCTGGTCTTAACATAGCAGTCAGAGGGAGATGCTTTTAATATAAAGCCAGATCCTGCCTCTGGTCTGCTTCAATCTGCCAGTGGCTTCCCATTTCACACAGAGGAAGGCAAAATCCTTTATAATGGCCAACAATGCCCTACACTATCAGGCCCTCTCCCATCCACTCCCACCCTCTGACCTTAGCCCCTACTGCTCCTTCCCTGGCCCATTTGGTCTTGCTGTTTCTTGAAGGCAGCAAGCACATTAACCTTAGTGTTTCTGCCTGCATCACTCTTCTAGATATCCATGTGACACACTCCCTTACCAGGGGCAAGTGTTTTGCTCAGTCTCACCTTCTTGATTAAGTTCACTCTGACTACCCTATTTAAAACTGTAACCAACCCCCAACCTCCTAGTTATCTTGACCCTGTTATCCTGCTCTATTTTATTCAGAGCTCTTATTACTTTGCAACCTGCTATCTAACTCACTGACTTATTATGTTTTTGACTGACCCCATCATTAGTATAGAAGCTCTGCAAGGATTCAAATCTGCCTATTTTGTTTATGAATGTAGCCCAGGTGTCTATGATGGTGCCTGGCATATAGGAAGTGCTCAGTAAGTGTTTGTTGAATGAATGAATGAATGAATGAATGAATGAATGAATGAATGAACGTATGAGTAAGAAGTCTGCTGAAAGCCATCCTAAAATAGATTTAATTCTGAGGCAAGAAGCAGGACTAATTCAATTTTGTTCTCATACTCTGATCTTTTTTGTACCCTGATTTTTAATATTTGTTTTGTTTTTAACTCTGGAAAATAAGATATGTCAAATTGAATGGAAGCTGTATAAAGTTTTGAGATCTGTGGGAAAAAAATTCAACCAGATGAATAGGATTTTTAGGATTTTTATTTCAATAATTACTGTTGAGTTTTATCTCATTGGATCATATTAGAAATTTTGAAATTTGAAACTAAGTGAAACATTAGGAAAAATGCAAACTTTTGAAATGTCACCATTGACACTGACAAAATATTTGAGCACACACTGGGTGCAGAGCACTGGGAAAAAACACGAAATCCATTAAATGTGTGGCACACACATCTGTGCTGCTGTGAGGCCAGATGTTCGAGTTGTGGAAGTTTTATGTTCCCAGTACTGCTAAAGAAGGATGTCAGATTTCATGCATTTAAATTAAGTTTGTGAGGAGTGGCTGGCAAGTGTAAAATGTGGTCAACAGCGAATACAACAGAAAGCAGTTTGGTTCAAGTAGAAATATCCCATCGTGCTTGGAATGGTTTAAAAAATTATACTTTATTAGGCAAAACCTAGACCATGGTTTGTCACCCTAATTCACATTCCATAGCATTGTGCAGCTTACAAAGCAATTGTTTATAATAGATCATCTCAAGTGTATAGTTTCTGAGAAAAAATTTGCCAAAATCATTATCTCTCCTGGCACAGTGAGTATGTAGAGTTTGGTTTTGCAGCTTGACGCAAATGTTCAATGTAGCCTGGGTGAAGAGGAGCCATCAGGAGGAGCCTCCAATTGTGCAGCAGGCAGCCAGACAGCCATGAGTGGCGCTGTGATTGAGAGCACAGACTCCACAGCCAGGCTGCTGGTTTCAAAGTCAGTCTTGCTTCCTACTTGCTGTGCTGCTGTGAGGCCAGATGTTCTTGGTGCCTCGGTTTCATCATCTGTAAAATGGGGTTAGTAACAGTAACTCTTTGTAGGGTTATTAAGATAATTAAACGTGTTTATAAACAGGGTGTGCTTAGAACAATTTCTGGCACCTGCGAAGACTCTTATACAAGTTAGCTGCTATTATTAATAAGGAATAGCAAAAGGACTTGCTGGTCCCTCACCTCTCCCATAATTTTCTCGTCAGAGGTCAGTGTGTTGGAAAATTTCTCTTTGGAGTCACTCCTTTGGAGATTATATACATTATATATATATATATATATATATATATATATATATATATAATATATATAAGTATATTCTTGTAAAGTTCTATCTCTCAAAAATGTTAAGAAATATATATAACATGTAAACATATATAAACATATATATATTTCTTAACATTTTTGAGATCTAGAACCTTACAAGAATCAGATGAAAACAGTGAACTCTTTCTTTAGAACAATGTGCATATTCACATGTATAGTCAATTTTGCCCATAATTTTAGGGAATGTGTAAATTCCTGAAGTGCACATCAAGAATCTCTAGGTTAGGATATTGTGTTTCCAGAAGACCCAGATTAAATGACCTCTTGTTGCGCCATCACATTAAGCTGTCGATGCCTAAGACCACATTCAGGTGAGTTATGTGACCTGTCACAGCTAGAACATGGAGCACTGGACGGGCAGACTGGAGGGCATTCTGACATGTCCCCTGAGGGATATTCAGGAAGCAACTTGATGTAGATAGACAAGATGCAGACAGTGGAACAGGTGTCTCCAGGGATGAGCTTTCCCAGCGTAATCCCTCTCCTGGGGCTCCTATCCGCCCCACCTTCCAGCTGCTTAGCTCTCCACAGAAGCCAGAGTAAATCTGATATGCTCTCCCCTTCTGCTTCCTCCCATGCTCTCAAAGTCATTTCTCTCTGGGGGTAGTGAGCTGCTGAGAAGCCTGGAAAGGGAGAGAGACTTCCCAGTGAAAATGAAGATGGTCTGAGTGGATCATAGCCAGGCCTGGAGAGTGATCTGACAAAGGAGCTATACCACAGAAGCAGAGCTGCGTAATTGGTTGTCAATATATGTATTTCAAAACACAGTCTTCAGGTATCCCAGCTTCCCAGGGAGATAAAAAAGAATTTTTCAGTATGAAAGCTCGTTATATCTCAGGGATATATGCTGGTGCTTCCCAAGGACAGAGCAAGGAGGTAGAGTCACTAGAGCTGCAGGATGTGGGATTTTTTTGATGCCATCTCCCACCTCAGTTGGAGGGGTCTTTAGACTTCTGTTTTGTGTCCTTTCCTCTTCTGCAGCTCCCCAGGTAGGGCAGGATGGCCCAATGATTGGTGTTTGTCTTGTGGACGTAGCAACTCCGTAGTTTGGGCACAGATCTGCTCTGTGAAGGAAAATGCTGATTCTCCATGTTTTCTCTGTGGCTAAAAGAGGATAATAAAATCTTCTTTCTTCCTCTTGGGGACTTGGAGAAGATTAATTTATGCTTCCTATGAAGTGTTTTAAGCTCTGGCACAGGAAGGTGCTAAGCATTATTTCTAAAGTTTGTTTCTTTAACCCATCCTGTGAAGTAGAGATCTTTATTAATTGGAGTCTCGTTCATCAGAGTCTGGTGGTATGCCTCGCATTCTCCAAAGTGAAATGGCTATAGGGTGGTGGTGGTAGTAGGGGGTTGAGGATGGAAATATCAATCAATTTAATTGGTTTACTTCAAGTGGGAGGGCTTTCTATGAACCGTGGGTGAATTCATCCGAAGGGTAGAACCAATGCTACCCAGGCCAGCGTGGGCAGGGCTCCTCTGATGCCTCTCATCTAAGGAGCTGAGGAGGATGGAATTACGATTGAGATCCAGGCAACCAGAAACCCCAAGATGAGAGTTTCCACATGGATTGGGGAAGGCATAGAGACAGACCTGGGCACTGGGCTTGGAATAGTCAGTTACCCTACTTGGCCAGACTAATTGTTCACACTCAGAAGTGGGCTCAGGAGTGGAGCACCTGTGCCTCCCAGGGCGTCCCAGCATGGGATGAAGGTCAGTGAGGGACTGTCTTTTCATGGGTTGCTTCTGGGATGGCTTTCCACACCTCCAGAGTGAAGTATAATCAGATATCCATCCTGAACAGAGAACAAAGTTAGTCTTGAATCAAGAAATGTTCTTTAGTTCATTCACTTAATAAATATTTATTGGACATCTACAATGAGTCATAGTTTTAAGTATAGGGGATACAGCCGTGATCAAGACGGTCAAGGTCCCTGTTCCCAAGGAGCTTACATTCTAGCAGGAAAGACAGTCAATAAACAAGTAAACAAATTCCTCTATGTATGTACACCAGAATGCAAGCTCTGCAAGGGCAGGCTTTCAGAAAAATCTATTTTGTTCATTGTTGTATTCCCAGCACCCAAAATAAGCCCCGATCACTAGATATTAGGTGCTCAGTAAGTATTTGCTGAATAAATAATAGAAATGATAATTTCAGATTGCAGTAAGTACAATGAAGGGAATGAATCAGAGTGTGGGTGGGAGATGGAGATGCAGATGGAAAAATTAGTAAGAGCTGGACGAATATAAGGTCTTGCAGGCATTGGTAAGAGTTTGGGAAAGAGCAATGAGTTCTAAGTATGAGAAATATGCAATGAAGCTTATACTTTACAAAGATCATCCTGACTGCTGAGGGAAAACAGATGGGGAAGTGGAGCGAGTGGAAAGAGGGGAGCCAGAGAGGAAGCTGTTTTATTGGTCCAGACCAGAGGTGCTGATGTTTTGCCCCAGGCAGGAAGCCAGGGAGTTGGTGGTGGGAAGCGGGCCAGGTTCCAGTTGTGTTCTGAGGATAGCACTAGTGGTATTTGTTAATGGCTTGAATGTGGGGATCAGAGAGAGAGAGAAAAGTCCAAGATGACCCTGGGGGTTTTGGCTCGAGCCAATAGATATATGACAGAGTTGTTAACAGAGGGGTGAACACTGGAGCGTCTGGAAGGCTGGCCCCAGAGGTGGGTGAGATTGGTCAGAGAGGGAGGGTGAAGCCCTAAAGGTTGTTTTCCTGGGATATGTCTTGAAGACCTGGACATTTTGGCCAGACTTGTGGAGGGGTTTGCACATGATAAGAATGAGAGAGATCAAAGCTTTAGAGTCATCGATTAAAAAAAAAAAATTTAGATACTAAAAGATTGTAAAAGTACCAAGTTGGTGGTTTTAACTGTTTTTTTCCACTTTTAAAGGCAAGGAATCTTTTCTTTTCTTTTGTTTTTCTTCCTCTCTTTCTCTCTTTCTTTCTCTCTCTCTCTTTCTTTCTCTCTCTCTTTCTCTCCCTTTCTTTCTCTCTCTCTTTCTTTCTTTCTTTCTCTCTCTCTCTCTTTCTTTCTTTCTTTCTTTCTTTCTTTCTTTCTTTCTTTCTTTCTTTCTTTCTTTCTTTCTTTCGGGTCTTGTTCTGTTGCAGGCTGGAGTGTAGTAGTGTGATTCTAGCTCACTGCAGCCCTGAACTTCTGGGCCTCAAGCCGTCATCCCACCTCTGCCTCCCAAAGCCCTGGGACAACAGGTGCGAACCACCACACCTGGCTAAGTTTTACATTTTTTGTAGAGAAGGGGGTCTTGCTATAATATGTTGCCCAGACTGGTCCTGAACTCCTGGCCTCCTCCTGCCTTGGCCTTCCAAAACTCTGGGATTATAGACGTGAGTCACTGTGCCCAGCCAGGATTTTTTTTTTTTTTTTTTTAACTGGAAGCCCATAAGCAACCCAATATGTAAGATAATTTAATTGTTCTAACTATAAATCCAAGTCTTCAGTATTTGGCTGCCCTTCTTCATGCCTGTCCAGATGCTCTCTTAAAGGCAACAAAAATGTCTTGTTCCCACCCACTGGTGGATTGATGTTAGGAATTCCACAGGTAGAGATTAATTCTTTTGACTTAACATTTCATTCCCATAAAACACAAAGTCTGTAAGGAAAAGCACAGTAGGACATTATTAAGCCTCATCAATCCTTTAAGACTTTAGTGAAACCAGATTTATATTCTTTCTTTGGAGTTGATGTTGATGGATTGAGGGAAGGCCGCTGGATTATGAAGATTTTGCGTGTGAGGAAAGGGACAAAGTCTTGGAAGAAGTTCCAGCAGGAGAAGGGACTCATTTGGTGGTCTTGCTGAGGCCTGTTGAATCTGTGTTGTGTGGCCATTTTTGCCTTCTAGATTTGCCCCTCTCACACCATCTTCAGGAAACTTTCAGTGCCTTACTTGCTGTTGGTTTTGATAAATTTTGCTGAGACACTGTATCCCCTTTCTCTGTTCCTGAGCAATATTTTATGTTGCTATTCATAGCAGATAATTCAAAAAGGTCCTGGCCCCCTTTCAGGTGAGATACTCTTCAGGGCCAGCTAGACCACCCCATCCTGTTGTACTCCCATCTTCCAGCCACAGAGATAAGCCAGGGGATTACTGGCAAGAACAGATAAAGATTCATTTACTTGATTAACTGTAACACCCCCCTCCCCCCTCCCAGGGACCCTTCCATGCCCTACCAGATGGCTTTGCACATTGTGGACTGGAGATAGATCTTCTCCAGGAAACAACTGCCAACCAGGTAGTTACCTCACACTGCTATTATATATTCCGAGAGAAGCTGATGAAACTACAGGCATTTCCCCCTGCATATGCACATCCACACAAAATTGTGTGCTATTCCAGGGGACCCATGGAACATTTGTAGCCTCATTTCTAGAACCTCTACAGGGGTGTCTGGAGATTAGGTTAAAAACCCCTGAAGGAATCCAGACCCTAGAGGTCATCACTGCCTCGGAGACAGTCATTGGTGATTGCCACAAGTCATTGGTAATTGCCACTATTATCTAAACCCCACAAGCCAGGCTGACACAGATTGCAGAAAACTGAATAAAAATGGGAAAGTCATTCACCTCTTCCCTGGGTTTCAGATTCCTCAACCATAAAGTTGAGATAATAATATTCCCCTGCTTAGCCCACAGGGTTATTATGGGCAACAGATTAGTCTTAAACTGTTACATATTATTTGAGATTGAAAAACCTGTATGTTTCCAGCGGTAGGAATAGATGAGTAACAAGTCTGTTGATTAGCGCCAGGAGTAAGGTAATAGAGAATGGTGAGGTCTGTGGCAAACAGAAACATGCATTTTGTAAAATTCAAAATTTATGAAACAAGTGGAGTCTTACAAAAACATCTGAGGGTTAAATCTAGCTTTGGCTCGCAAGTTGTAGATTCCTGAAAAATATAATGTTGGGCATTTTATTTATTAGCTATTGTTTGAGGAGTCCAGATGGGACGACCAAGGCCTAGTTTTTATGTGCCTAGAGTAGAAGACTATAAATGTAGTATAGTTTGGAGGGTCTTGTTCAAATATCACCCTTTTAGGACTCCCAGGAACTGAAATGATAACCATTAGGACTTAGAGGAGAGTAGGGTCAGAGAGTGAGGTTTAAGGGATTAATGGTTTTCATTAAGATGCAAATGTGTTATCTATGGTGGAAAGCCTATTGATTCTGTTTGGTCATTAACATCTTAGCACTTGAAGACTATAATCAAAGACCTCTGTAAACTGTAATTATACCTTTTAGCTTTAATATTGCTGTTGGACTACTACTATGCATACAGTAGTAGTCCAATAGCATTATTGGCCCTTACTAGGGAGCAGGATTATACAGATGAACACAATTTTGGCCCTGCCTTCAAAGGCATTTTCAATCCATGGGAGACTGGCAGGGCCAAGGTGGTGCCTTTTTGTTCACCACTCTACACCTGGGCCCCCCACAGTACCCAGAACATGGTGGGAACTTAATAAACGGATGGGCCTAGGCATTGCCACAACTCTCTGCAGAGTGTAAGTGCTAAAAGTGAGGAGTAGCAGGAACCTGAGTGAGTTTGTCAGATTAGCTCCAGAAAGGAGAAGAGACTGGGGAGATGGACATGGGTTGCAGGGAACTGGGGGTTGATAAGGAAAGAGTGGGTCTTGCCGAGACTCCTTCCTTGAACCTAGCAGGTCTGGAAAGCTTAGTGGGTGGAGTTGCCAGGAAAGGAGAATGTCACAGGAGCAGGGGGAGCTGGAAAAGAGCTAGAACTTGAAGCATCAGCTGGAGCAGAGAAGGTAGCAGGATGACCTGAGGACCCGGTGGAATTGGGGGTGGCAAGCTGAGAAGGCATGGTCAGGTGGGCACTCAGCCCAGGCTGCTAGCAGGCTCCTAGCCTTGGAGGACTTCCCATGGGGTCCTGCCTATAGTTGCCCTCATGAGAACATTCGTTGGATGTGAGTCCCAGGCCTTTTCTTAAGCCCAGTGTTCTCATTCTTTCCCTGGCACCTGACAAAGTGGGTTATCTCACAATCTTCTCCCAGAGTTAAGTGATAATTTTAATAACTGCAGGATTTTATGTTGGTAATTGGTCCCTCAGAACAGAGCTGTTAATTGCAGCTCTTATCAATGCCTGTTAGAGCAAGCTGGTTTGAAGTGAGAACAATGCTTTCAGGTGTAGCTTGGACTCTTTCCCAGGTTTGGCAACTTGACTTAGTTCAAGGTCAGAATATCCTGTTGGAGTCTGGAGGCGAAGATCTGGAAGCCTGACTCATACACTTGTGGTCAACATCAGCAGTTTTTCATGGTTCCCATAGTCTCACCTACATTTTTTTTTTTTTTTTAGACGCAGTCTTGCTCTGTCACCCAGGCTGGAGTGCAATGGTGCGATCTCAGTTTGCTGCAACATCTGCCTCCTAGGTTCAAGCTATTCTCCCGCCTCAGCCTCCCAAGTAGCCGGGATTACAGGTGCCCACTACCATGCCAGGGTAATTTTTGCATTTTTAGTAGAGATGGGGTTTCACCATGTGGCCCAGGCTGGTCTTGAACTCCCGACCTCAGGTGATCCACCCATCTTGGCCTCTCAAAGTGTTGGGATTACAGGCATAAGCCACCGGGCCCAGCTGACCTACAACATTTTAGCCTCATCTCCTGCCATGTAAACACTCAGTACAAGGACCCAGAGTATTTGCAGTTACTGGACATGCCTGATGTTTTCATGTCTGGAAATAGCCTCTTCTTTCATCTCTGAAAGCCTTGATTTGCTCGTCTTAAAAATGGGTCAATCATCCCATACGCATAAGACTGCTGTGTGAAAGTGTGCTATGGTTCAAAGAGAATGGATTTGGGGCTCAGATGAACAAAGTTTTAATTTCTTCTCTCCTGTTTACGACGTTATTGTGTGGTCACGGATAATAACTTCTCAACTATTAAAATGCATATAATCATATTGATTTTATTTGACACATCAAGGCAATCTTAGGCAATATTTTCCTCCCTTTCTCCCTCACCCATGTGTCTTGTCCTGAAAGTCTTAACTCCCTTGTGGATATGTCATGGTGGCTCATTATGGAATTTTTATGCTCTCAGGCTCCTTGGGCTCTCAGAATACCTCTACTCCAGGCCACACTCAAGTAGTTCCACCATTCTCAGCCTACTATTCCCCTTTAATGCAAAATGACCACTCCTCTCTCCCTCATCCCACTCCCCCAAAGAGGCTGGCCTCAATTAGGTGTTGGGAGGAAAGCAATCTGTTTAGCGGAATTCATTATCAATATGCTAATGAACCATCGATCTTTAACTCTTACAGGAATATTTCCCCCATGGGAATATTTGTATTTTCCAGCTGGATTCCTAATCCACGGAAGAATCACCCTGGTAGAACTTCTGGCTGGAGGATAAAGGAAAGTGTAGAATTGAAGGCATTATGGGAGAGGCATTGGTAATAAAGTTGGAGAGGTAGTGTGATGTTCAGGTTGGTCGATTATGCCTTGCTCTGCAGCACCTCAGTTCCCTGCAATGCCTGTACCTAAAGCTATCCCTGGGCAGTGTGTGAACAGAGAACACAGCAATTCCAGATCAGAATCTACAGAGAGATGCTATCTATCTGCACCCCAATACTGTTCTTTCAAAGGTCTGAAGGATTAAGATCTGGCCTGTTGTTAAAGTTATTGTTTAGAATTTGCATGACCCATTTTATTTTCAGAGTTCTTTTTATTCATTAATTAGTTATTCATTTATTTAATGCAGTTTTTAATTGTATGCTTATTCCATCTTGCAAAGGTGGAATTATTCAGAGGAACATTTAAAAGAAATTAACAGTATGACAGAGCTTATAATTGTGCTTTAATCTTAAATTAATATTCCTCCTGTTTTCACGTTACCAGAACAATTATCCCAAACGGTACCAGAAGCAGGAAATTATGTATTGTCCTATATATGGCATTCCCTCCCAGAGAGCATGCTATTTATCACGGCTTTTTAATCTCCTCTGTGTGCAATGGAAGATAAAACATCTCAACAATATTTCGGTGTTTGGAGAAGATTAAAGCACCCGCAAACATTTGTGTTTGTTTTATCCACTCTCTCTGCTGTATCTAACCGGGTCAGGGTTTAGGTGGGTTCAGCAATGTGGCTGTTTATTTGGAGTTTCTGGGGACTCTCTGACAAAGTCACATAAGCAACCCTAGCAGAAGAAACTGGAAATATGCAGGTTGCTCTCAATATTTCCTTTTCACAGTACTTCCCCTTTTTCACACTGGTGCTATCTAGAGTGTGCCTGGTGACATTAGCTGAAATAAGCGTAAAGAGGAAAAAGCCAGCATTTAGATCCCTGGACTGGCTGGGGATTTCTTTTCTCCTAAAGAAGAGCTCCTGACTTGAGGCTGCAGCCCTTAAACTGAAGTGCTTTCCCACCTTGTTTGCTTTCATGGGAGGCCCAAGAAAGATGATCTGGGCTCCTGGAGGAACAGCCTGTTAGAAATTGTATTTGGGTTCTCCAGAGAAACAGAACCGATTGAACACGTACATACAACACACACACACATACATACACACGGAATTGGCTCACATAATTGTGGATTCTGGCAAGTCCAAAATCTTTAGAGCAAGTTGGAAATTCTGTAAGAGTTGACGTTGCAGTATTGCCTCTGAAGGTTGAAAACTCAGGCAGAATGTCTATGTTGCTGTCTGGTGGTAGAATTTCTTCTTTTTTCAGGAAACTAAGGCCTTCAACTGACCCGTGCATATTATGGAGGATAATCTGCTTTAAATTCAACTGATTGTAAATGTTAATCACATTTTTAAAATGCCTTCACTGAAACACCCAGATTGTGTCTGACCAAACAAATGGACACCATGGTCTAGCCAAGTTGACACATGAAATTGACCGTTGCAGAGACCACTTGTCCTGCTGACTGTGGAGTCTGTGATGCTTTCTTCACATGACAAGCAGTGGGCTCTCAGGTGTGCCTGCCCCACCACTGACCATGCATTGTGAGCTTGGTTAATTGGTGATTTCTTCTGTCAACCAGATTCCCTCCTTTGGAGAAAAGCTACATGTGGCTCTTGCAGGATGGCCGGGGTTTGGGTTTTTTTCCCTGTGCTCTTCCTTTTCTTTCTCTCTATTTTTTTTTTTTTTTTTTTGAGACAGAGTCTCACCCTGTCGCCCAGGCTGGAGTGCAATGGCATGATCTCGGCTCACTGCAACCTCTGCCTCTGGGTTCAAGCAGTTTTCCACCTCAGCCTCCTGAGTAGCTGGGACTACAGGCACCTACCACCACGCCCGGCTAATTTTTTTTTTGGTATTTTTTTTGGTAGAGATGGGTTTTCACCATGTTGGCCAGGCTGGTCTTGAACTCCTGACTCAGGTGATCCACCCATCTCGGCCTCCCAAAGTGCTGGGATTATAGGAGTAAGCCACTGCACCCAGCGCCCCCCTCCTTTTTTTTTTTTTTTTGGCCATCACTTCTTGTCTTTCTATCCAGCTCTCCTGACCTCCCATGCAGATACGCAGGGCCCTCTCTTACAACAGCATTTAAAAGTACACTTTAAAAAATTTTTATATTTATTTATTTATTTTGGGATAGAGTCTCGCTCTGTTTCCCAGGCTGGAGTGCAGTGGCAAAATCTTGGCTCACTGCAACCTCTGCCTACTGCGTTCAAACCATTCTCCTGCCTCAGCCTCCTGAGTAGCTGGGATTACAGGCGTGCGCCATCATGCCCGACTAATTCTTGTATTTTTAGTAGAGATGGGGTTTCACCATGTTGGTCAGGCTGGTCTTGAACTCCTGACCTCGTGATCAGCGCCTTGGCCTCCCAAAGTGCTGGGATTACAGGCGTGAGCCACTGTGCCTGGCCCACTTTTTAATAAAAGTATTACATACGTGCAGAAAAATGCACAAACCATAAGACTGCAGCTCAATGCATTTTCACCAAATTCATTATGAGCCTCCTTATGTAACCAGCCCGAGACTGGGATGTAGAGCATCAGCACTCCCAGAAACCTCCCTCCTGTTGCTGCACTGGTCCCTCTCCCCAGCCTCAAGCCCCACCTCTGTTCTAACTCCTAGCACCAGACATGTGTTTTGCATTTTCTTTTGTTGAATTTTATGTAATGGGACAATGCATTGCTTTTTTTTTTTTCCCCCCCACCATAGCATAGTTTTGCATGTGGGAAAGACCATGCTGGAAATACTCTGAGCAACTTTGTCCCTTCCTTCCATCTGTCTTTGCAAGCGTGGCTTCTCTGTTACACATGGGACATTGTGCCAGAGACTGTGGACATATGTAGTTGCCCAAGAGATGTTACAGAACAGCAATCAGAGGCGCTGTGGGGAAACTGGGAAGGGGCCCTGCCTCAGCCAGGCAGGCTCAGGGCAGTTCTCAAAACAGGCTGGCTTCAGCCCCCTCCTGCACCCTTTGAGGAAGCCCCTGTAAGAGAGAGCAGTCCTCCTGATTGGCCCTGTGGAGAAGCGGTGCTGCAGGAACTTGTGGGAACTTGTCCTCCTTGGCAGAGTCCCAGCTAAGTTGCTGTCACCCTTGACCCACCTGTTCTCACCTCTCGGGGACCTCTTGTTCTCTGTGAGCTGCTGGTCCCCGATACACTAGTAGCTGATAAGCATTGTGGTTATCAGTTTCCCACACTACACCCTCTTGATAAGGCACCGTGAGCCAATCAAGCTCTCTGCTCCAGTGGGGCTGCCTGTGGGGGTGTGTCTTCATCTCCTTCAGGGCCTTCTTTCCTCTTCCAGACCCTAAGTAGGTTATCACCCAAGGCTGTATCCTCCTGTCCTTTATTACATTACTTTTCATCACAGATCTTAGTTCCTCCCATACCTCCTGCCATCCCAACGTTATCCCAGGCCCAACCTGCATTTCCACTAGCCAGTGGGACCATTTCTCATAGGCTTCTGGCCGATGCCTCAGACTCCTGCTCCTAAAAACATCCTCTTTTCTCCTGCCATCATTGTGCCACTGTCCTTGCCCAGCTCTCCCCAACCCACCAGTCACCAGTCCTCTTTCTTCTGCCTGCAGGATCCCCATGTGCCGCCCCTCTTCCCAGGCCCCTCCCCACTACCCTTTTACTCTCCCTGCGTAGCTCTATCTAGAGCGCTGACAGTGTTGACTGCCCTTCCTGCCTCATCCCTCTCCATCTCCAGATTCCCTTCCTCATCATCTGATGCCTTTTTAGGGTCAACCTTCAATTGCTGCTCAGTGCCTAGGGGACAAAGCATCATTAGCTGGCCTGCCATCCCAAGCCCTCCAGGACGTATCCCCAGCCACTCAGCTCAGTGGAGAATCCATGATTTTCCAGGCATCCTCAGTTGCACTTCTGCCTTTTCCATGCCTGCCATGTTTGCTGGTGCTGCTTCTGTGGGACATAGCGCTTTAGAGCTGGACAGACACAGGGGAATCACAGAGCTCCAGCCCCTCCTCTCACAGGGCATCCTGGTATTTCCTGCATGCCACCAGCCCGTTGTCTTGCAGAGCTTTGCCGAATGGATGATCCCAGCCAGAAGTGATCTTTCTCTTCTTGAACTCCACTGCACTTAACCATGTGGCTCTTACCTTGTACTAGAGTTAATTTTGTATCTGAATATTCAGCCTTCCTGTGGTAGACAGAATAGGGCCAACTCTCTCTCCTCCCCCAAGGACGTCCACTTCCGAGTCCCTGGAACCTGTGGCTATATTATGTTACATGGCAAAGGGGAATTAAGTTGCAGGTGGAATTGAGGCTGCTAATCAGCTGGCTTTGAGATGAGGAGATAATCCTGGATTATCCGTGTGGACCTGGTATCATCACAGTGGAGGAGGGAGGCGGAAGAGTCAGTGTCAGAGTGGTGTGATGTGAGAGGTGCTACCAGCCATACTGGCTGTGAAGACGTAGGAAGGGGTCACAAGCCAAGGAATGTGGGTGGTCTCTAGCTGGAAAAGGCATTGAATGGATGCTCCTTTAGAGACTCTTTCTCAGTGGGGAAGGAACGCGGCCATGGCAACACCTTGATTTTGGCCCACTGAGATCTGTGCCAGACTTCTGACCTCCCTAACTGTAAGATTAAAAATTTGCATTGATTTCAACCCCTAATTTTATGGTGATTTCTTACAGTGGCAATGGAAAACTGATACTCTCCAGCTAGATTTTAAGCATTGAGAGGGCAGAGACATTCCTTATGCTTCTTTATGTACCCCACAGGGTGTGGCGTAGTGCCTTATATACCTTAAGCACTCAGTCAATGTTTGCTGTATGGTTCCAGGAAGCTTGGTAAAGAGGGCAAAGCTGGCTTTCATGCCTCCGTCTGCCCTCAGAGCCCCTTAATGCCCTCCTGGGCTGCCATTCTGGCCCCTGGTCATCAACCTTTTCTGTGTTTCATTCCTGATTTTATTTAATCTCTATTAATGAATGATATCACAAGGTTGGACCCTTCCTGGGAATATTTGCATATAAAAGGCTAGCCCTGTAGTTATAAACAGACCCACACTCAAAGGCACTAAGGGATAGTGGTGGAACAGCCAGGTGATGATGTTGATGGCGTGGTCCTAACCCTCTGGAGGATAATGGGACAGAAGACATGGACCCTAACCTTCGCTTCTCGGCCAACATCCTGGGTGTCATTAGAGAAACCACATAACCTTTCTGACCCTGAGAAGAGCTCAAGAAGCTCTGCTTATCTCACAGGGCAGCCGAACTGAGCACCTCAGACTGGGGTAGTCTTACCCCACTGTGCCGAAGAGTGTGGAAAGCCATAGAATAAATGAGGTGCATCTTCCAGTTGTCTCTATTATAAATGATATTTTTATATTAAAACAAACATGAATGCATTCCAGGCAAATTGCCTCACTTGCTGAATTTCTATGCAGACTGCCCCATCCCCATTTCCAGAGGAGGCCTGGAGTTGCAGCCAGCAGGTCCCAGGCTGAGGGCCTTGCTTTTCCCTTCTCACCAGAGATGGGACTTCTCCCTTTAACCGCACCCTGGGCTCAGGCAGGTGAGCAGAGCCCTGGCTGCCTGCTTGCCCTCTGGGATGACCACACCTCTCCCTTTTTTCCCCCCAAGGCTTAGTTCCTGATCCTCTTGCCTCACCTCCTGTTGTGATCAGCTGTGTTACCTCCATCTGTTGTGTGGCGCAATGGTGCTTCCCCTTCTGCTCTGACACAGTTAGCTTCTGGCACGTGGGCAATGTAAGGGCCTTGAGACATCATGACCATGATCAGAGTTCTGGCCTCAGCTCTGCCACCAGCCAGCTGGGAATCCTACTTCTATGGGGCTCCATTCCTCACTGTGACAGACCGGGCTGGAGTAGACAGGCTTAGAAAAGCAGGCAACCAAGAACCCTGACTCAGAACTCTCTCAGGACTCCCAACACCCTCAGGAGGAGACGCAGCCTTCTCATTATGGCTCACAATGCACTTCATGGTCTGGTCAAGCTTTACCTTGAGGCCTTTGTTTTTATTCACCTTTTGAAACTCTGTGGTCTGGCAAAAATGAATGCCTTGAAGCTCCCAGAACATACCCTATTCTCCCTTATTCCCAGGACTGCTCCTATGTCGCCATGGCTTTCCTGACCCCTTTCTGCCTCTCAATCCCTTAGACTCTTACTTGCTTTTGGAGGGCTCTGCTAAGTCTTCACTTCCTGAAGCAGCCCTTCTGACCCCCTCCTGCTCAGAATTGGTTGGGGGCTACTTTCTTGCAGGGTATGAACTTGATTTGGGTGCGATTCTAATGCCCTGTTTCCTTGTCTGAGTCATCTTTACCTCATAGGGTCTGTCCACTTTTAGAAGGTAAGACATGTGGTTTGTTCCTGTAGAATCCTCGTGCCTAGAATTGCACTGTCTAGCAGGGTCACCCCTAGCTACAGGTGGCTATTGGGCACTTGAAATGTGGCTACTCTGAATTGAAATGTGCTGGAAGTGTCAAATCCACACTGGATTTCAAAGACTCTGTACCAAAAAAATGTAAAATAATTTTACATTCTCGTTCATCACTTTTTATATTGACTACTTGTTGGAGTGATGTCTTAGGGCATACACACTATGTTAAATAAAGCGTATTATTAATTTTACCTGTTTCATTTTAATCTTTTGAATGTGTTGACTAGAAATCTAAAATTTAAAATCACATATAAGGCTTGCATTTATGACTCACATTATGTTTCTGTTAGGCTACACTGGTATGGTGTGTAGTGTCTGGCACATCTGCTTAATGAACAAACTGGTAGATGGATCTGTGTGAAAGGGTAGGTAACTGTCTTCCCACCTCAGGCTCAGCTCATGTTGCTTTGCTCCAAATATGACCCCACAGCCCGCTCATGCTCAGTGCTTAGAGCTGGGCAGCCTGGCTATCAGTGGTCTGTAGACACGAGTCCCTTAGAGTTGCAGTAACCTGGGATGGAACACCCTACTTTAAGCCTATGGACTCTGACTTGCAGGAAGCTTGTGCACCTGTGTCCATATTTCCAGGAATAAAATATTAACATGACTTTCTAAACTGAACAGAACAGATGCTCATTTTGATCGATTGCAATATCCCATGATACCGTAAGGGGTGTTCATTCTTACTGGCACTAGGTGAGGACACATTTCTTACTTGAAATTTCTCGTTTTGTAATATTTTGATTCTGTAATCAAGCAAGATGTACTGATTAGATTAGATTCTTCAAGGAAAGCTCTGCAACCATAAAAGAACAAAGAACCCTTTTCTTAAACAGTAACTGTACCTTTCCTTTGTGTGTAGAACTTTGGCTTTTTCCTCATTCTGTACTTTATGGGGTCATTGTGTAGGCAGGTTGGAAGGAGGAGTTTAGGAGACTGCTTATCACTATTAGGAGTCTTTGAACTCTGATTTCCTGAGGATTTAGTGATTACTTGGAACAGCTATGGGTGCAGTGAGAACACAGTTTTCCGGAGATGCTACAGCTCTAACTGGGCACAGAAATTCTTGAGTCTGGTTGATATTTTGAAAGCCATATTTTTAGTATACAACAGGTCTCAGATCTTATAATTATACTCAGCATTTACAGAGTGCTTTTGCAATTTCCAAAATGCTTTCACACACAGTATCTCATTTGGTCCATACCTTCAGTCCCCTTTTTAACAAAACTCTTCTCAGAGATGTGTACACTTGCTGTCTTCAATTTCTTTCTTCTGACTCTTCATTAAAGCCCCTAAATTGTGCCTCCAGACCCACCACTCTGTTGACACAACTCTCATGAAAAGTTTCCATGATGCACAATGTTGCTAAGTCCCATTGTCATTCTCAGTTTTCTCATCTCATTTGACCCAATTGAGTCATTTGACACAGTCGATTCCTCTCTCCTACTTGAAATTCTTTTTTCATTTGGCTTCAAGGATGTCATGCATGCCTGGCTTTTCTCTGACCCCACAGGCAGTTCCTCTCCATCTCCTTGGCTGTTAGCTCCATGTTCCTCCCCACCTTTTTTTTTTTTTTTTTTTTTTTTTTGAGACAGGGTGTCACTGTGTCACCCAGGCTGGAATACAGTGGCATGATCCTTGCTCACTGCAGCCTCTACCTCCTGGGCTCAAGCAATTCTCCCAACTCAGCCTCCTGAATAGTTGGGACTACAGGATCACACCACCATGCCTGGCTAATTTTTAATTTTTTATAGAGATGGGCTCTCACTATGTAACCCAGACTGGTCCAGAACTCTTTAGCTCAAGCTACCCTCCTGCTGACCCTCCCGTCTCAGCCTCCCAAAGTGCTGCGATTACAGGTGTGAGCCACCATGCCCAGCTATTTCCCTGACTTTTAATCCTGGAGCCTCCTAGGCCTCAGATCTCAGATGTCTTGTCTTCTTTAGCTATACTCACTTCACTGGTGATTTCACTGAGTCTCATGGTTTTAAATATCATTAATAAGCTAACAATTCCTAAAGAGTTTTCAAGAGCCTAGATCTCTCCTCTTAATTCCAGTTTCATATATCCAACTACCAACATACTACCTCTACCTGGTTGTCTAAAAACATCTCCAACTTTACATTCCCAAACTGATGCCCTGGGCTTCCTTCTGTGGTCTTCTTTTCATTTAATGCCAACCTCATTCTTCCTCTTGCTAAGAGCAAACACCTCAGAGTATCTGGATCTTGTCTTTCTTCACAGCCTCTAACATTGTCTCATCCTGAATGTGGCCATGTCTCATAGTTTCTACTGCTGTCACCCTGGTGTGAACCACCATCATCTCCTGCCTGGATTATCTCAGAAGTCTCCATGCTGGTTTCCCATTTTTGCTCTTACTCAGCACATTCTGATCTCAACAGAGCTCTCAGAGTGATCCTGTTAAAATAAGAATCGGATCATGTTGCTCCTTTACTCAACCAGCTGCCACATAACCAGAGTAAAACCAAAATCCTTCCAGGACCATTGCATAGGACCTTAGAGGCCCTATGCAATGTGGCTCTCCCCTGACCTCAGACTATTCTCCTCCACTTTGTTCCATACCAGCCATACTGGCCTCCTTGCTTTGTCATTCAGTTCTAGGTGACATGTCTGTCTTGCAGTTTTGCATTTGCTTTTCTGTGGAATGATTTCTCTTCAGAGAGCCTCACGTCTTTCTCCCTTTTCTCCTTTATACCTTTTACTCAAATGTCTCCTTTTCACTGAGAACTTCCCTGACCACCCTACTTAAACAGGCAACCCCTGATGTCTACCTTTCCCTACTCCCCTTTCCTATGTAATTTTTTCCCCATGGCACTTAATGCCATCTAACATACTATATATTTTGCTTAATTTATATCATCAATCATCTGTCTCAATTAAACTGTCAGATGCATGAGGGCAATGGTTTTTATTTCCATTGCTGTGTCCCCCAACACCTAGAAGAGCCTTACCTACAAGGCAAGCTCATTAAGTATTTGTAAATAAATGAACAGTCCTAGAAAATAAGCATTGTTCTTCTTCTTTTCTCCATTACATGAAGGAGTTGAGAGCTCAGCAAGACCCGAAACCAAACCAAATATTCACACATATACACACATACACAACACACACATACACGCACACAGAGACACGCATAGACAGACAGACACATACACATACAAAATAAAACTTAACCCAGCACAGGTATAGCATAACTAAAGTGTTTGACTTGCAGAGGGGGTAAGAACGCTGGGTCAAGATAGGGTGTAGACCACTTGTGTTAGGTCTGTTTGGTCTGGTTACCAAAAGAGGCTTCTAAGTAAGCCACAAACTAAAAACATTCAGGCTAATGTTTTACAAATGTATATTTTAAAATCATTGTGTAAACTTTTCATTAAATATTTTCACAATGACATAAAAGCAATAGTCATTAACTCAGCACAATAGCAAGATTTATTTGTCATCAGGAAGTTTGAAACTTCATGGCAATAAAAGTGCAAAATTCTTAAACATGAGACTCAATTAGAGAAGCCTCAGGCTCTCTCATGCCAATGTTTCTGGATCCTTGAGGTTTCAGCAGTAGGTTGCCAAATGCTGCTTAATAGGCATGAGTGACAGCTCAGAGGGTACCTCTTCCACCATGATGCTGTGAAGCCCAGTTTTAGATTATACAGATGAGAAAATCATGTTTCAAGTCTCATTTTGAAATTTCTTTCCCTTTTGCTGGAAGACTTTCTTAGCCCCCCAGAACTGATTAGATCCCCCTCGCAGTTAGGGCTGGCTTCATGGATGTGCCACCTGTGAGTCACACAGGTCCTCACCTTTAGAAGGGCCTCACACATGGTTTAATGCTTCGCTATCACTGTTTTAACATTCTTCATCATTTTTGAACAAAGGTCCCACATTTTCATTTTGCTCTGTGCCCCACAGCAGCCAACTCATACCAATAAGTCATAGCAGGTGAAGTAAGAAGCACTAAGGAAGGACCAGACAAAGCAAGAGCCAGCTTCAATTATGTTTAAACGATCATAGATGAGGTTGAGTTATTTGGTAGTTTTATGAAATTTACTTGCATAAATTTCCTGCACATGTTTGGCCATTGCTTCATTTAATGATTCATTAAATTTTGTTCCATTTAAATAGCAGTTTCAAAATTCATTTCATTATGTTCTGATTGTTTTCCAGAACTCATAAATCCAAGTTTAGTGACATGGCATGTTATCCTTGGTAATACATTTTAACATTATGCTGTTATTCTGATGAAAGTGGGGGAAATGCAATATCCTAATTGCTACATTCTTTTTACCTTTAAATTTTCTTTGCTTCTGAAAAGTTCATTTTTCGAAGTTGAAATCTTAAAACAATAATTGCATACCCAAGGGCTTATAAAGGCTAGACAGGTCATGTACCTAAAAGAAAGAGACCAGATGTGGATGATGGGGTCTGTGGCAAACTGGAGAGCATGTGCTACTCCAAGGGCCTCTGCTGTCACTCCAGCTCACAGAGATCATGGGGAATGTAGGCCTGGCGTTATGAGATATTTCTTTCTCCAACAAAGGGACCTCAAACATAGAAATTTATGTGAAATCTCTTGCTTTTTGAAAACATGGGCCCAAGTAAAGCACCATGTGGTTACTCTTGCAGAGGTAATTTTTCACTTTGTGAAAATTTTTCATAAGTGAAATTCATAATTCCTTCACTTTGTTCCAACTAGCACTGACATATTTTTCATTTCTCTCGTTTGATAAACTTTTTAATATAAGGAGTAAAACGTGTCTAATTTCATCTTGAGGTTCCTTAGAGAGAACTTCTGTAACATTTAACATTTGTGAAGAAATGTTAAGTTTGAAATCCAGTGACAGCAACCCACCTGGTTAGCTAACCTCCTGTGAGTGGGAAGAGACATTTGGTACAACTTCCGATGTTCTGGCAACCTCCAGGAGCGTCTCCATCATAGCTAATTGTGCTATGTGCTCTGTGCAGCACTGTGCAATAGAAACATAATGGAAGCCACAAATGGAATTAAAATTTGTCCATAGCAGCCACATTAAAAAAAAGAGACAAGTGAAATTAATTTTAATAAAATATTTTAACTGTATCTAAAATATTACCATTTCAACCTGTGATCAATATAAAAATTATTGAGATATTTTACCTTCTTTTCTTTTCTTTTTTTTTTTTGAGATGGAGTCTCGCTCTGTCGCCCAGGCTGGAGTGCAGTGGCCCGATCTCAGCTCACTGCAAGCTCCGCCTCCCGGGTTTACGCCATTCTCCCACCTCAGCCTCCTGAGTAGCTGGGACTACAGGCGCCTGCCACCTCGCCCGGCTAGTTTTTTGTATTTTTAGTAGAGATGGGGTTTCACCGTATTAGCCAGGATGGTCTCGATCTCCTGACCTCATGATCCGCCCGTCTCGGCCTCCCAAAGTGCTGGGATTACAGGCTTGAGCCACCGCGCTCAGCCTTCTTTTCTTTTATACTACATTAAAAAAATCCTGTGTATATTTTCTACTTAAAACACATCTCAATTCAGACTAGCTGCATTTCAAGTGTTCAATAGCCATATAAGGCTAGTGGCTGCCATATTGTAAAGTTCAGGTCATGCTGTGCTTTTGCACTCAGTCACTCAGGAAGTTGGTAGATTTAATAGTTTTGCTTAGTAATTTGGACTCTTTGCCCTTCTGACTCCATTGATTTACCCAGAAGTATTAAGTGCAGAATTCTGACACCCAGCTGGGGTTTAGCATTTGCCTGGTATCTTAGTTTGGGCTCCTGTCACAAAATGCCATAGATTGGGTGGCTTATTAACAACACAAATTTATTTCAGATAGTTCTGGAACATGGAATTCTGAGATCAGGATGTCAACATGGCCGAGTTCTAGTGAGGAGCTTCTTCCAGGCTATAAACTGCCGGCTTTTCCTCACATGGAGGAAAGAGGACAAAAAAAGCTGCCTGGGATTCCTTTCATAAGGGCACCAATTCCCTTATGAGGGCTCCACCCTCATGAGCTAATCACCTTCCAAAGGCCCTGCCTCCTGATTCCATCACTTAGGGCTTAAGATTTCAATCTTGAATTTTGCAGACACAAACATTTAGTCCGTAACACAGTTTGAGAATATTTGGGCAGGAAAGTAACAGCAACAGGAAAATAGAAGGTATGACTAAATTTGAAAATGCTTAAAATAGTTGCAGTGGTCGTACTTAAAATTTCTGGGTGACAGTGTCCAATAGGTGTAGGAAGAGTTTGCCTCTTTCTCACAGTGAGAGGTGTGGGGGTTAGACACGTGCAACTAACTACGGAGACAACAGGTATCACTCAGAACTCAGGTGGTTTGGATGGGAGGCAGGCAAAGGCTTCTGTATTGGGGCAGATGAGCAAGGAGAGGGTGCTCTTTGCTTCTGGCTACAGAAACCAACTCACCTGGCCTTGGAGGAACCTGTGGGTGATTTACAATATCCAAGAGGTATGGGATATGAAAAACCCAGGTATTGATGTTGAGGTGAAGTGAAGGTGTGCTTCAATGCTTAGTCAGGAGATGGCAAGAGGAATTTAGAGGGCAGTCTGGTTCTAGGTCTCTGGGCAGATTCCATCTCGTGGGGTCCAGAGATAAACCTCAAGTTTGGTGTCTCCCTTGTGATGGTGGTAGGGAAATGCTTCTGGGAACTGTTATGGTTCATTAGTCCAAACTTTCTCTGTGGAGGGTATAAGGCTTCTCTTTTCCCCCACAAATTAGTATATGCTACCTTTCAACCCTTTGGTTATTGTTGCCTTTCTGTATTTGCATAGACGTTTGCCCTGGTTTCCATTAGTTGCCATTTTTACTAGTTTGGTTCTGCATTTTGTCAACAGGAATGATTTTGCTGCAGATTGAAAACATAAGTATTTGCCTGAAAATTCTGTAATTGGGGGTTTTAATCTTCTAAACCAAAATAACATGGTAAAATTTAGGTAGTTCTTGATATAGGATATGCTTAGGGAGTGAGAATGTTGATTTGGGGTTCAGGTCAGGCTGAGGAATAACCTTAAGAACTTGAATCCAAGTATGAGTTGCTAGAGTGGGCTACTGGGCTACGTGAGATTGTAGGTACAAGGGCATAATCACGACCCTGGAGAGAATTTGGGTTGCCTATGTTATTTTACTTGTATAATTTCTCTTGCTTGGAAATCACTCCCTTTTCTTCAACACTAATTTTAAAAAAATAAGTATTTTCTCCAATAGTTATTTAAGAATTTCCTTCACAATTCTTATTAATTCAATCCACTCATTCATGCATGCATGCATTCATTTATTAAATATATTCCTCAGTGTACAAACATTTATTAGACACCAAATGCCAAGCACTGGGCTAGGTGCCGGAGATTGAAAACCAGTGAAGCCATGGTCTCCATCCCTAAGAAACTCAGCACCTGGCAAATTCTTCACACTTCAACCCACTTTGGGTCACTGGAGTCTATCCAGTCATTTCTCAGTATTCATTTAACTGGTTTTGTGTTCAATTTGTGTTAATTCCTAGTAGAAGTGGTCTGTCTTCCATAAGTGACGAGGCATTTTCATAAGAAAAAATTATACTTTCTTCTTTCCTTATCATCATAGGGCCTGGTATTCTGCACAGAGTAGGCTCTAATACACATTGTTAACTGAGGGACCACTTTCTAAGGTAAATAAATGGGGTCAGCTGATTATTACTTATACACACAATTATTGATATTGCTAATAGAAATTTGAGGGTTGTTGACGATGTAGTCAACTGATATGAAAAGCCTCTATTGCCAATCTGTAGACTAAACACAGCCTCTGTTACCTTCGTATACACCAGATACCCTGTAGACAACCTCTTGCAAAAGTGCAGCAGTATGTTTGATTTTTAATGACAGGAGGATTAAATTAAAGTTATATCTACACGGATGTCTTCCTTGTGTGTTGCAACTTTTCAAGAAGTATGGTTTGGGGAGGTTCCCTAATGAAGTGCATAAATAGTAATTTTCTTTCAAACTGTCAATGAAGATTGCTGTATTACTCAATTGAATTTCAGTGACCCCTTACTCTAGAAGGAACCCAGGATAGAACACATTTTTACAAATAATACACTTTGCTTTCTTTGCTTTGCAGCTCTGATAATTTTGTTCCTGTCTTTGAGTCTGTCAAATAACCAGGAGGCTGCTTGTTTCTTAGGACAAAGATATTTGCAGGGAAACTGATCAAACTATTTTTATCAATAATCTCATTATTATTAATAATCTCATTACTGAGGCATCACCAATGCTTTTGTGCATTTGAGGGTACCAAATAGATTAAAGTTTTATTCTGGAAACTCTGGAGCCATACAAGAACAAAGAAGCGTACGAGCACAGTGGGTGGTGGTTCTTCCCTGGCTAAGGCACATTTGTGCTTGGGAGAACTGCTGTCCTATTTCTGCAGCATTGCAACCCCTCTGGTAAGGGGTCTTCTAATGAATTGGCCATAGGAGCCCTTAAAGGTAGTCATGACTACAGGCTATACTATTGTTAATGAGATTTTCTTTCTGACAGGGCACCAACATGCTCCTTGAAAAAAGGTAAAAGGAAGGCTCATTACAACTACATGCAGAGGCTATTAGCAAATGAGAACAAATTTGCCCTTTGCTTTGGTGGGAATCGGAAGGAAGAGGGGAATTGTGTTGGGAGGGAGAGATACACTCTCCTTCTTATGTCCATATTCATAGCATTCAATCTTAGAATAATGGATACAGTCTCCCAGTTTTCATTTTCACACATTCTATACACATTCCCTGCCTTGGACTGGGCATCTAAGTGGTTAGAACATTTGACCAAAGAGGCCAAGGCTGAATTGCTTCCCACAGAGAACAATGAACTTTACTGCCCACGTTTCTCCATATTTGTTCTTCTTCACTTTCTATTCATCTATTTGTGGTTTTCCTGTCCCTCCCTTCCCCCTCCCCACAACCCCAGTTTCTGAATAGTGTACCAGGGGTTTAAGATCCTGTTTGTCACCTTAGCACTGTGCTTATTCTGAGAGTTTGTGTGGAGCTTCTGGGGAGGGTGGGGTGGGGTGGCGACAGAGTGGGGCATGAACCTTCTGTCCTTGTTTTGAACCCAACAATCTTACATATTGATCTAGTCTTCAGGAAACTAAACAATGAAAAAGCTGACATTTTTATGGCACGTCAAAGCTTATAAGCAACTTCCCATACAATAGTTCATTTAATTCAAACAATTTAGGAATTGTTACAACTCTAGAGAGGCTAAGTGACATGCCCAAAGCCACTGACTCATTGTGACAAAGCTTTTTTGTTTGTTTTTGTTTTTTTTTTTTTTAGACAGTCTTACTCTGTCACCCAGGCTGCAGTGCAGTGGTATGAACATGGCTCACCACAGCCTCAACCTCCTGGGCTCAGGTGATCCTCTCACCTCAGCCTCCCAAGTAGCTGGGACCACAGGTGGACACCACCACACTTGGCTACTTTTTTCATTTTTTTGTAGAGACAGGGTCTCACCATGTTGCCCAGACTGATCTCAAACTCGAGCTCAAGTCATCCTCCCACCTTGGTCTCCCAAAGTGCTGGGATTACAGGTGTGAGCCAGCCTCCCCAGCCCAGAGCTGAGTCTTAATGCTGAGACTAACGCCTTTTTCATTCTCCAGGGGAGAAGGCAGAGGCCACAGAGGTGTGTGGAATG
The DNA here is from genome assembly GCF_002776525.5 of Piliocolobus tephrosceles. Lineage (NCBI taxonomy): Eukaryota > Metazoa > Chordata > Mammalia > Primates > Cercopithecidae > Piliocolobus > Piliocolobus tephrosceles. The sequence goes on along the minus strand of NC_045455.1, from coordinate 64,171,081 downwards.
TTGAGCAGGGCAAATGGATCCTGGAGCCCACGGTCAGGGCTGCTGAGCAAGAGAAAATGTGTCCTATTTCTCAGTTTTATGAAGAATAAGCTTGAGATCTTGAATGCCTGGCTGGCTCACAAGAAGCTGAGGGGTAACAGAGGTCAGTCAAAGTTTTCTGGAGGGAGAAACTGCTCCTGGGGTTCTCCTTGACTGGGTTTGGGGCAGTGTCCTGGCCTGGGAGAGCAGGCAGTGGGTCATCGGGATCCCTTTGTTTATTTGGGTGTTTTATCTCCCCTACATGAAGCATACAGTGGTGAGTGCTTGATAGGGCAGAGGCCTACCTGGTTTGCCAGGCAACAAAACGTCCCTGATCTTTCCTTTAGAGTGGGGTTGTTAGACAACTTTGTCTAGAAACAGTCACTGTAAGGGACAGGTCAACGACAACTTGGGCAGTAGGAACTGAAGAGGGAAGCTCAGTCTCTCCCGGAGGAGAGCCACAGTCCCTGAGGTGAGTTCCCTGTCTGTGGAAAGCAGTAGGCAGTAACACGGGGAGGAGAGCCATAGTCCCTAAGGCGAATTCCTTGTCTGTGGAAAGCAGTAGGCAGTAACATGGGGAGGAGAGCCACAGTCCCTAAGGAGAGTTCCCTGTCTGTGGAAAGCACTGTGCTTTCCATACTAGAAGTGCTGCGAGGCAAAGGACTGAGGGTTGCTTTTCCTCCCTGGAGCCTCCAAACTCTGTCTCATCCACAAAGACTACTTCGAACCCATCTCTTTCAAGGAAGTACCAAGTGGGAAACCAAATACTGGGCTTTACAAAGCACATTGGAGTTAATGTTTGGCAGGGGATATCTGGATCCAAGGGCAGCTCACAGAGTGGGCCTCACTGACAAGGTGTGGGCCGTGACTCAGATTCCTGGGTGTCCTGACCCTCCTGGGGCAGGTCACATGTTCCCTGGCCACTTCCTCTTTTCCTACATGCTGGCCGTGGGGAAATCCCCACCAGGCCCTATAAGAAGCCCCTGGGCTCTGTGCAGAGCCGGTGGCTCCAGCTAAGAGGACAAGATGAAGCCTGGCCTCTCATTTCTCCTAGCCCTTCTGTTCTTCCTCGGCCAGGCTGCAGGGGATTTGGGGGATGAGGGACCCCCAATTCCTAGCCCCAGCTTCAGCACCTTCCCAGGCGTTGACTCCGGCTCCGGCTTCAGCGCCAGCTCCATGTCGGGCTCCAGCTACAACGGCAGCTCAGGCAGTGGAGGTTCTGTGTCCCAGGTGAGGAGGCCCCAGAATCTGAATGAGCTGCCTTCATTCCCTTCCTCTTGCTTTTGGGGACCTGAATACAATTTCATGGATGGCTAGACCTGGGAACTCTAAAAGATTTACGACTCCTTGTGTTAACTATAGGTGCCCTGGAAATGAATTAAAGCCTCAGTAAAATAATTAAATTGTTAGCAAGAGAGACGACATCTCCGTTCTCCAGCTGGGACTTTTGAGAAAATCTATGCTTTAGAGGAATTCTCAAATCTGGCTGCACATTAGGATGGGTGGCCAGGGGGACTCTAAAAGTACAGATGCCTGGGTTCTGTACTTAAAAAAATCATCCATAGATGTATAGAAATCAGATAGCTTAAAAAACCTCTGCCCAGGTGATTCTAATATACAGGCCAGGATGGGAACTGTTAGGAAAAGACTCTGTGGGTTGCAGCTCCAGGAAAGTTTGTCCAGTTGATTTGCTGCCTGGCAGGGTTCTGGGATGGTGAATAGTAGCCCTTGAGGGAGTGAGAGCCACAGTGCTCTAGTTGAAGCCCTGACCATTTCTCTTGGCCTGGTTTGTAAAGTAGATGGGTGTCAGAAATAAGCAGGGGAGTTACTGGTCTTTAGCAAAGTGTTACTACAAGGGGACATTTCCCTAGGGGAGTGTTCACTCTTTGCAGTCTTCTTTATAGGGAATCTTCAGAGCCATTTCCAGCTCCAAACAACAGCAGCAACAAACAAAACCAAAGTCATGCATTACAAGGAGACTGGTACAGCTAGGCTAAGTGCAGAAGGCATAGTGAGCCCAGTTCCTTGGGGGATGGATCCTCTTTGGATCTCCTTTAAAGAAAGGAGAATAGGCTGCAGGGCATGAGGGGTTAGGAGGTAAGAAGCAGTTATTCATTTCACTCTGGGCCTTTCTGTGGGAGCCCCACTCTGCAAACCTCCCACGCTATTCTCACTAAGGTATAACTTGGGGTGGGGGAGTCTTATCTGGGCCAAAGCTCCTCTCTCTAAACCTCTAGGATCTTTACTCACAGGTCAGGTGGCTGCTTACATGATCATGTCTGAATGGAAGGGCAAATGGGAGAAAGGGGAGGAAAAGGCTTTTATTTGTTTTCATTTTGACCATCAGAAATATGCATATATTAAAAATTTGATAATTAACAAATGGTTTGGATAGGGCCTAGATAGAAACAGCAGCAATAACATTTACTGTGTGTCTAATATCATGCCAGGACTAGGTTAAGTACATAATATATATCTTTTTTGTTTGTTTGTTTGTTGTTGTTTTTTTGTTTTTTGAGACAGAGTCTCACTCTGTCGCCCAGGCTGGAGTGCAGTGGCACGATGTGGGCTCACTGCAACCTCTGCCTACCAGGTTCAAGTGATTGTCCTGCCTCAGCCTCCTGAGTAGCTGAGATTACAGGTGTGTGCCACCATGCCTGGCTAATTTTTGTATTTTTAGTAGAGACGGGGTTTCACCATGTGGTCAGGCTGGTCTTGAACTCCTGACCTTGTGATCTGCCCGCCTCAGCCACCCAAAGTGCTGGGATTACAGGCATGAGCCACCGTGCCTGGCCTATATTATCTTATTTAAGCCTAAGAGGTAGGTAAAATTAATAGTCCCATTTTAGAGATGTGAAAACTGAGGCTTAGCAAGGTGAAGTCATTGGCTTTAAGTCATTAAGCTAGCAAGTCATATAGCTCGAAATTAGTCTGTCCATTCTCTTCACCATGTCTGCACATGCAGGTTTCTATATTTCCAAGGAGTATAGATGAAAATTGCTTGTTTTTTAGAGGAGGGAGTCTCGGGAATCATAAGTAGGCACAAGGATTCTTTGCAGTCAGAAATCAGATACATAATTTTATTCCGTGATACTCAGTGATTTCTGGGGATGATCAGAATTGGCTAGCACTCTTGTTTGAACTGAGGTTAACAATAATCATTTATTATGAAGCTCTGTCAATATTTCTCCATCAGAAACCAGCATTTGGGTAAGATTATCAGCTATAATAATAGAAAATATAGATCAAGAAACAGAGAAATCCAAAATGCCTATTGTCTGGTAAAAAGACAAATATTTAAAAGTAGATGAGACATGGTAGTTAAATTGTACTTAGAGGTTTTAATTTTCCTTTTTACTTATCTCTCCCTGGTGAGTCAGTATCACAACTCCAACTTTTTTTTATAGTGGACTGGGAGTCAATGTCACTATCAACCTAATTTTCTGGGGCTGGCTGTCAGCTTGATGAGCTCTTTGGAAGGTGGTGGAAAACTCTTTTATAGCTGTCACTGAGTAAGTTCCAAACATATCATTTTCTGTACTTTGAAAATGTTGAGTACCATTATTTTATACCTTGAATCTTTGCTGATGCCTAGCCTTGGCTACTAATTAGGGCCAATTGCAACCTTAAATCACCTTAAATGTGAGTTGCACCTTCTGTTGTAAGCACTCGGTGTACTCCCTGCCTCAGACGTCTGCCTCCTGAGGAGGGGCCTCTGCAGGGTCCTCAATTCGCAAGACTAGGAAAAGGCTCAATGCTCCGCTCCACACAGTAACTGGTATAGTAGGAACTGCAGCGAGTCACATGTTTTGTTCTCATCAGGCTACAAGGCTGGTTTGAAAAAACAAGTAGCGCTTTCATAGTGACAGTGGGCCTGATTCCTGGGCAGAAATTGAGTCTTAATCATCTCCCTAAAGCCAGAGCCTGGCATAGTGTAGACATCAGTAAATGTTAATTGAACACATGCTTAGTGAAAACCTACCAGTATAAGGTGTCTTGTGGGGAACTCGGGGTCCTATTTGCCCTACACAAGAGGAATCGCATATTCTTCCAAAGGCCAAGGGGACAAGCACTTGTCTTTGTCTCCCGTCCCCCAGGCTTCATTCACGTAGAGTTTGAGCATTCACCGCAGAGAGAGACTCATCACCATTAGCTTCATTGTCTTTGAATGCGAGGAGCAGAAATATCTCTAATGGGAGACACTGATCAAACTTATGGACCATTTTGATGTCAGCTGAGCATACTGGGCTGATGATAAGCAGGATGGAAGCTGGGGGAGTCCACAGCACTGGGACAGAGATGTTCAATAGAAACCGATGGAATGGCTGTCAGCAGGGCTCATAAGTATTTGCCTGTCTTTCAAGTGAACTTCAGGACTAAAAGTTGTTAGCTAGTGGTTCCTGGTTGACTGTCTAGAGATTGCTTGATGATATCCACTGTTTCCTCAGTTGGCAGATTTTTTCAGAGAACTCTGAGAATGGCCCAACCCTGTTTTGTGCAGCTAATTAAACTCCCCTTGTTAAAATGCAATGCAAGAATTTTTGTTTTTTTTGCTAGACAGTTATTATAATAAGCTATTTCTTCAAAAGTCCGTAATATGTCGATCTTTTCTGTAAAAGCCTTGGCATGCTTGAATTGGAGTCTTTCTGTCTTTGGAGAAATGAGTAAAGCTGGTTTCAAGGGACGCTGGCCTCTCTGATAGGTTCCTGGTGTATCTTGTCCAATCTTTATTCATCTCTAGCAAAGACCTTTGCCCTATTCAAATCCTGCTGTCCACCCCTATGTTCAACATAAATCTGCTTGTTTCTCCTCCCTACTCCTGAACTCTTTCCTGTGTGGGGATGTGATTGGAAAAGAAAATTGAGGCCAAGGTCATAAATTTTGACTAAACACACATAGAGACTTTTGGATACACACACACATATATATTTTTTTTGCTCATCTTGAAACTTAAATTAAATTAAAAACAACTTAGGTGCAAAAGCCTTGATTGGCCCCGAGGCCAGTGATAAAATAAGTCTTCATTATAGAAGCATCTAGACCCAGCTTGTTCAGGCATCATGGAGGTTGGTGGCCATTAAATGCACAGGACACATGACACCACCAGCAGCTGGCTGACCTGAACTTTGAGAGACATGGCCAGAGTGTCTTCTAGCTCTGAAGACCATTGCTGTCTCCTTAGTGGTTTCATAAAAAGTCCCTTCAGGCTGATGTTCCACAGGTGAGCTTTGTGTTGGCCTTCAGATGAGATCATTAAAAGGCACAGCAAATTGGCTGCCAAGGGTTACTCTGTAAGGCAACAGTAATAATGAAAAAATGTTAATTGTGCTGGGATCCTCTTGGGGAAGTTGAAAGGGGACAAAAGAAAAACAGGATCTTTCAAATATATCATTTAAAAATATGCAGTGGCACTGAAGTGTGAGTCTGAATATCTTAAAGAAACATCAAATATTTTAAAATGACTTTTTCTGCAAATGGTAATCTGGAAAAAAACTTTTACTAAAAAAATTGCACAAAACCTTCAAGCTCATATGCTCTTCAGTTTCTCACAAATGGCTGGCTCTCATTTTGAAGGATGTTAATTTACAATTTCCCAGGCGATGAGAGGATACGAATTTGCATCATATATTTTCATTGTAGCCTGCATCCTTGGTGATTCCCTCATTCTGATGAAAAGGAATTGGATTGGGGTTGGGGTGAAGGTGAGGAAGAGAAAATGAGCAGTAGAAGGAAAGAGAATGTGACATTTTCTGATCACTTACCCTGTGCCAGAGACTTGGCTCACATTACTCCGTTAACACCGAGGACAACCCTGTGAAGTAGGTTATCTCTATTCTACAGATGAAGGAACTAAGAATTAAGGAGGTTTCACATCTAGCAAGTGCTAGAATTGAAATTCGAACTTAGCACTTTCATAGCTTCTTTATTTCCCTTTCTTTGCATAGAGATAGGAATAATTTCCTTTAAGACTCCAGAATGGAGAATCTTCCTTTCGGGAAAGTCCGCTGACATAGTGGTTTTCGTACAACCAGTGGCGATGTGGCTGAACGCTGTGTGACCCCCACCTGTGAAAACAAAGCTGTTTTAGCTTGTTTCTATGATTCTATTCATTTATGTATTGGACTCCACTTGCTTGCCTGTCCTCTTGACAAGCCAATTTCTGTCACTCCAGTTGCCAAAAAGCTCAGATTCCAGCTTGTTACTGATGTTCAACTTGTTATTATTTACAGTTGTTTTCCAATGTCACCGGCTCCGTGGATGACCGTGGGACCTGCCAGTGCTCTGTTTTCCTGCCAGACACCACCTTTCCCGTGGACAGAGTGGAACGCTTGGAATTCACAGCTCACGTTCTTTCTCAGAAGTTCGAGAAAGAGCTTTCTAAAGTAAGCATTTTCTTTTCAAACAATATCTTGATAAAAAGAAACAAAACAAAACGTGTTTTAATTTAGGATTTTATAAGCAACCATTCTTCACTGTATCAAAGACATCACATTTTTATTCTATGGTGATTTTAGTATTTATTTTAGAGGACACCAATGGAGTTCTTATTAAGGCAGGAGAAATGAGAACACAGGAAGAAAGTGGGGTTCAGATTGTTCACGCTGTGGATAAACTCACTATAGTATTGTGGTATTTACGCAGTTGGAAAGAAGCCTTGAGCTCTCCCTGCAAACCCCAACCTGCAATTTTTATTTTGTTTTGATGCTGCTTATTCCTTTTGGTCTTCTAGATCTTTCCTCAAGCTTTCATTTCTTTTTTTTCTTCTCCTCTATCCCCTTTAGTTCTATTCTATCTCCCTTCTCTTTTTCCTTTTCTTCTATTTCGATTCCATTCCTGCATCATTTAGTTTCTTATTTCTCTTGCCTCAATCCTTGCCCTTATTCATCCCTTCTAATCTATCTTTTCCTTTCCTGGTTAATTCTCTTTTTTTGGAGGGGGGGGACATTTTTGGGTATTTTCTTACTTTTAGATGGTCTTTTTTTCCCTCCTTCTTTTCCTCTTCCTCCACTTCCACTCCTTCAAATCCTCTCCCTCTCATCCTCCTCCCCTCCCTCTCTCTTTTCTTTAACCCTTTTACAAATTGCTCACTTCCTTCTCTCTCTCCTTCACTCTCTTTCTTTTTTTGTGACAATAAGTTGTAGTCTCTTTTATTTTTAATTTTAATTTTTTCTTGGTATATAGTACGTGTATATAATAATGGGGTACATGAGATACCCTGAGACAGGCATGCAATGCGTCATATCACATCATGGAAAATGGAGTGTCCATCCCCTCAAGCATTTATCCTTTGTGTTACAAACCATCCAATTAGACTCTCTTACTTATTTTAAAATGTACAATGAAATTGTTATTGACTATAGTCACCCTGTTGTGCTGTTGAATACTAGGTCTTATTTATTCTTTCTAACTACTTTTATTTTTTACTCTTTAACCATCCCCACTTCCATCCTCACCCTCCATCTCTCTTTCTTGATGGTTGTCTTCTATTGTCTCAGCAGGAACATTACATTTGATGTGTCCAACGTCAGACAAAAATTGAAGGCTTCCCTGGGAATTTGAATCAAGACTAGTAGGTTTCTCAGCCTTGGTGAAAACACCGTCTTGAACTCTGATTACTGTTTTTTTCTTTAGCCAGAGGAAGTTATCTTAAAGGGTTTGCCTTTCTCTGGACTGGCTGGCACAATGTGACTTGGCGTTCTAGTTTTGACCCCTTCCACCTTTTCAGCCCAAGTTAAAAATCAATTAGAAAAGTTCCTATTTTCTGCACAGGTGAAGTTCAAGCTAGGCTATAATCACATTATGCATTATTTAATACAACTCCATTAATTTACAAGGAGCTCTGGCTTTACTGCAAGATTCAGAATAAGTTTTCCTAAGAAATTTAAGCTTTTCCACCTCAACATCCAACACAGTTATCCTTTAAAACAAAAATTATGATGAGGCTGAGACCCTACTTTTAGCCTGAATTGGTAGATAAATATTCTAAGTTTAAATGAGTGTCCAGGAAAATGTGTTTGACTACTCTAGAAATCTAGCTGCTTAAGAAATAAAATGTCCTTGAATTAATCAGCAGAAAAGGCACAGCACTAAATTATAAATTCTAACCATTAATATTCATAGCCTTATTCCAGCATAATCAAGTACAGATAAGAAGTTATGCATAAAAACATAACAAGTAGAGGAAAGTCCTAGGTAGAGATTTTTTCAGTTAGAGTCATTTGCTTTGAAATAGTGGAAACGACTGATTTACATGTCATCTTTGCTGGCAGCAGTGTGAAGGGCAGTTTGAAACCTTATGTGCTCCAGGGAGAGTATGTGGCTTGCCAGGTTTGTGAATACGGGACATCAATTCCAATACTGTACGGGGGTCTGGTAGCATCTGCTTTGCTTGTAACAGGTAAGGACGAAATGCAGAATAGGTGGAAAGTTTTAGTTCTGAATGTGTCAGTGGCCGCTCTGATCCTAAAACAATCTGTGATTGTGGCCTAAGGAAAAAGTGTATCTGCTAGCTAGGATTTATATAATCTATTTAGTGTGGCAGGTGATAATAACAACAATAATAGTAGCAGTTTGTTTGTGCTTTTTCAAATACTTCCAGTTCTATTCTCCTCTCAAGTAACCCTTTAAGGCAGATAGGCCAGGTGTTGTCTCTCCCATTTTAGAGAAGGAAAAACTGCAGTTCATAAAGGTAAGGAGACTTGCCCAAGGTCATTCCTCTCTTGGCTGGTTAAGCCAGGTCAGAATTCGAGTCTTCAAAATCATCCCAACTCTCTTTCCTCTTGGCCATGCTGTCAGCATCCTCCAGGGCAGGCCCAGGAAGAGATGCAGTAGGTCAGTAATGCCTTCAAATCCAAAGTTATCTCTTTAGCTGAGGGCTTTCGAATTTCCAAGTGAATTATTACAGCTGTCCCTAGGTTGCCTTGAAAATCATCATTTCTCTGGGGGCCTGGGAGAATGCCCGTTTAGGACAGGCCAGTAGAAAAGGTTTTTGACTGCCTTACATTGATTCATTATCTGTCAGTACACAGAGAAGACAGGGAGCTGCCTCTGCATAAGATGCTGAAAGCATTTTATACTTTTCTGTTGTTTACAATATGTCCTTTTGTGACTATACTTAGGAAAGGGATGGCACAAAAGGCAGCTCAAGATTTTCTCTTTCTCTGGAGGCTTATGGTCTTTGGGGTAAGTTGTTTAATATGATACATTTGCTAGTAGATCCTCATGCATGGGAAGGTTGAGGACACATTAAAGCAACCCATAAAGAAACAACATTGATTGAGCCATATTTTGTGTAGTGAAATAAAATAAATTAAAAGGTTAGATTGAAAAATGCTGAAATTACTGTTTCTCTACTAATTTCTATAATTCATAGGGCCTCCATTAGCTAGGCACTTAATGTACATTATCTCTAGTCTTTATGATAATCTTGTAAACTCAATATCATTACCCCCAGTTTACAGGAAACTAAGGGTTAGAGAAATTAAGTGATTTGCCCACTGAAATTAAGTACTGAATTTAGAGTTGAGTCTAGTTGGGTCTAGCTACAAAGTACTTTGTATGTGTTTACAATCACTTCAGGCTCAATGAACCCTGTTACATTTACTTTGAAACATGTATTGAAAACAGTAGTAGGTTGCAAAGTAAACTTACTTATTTCAAATAGTCCGGCCATAGTTATAATCACAGGTTTTGAGAGACTGGCAGAAACAAGAACAAGATTACTAGCACTACATCCTTATTTATTACAAGACCACATTAATTACAGGAACAATAACAAGCACCCCAAAACCAACCCTCACACAAATTTTATTCCTCATCAATGACATAGTATGTGCATAACAAGCAAAATAAAATGGAAGCTGTGAATGTTAGGCTGGTGGCTTAAAGACTCAACTAAAACATAGATAAGCCGTCTAGTGCTCAGACTTGTCGTGATGAGGAGCTTCGAGGTAAAGATGTTGATACAGGATGTGTCCTCTCAAAGCTAGACCCATATTCTTGATAGAATGTTTAGCAGCGTCCCTGGCCTTTAGATGCCGATAGCACCCGCCCACCCCCCAGTTATGAGAACCAAGACACAATCATCACCACTACCACCCTCCCTCCATTTAGAACAACTGTTCTAGATCAAAATACAGCCATAGGTCTTCTAAAGACAGGGATATATTCTGAGAAATGCATCGTTAGGTGATTTTTAACATTGGTGAACATCACTGCGTGCTTACACAAACCTAGAGGGTGTAGCCAACTACACACTCACTCAGGCTATATGATATAGCCTATTGCCAGGCTACAAACCTGTACAGCCTGTGACTGTACTGAATACTGTAGGCAACTATAATACAGTGGTAAGTTTTTGTGTATGCATGTATTTCTAAACATAGAAAAGGTACAGTAAAAATATGATATTTATAATCTCATGGTACCACTGTCATATATGTGGTCTGTCATTGACAAAAATGTTGTTATGCAACAAACGAACGACTGTATTTTCTAGAAGAAGAAAAAAATGCAGGAAGTGCCCCAAGTGCCAGGGATGTGGGACTGGAGGCTCCCAGGCAGGCTGGGCTGCCTCTCCCAAGACTGCACCTCCCAGGAGGAGATGGCTTGTGCTCAGCATTGTCCACGCATTCCCAAAGCTACAGCTTCATATATGGGAAAGGTTCATGTGAATGATTTACTTAAATTAGTAAAGTTCACACTCTGAAGTCTTTCTGGCCCACCCCCAAGCTCTTTTGTGTCTTCTGTAACTCCATGGATTATTGCTGTTTTCCTGAACACCACTGAGCGTCTTTTAAGTGTCTGCTGAAGAACCTTGAGTTTTTTTCCTCAAATGGATCTTTACAGACCCTTCATTTTGTCTGCACCAGGATAGGCACACCACACATTTTTATAGGTAACAAACTCCAGAATATGCCTTGCTTTTTTTTTGTGAAAATCTGGGAGAACCACATTTTATTTAGCAGAGATGACAGTTGAATCACTCATTTCTGTAGAACAACAGCTGCGATGTGCCACCAAAATGTTCCAGAGAAGCTGAGGGTGTTTCATTTGTTCCAAGAGCTGGCAAGGCCAAATGCCAACAAGCATATTTATTTCTCAAACTTCCATTTCTGTAATGGATTGGCACTTTATTTATTTATTTTTATCATAGTCACGGTTTTATGCCTGATTTTTGTAGACACTGAAACCTTGCAGTCCTATATCTGCAGTGTACTTTTGAGGGGCACTTGTTAGGTTTTATATATAGTCAGCCCTCCATGGCCTTGGTTCTTCGTCTGCAGATACAACCAACCTCAGACTGATAAATTTCACAGGAAAAAACTAACAAAAATCACCATGTAACAAGAGAGATTATACAAATAAAAGCAATACAACAACTGTTTATATAGCATTTACATTGTTTTAGGTATTATAAGTAATCTAGAGATGATTTAAAGTATTTGGGAGGATGTGTGTAGATTGTAGGCAAATACTGTACCATTTTCTATCAGAGTCTTGAGCATCCTTGAATTTTGTTATTTTTGGGAGGTTCTGAAACCAGTCCCCCATGGATACAGAGGGGTGGCAGCATATATGTTTAAACCTCCCTATCCACCAAAATATCACCAGCCTTGTCATCCTCCGAGTTATGGTACATCCGATGGCAGTGAGCATCAGTTGCCTGAGGAGATATACTAGCAGTGCCAAGGGCTGTTTTTTCAACTTTCATTAAAATCCTTTTTGCCTGAAGCCCTAGCTCTTTAGGTCTGTGGTCTATGAGTCTACTTTAATTTGCACAATGGGGTTAAGTGGAAGGGCTGAAATGACAGAAGTTAGGATTGCTTTTGGTATTAGAAGGATTAGAGGCCAACATCTGGCTCTAAATTCATCCAGGCACTGTGGATCAGCTACTTGATATTAGTGTAGTTTTGGGAAAAGTATCACTTCTGTTCAAATTTTTAAAAAGCATATAAAGCCAGCAACTTTTAATGAGCAGGTCCTTAAAAAAGCCATGGCATTTTCTTTAGAGATCAGACACAGAAAGAACCACCAACTGTGTTTATTAAAATATCCATTTGGAGATTCCAATTATACACTAAACCGCCAAGGGAATTTTTGGAAGTATTTTAACTTAATGATCAGACATTCAAATATATGCAACAAATGTGTAATTTAAAGGTCTGATTGCAATAATCAGTTCTTGGAATAAATGTAGGTGCACTTAATGAAATGTGTACTCTACAGGGCACACACACTCACATATTGTGTAGTAGTTTGGATCTTTATGCCACTTTGTAAAAGGCAGAGGGGATCAAAACTATTTGCATATGGTGATCAAAGAAGGAATTCGGCATAGCGCATTTCTCCCTCTTCCAGAAAATACTTAGATTTAGAGCCGTGGTTCTAAATGGAAGGAGGTGGTGGTGACAGCGGCAATGATTTTGTCCCCAGGGAACATTTAGCAATGTCCAGAGATGTTTTTGGTTATCATAACTGGGGAGTAGGTGGATGCAACTGGCATCAAGAGGCCAGGGATGCTGCTTAATATTGTATAATTCACAGCACAACCCCCACAAGAAATGGCAATCCAGTCCCAAATGCCAACAATTAGAGTAAGTGTGTTGAAAGGAGGAGAGATGGCAAGAGAATATGATACAAACCAGTTTAGTTTGGGGAGCTAATGTCTTCAAACATTAAAATGGAGATTAAGAAAAAAGAGCTCAATATCACCTGATCATTAGAGAAATGCAAATCGAAGCCACAGTAAGATACCATCTCACACAGTCCAGAATGGCTATCATTAAAAAGTCAAAAAATAACAGATGCTGGTGAGGTGGCAGAGAAAAGGGAACACTTATACACTGTTGGTGGGAGCGTAAATTAGTTCAGCCATTGTGGAAAGCAGTGTGGTGACTCGAAGAACTGAAAAGAACTATTATTCAACCTAGCAATCCCCTTACTGGGTATATACCCAAAGGAATATAAATTGTTCTCCCATAAAGATACATGGGTGTGTATGTTCATTGCAGTACTATTCACAAGAGCAAAGACATGAAATCAACCTAAATGCTCATCAGTGGTACACTGGATAAAGAAAATGTGGGCCATATACACCATGGAATACTTTGCAGCCATAAGAAAGGATGAGATCATGTTCTTCGTAGGAACATGCATGGAGCTGGAAGCCATTATCCTAAGCAAATTAACACAGGAACAGAAAACCAAATGCCACATGTTGTCACATATAAGTGAGAGCTAAATGATGAGAACACATGGACACCAAGAGGAGAAAAACAGAGGCCTACTTGAAGGTGGAGGGTGAAAGGAGGGAGAGGAATAACAACAAAAAATCTCTTGGGTGCTAGGCTTAGTACCTGGGAGACAAAATAATCTATACAACAAACCCCTATGACATGAGTTTACTTACCTAACAAACCTGCATATGTACCCCGAACCTAAAAGCTTTTTAAAAAATGAAGATTAGCGTATACCTGCAAATGATGATGCTGACGCAAAATTATTTTTAGTCTAGCAAAATATAAAATCTACCTCCCTTCAATTGGAGTAATAATTTCTTTGTATATGGATAGATTTTAAAATGATGATGCTGACGCAAAATTATTTTTAGTCTAGCAAAATATAAAATCTACCTCCCTTCAATTGGAGTAATAATTTCTTTGTATATGGATAGATTTTAAAAATCTAGCTAAATATATTTTTGATCTATTTCTTTACAAAAAACAATGATTGGCAAGAATCAAATAGTTCTCAGCTCAAGGGCTTGGTAGTGGAAGAAGATGGTGTGATACTATTCAGGGAATTGGCTTGAACCTTTTGATTTTCTTTCAGGTAAAGGAATATGTCAAATTAATCAGTGTGTATGAAAAGAAACTGTTAAACCTAACTGTCCGAATTGAGATCATGGAGAAGGATACCATTTCTTACACTGAACTGGACTTTGAGCTGATCAAGGTAGAAGTGAAGGAGATGGCGAAACTGGTCGTACAGCTGAAGGAGAGTTTTGGTGGAAGCTCAGAAATTGTTGACCAGCTGGAGGTGGAGGTAAGGAGTGAACTCACTTCTTGGCAAATTAATAATAAACTCCCTTCAGTGACTATAAGCAAGTACTAGGGCCAGGAAATAAAACTCTCTCTTCCAACTTCTAATTCTCTACTTTCTCATGGCCACATGGCATATCACTATGTTCTATTTTGGATAAGGGCCTGCGTTTGAATAGTAAGTTAAGCACATTGGGAACGTGCTGACTTAGGAGCAGGTATCGTCTAATGGTCAGAATCCTGCCCCAAAATGCCCTTTCAACTTCTCTGAAAAGGAGGTGACATAAATTCAAACAACTGTTCATGGCCAAGCTATATGAGGTGTCTTCTCTGCTCTCGATTGGAACTGGAAATCCACAATATACCTGATTGTGGTAAACTTGTTAGGTTTGTTTCTCCTTTTGAATAACCTGGAATCCTTCTCCACAAACTGGAAACCTCCTTTAATAAATTTCTTGTATATTTCTGTAAAGGCTTTTAAGATCTGTGGATAAAGACCATCACATTTATGGTTGGGTAATTTATATCAACGAGAATTTACTAGCACAGTCATGACATGGGCTATAATTGAGAATTCTAGTTACATATTTTAGAATTTAAGCTTTCTCTGGCCCTCACCATTCATTAGAATCTTAATTATAATACAACATGAGTAAACACAAGTTTATAGGGGAATGTTATTAGAAATGAACTTTAATGGACATTTGTGGATGCTGAGAATGAGCTTGGGCTCTATTATTAAAGCCGTTAAAATCTTTGCCATTTTCTTCTTGTCACACACATCTGCCTGAGATCTGACAGGCGTTCACACTAAACCATAAAATGTATTCTTCCAAATGAAACCATTCAGAAGAATCTCTGGTGTATTCTCTGGCAATGTTTCACTAAATGACAAATTCAGCCCTGGAATGGTATGAAAGAAATTGCACCATAATGTAAAGTCACTCTGAATTTTTATTTCCTTAGATAAGGAATATTACTCTCCTGGTAGAGAAGCTTGAGACGCTAGACAAAAACAATGTCCTTGCCATTCGCCGAGAAATCGTGGCTCTGAAGACCAAGCTGAAAGAGTGTGAGGCCTCTAAAGCTCAAAACACACCTGTCGTCCACCCTTCTCCCACTCCAGGTAAGGGTGTTACTTTTTTAACCACTTGTGCCAGACCCCATAAGGACCTGTGAGTGGGGTGGGGAAGGGATTGGGGATCACAATGGTGAAAGAAGAAGGTGGTTTTCTGTGTTTTGTTTTGTTTTTTGCAGTTCTCAGTTTTCTCTTCCATGTTTTAAAAGTCCCTTTCTCCCGAGTATTCTACATGCTATCATATTCTGGGTTTTACAGAGAAAGAGCACAAACAATGAGTGATTTAAACAAAATCCACAAGTTACACGTATTCTCTTTGCGTTTTCTAACAGGGAACAGAAATCTCTATGGTGATGGAGGCACTGTCAGGAGCCTCAGGGGAAAGCCTCTGGAATTTGTGTGTGGCATCCACGTTCCTGTGTATTTAAGGGCTGATTGGCTCACTTATCTGATGAGCTGGGTTTATGCCTTCAATGCTCCCATCTTCTCTCTCTCCTTCCCTTTCTCCTCTTCAATTTTTCCTTTTTACTTCTATAAATGCATGCTGAATACCTGTTGTATTATGTGTCTTGAGATTCAGTGAGGATTAAAGGAATGACCCCACATATCACGTGCTTGTGGGTGTGTCTTGCCATTGCTCATGGATTGTGAGTGCTTGGAGGGTAGGGGTGGCATGTTAGTCTCTAATGAGTTGTCACTGGGGTTAAGTACAGCACAGAGGTGGGTGTTCTGCAAACATGCTCATAAATGGAGGCAGTGGAGTGTAGGGTTCAAGAGCATAGCTTTAGAATCCCAAAGACCTGAGCTTCTCAGCTAGGTGGCTGCAGCAAAAAGGATCCTTAATATCTTCATTTGTAAAATGGAAGAATAATAGTGCCTGCCTTGCAGGGTGGCTGTGGGGATTAATGAGTCAATGCTTGGGAAGCTCAGAGCCTTATGATCGGTATTCACACGCTGGCAATGGATATGATTAGTAATGTTGATAATTGAAGCGAAAACCTTGCAACAAAACAAAAGCAGTGCCAGATCACTGTGCCCTGCAATGCATCCCTCCAGGTAAACTAAAGCCTCTCAGCCACAGCGTTCAGCCCCGTCCTTTAGAGATATCGATGACACAGGGACCTTCTCTCTGCAGGTCCTGAGCATCTTAGCCTGAATGGGGACTGTATCTTTTCATCAAATCATGCAACCCTTTTATTTTTATTAATTCCAGTCTTCACACCTGCTTTCTTTTAGGTTGTGTTTCTGAATTCTTGTCAATGTAACTGATTTTTTTAAGGCTTCAATTATTAAATAGGTATAGCCATGGATATAAGCCTCTTGGTCTTGTTCAGGCGGATCTTTTTCCTCCCTCTACAAATAGGAGTCTATCCTACTATGACAGGTGTCATCTAATGGTCAGAATCCTGTCCCAGAACAAAATGGCCTTTCAAGTTCTCCAGAAAGGAGGTAACATAAATTTGAACAACTGTTCAGATTTCTCAACCTGCAGAGGAGGTTTAGGGCAGACAGCATGGTCTGTCCTCTGTAATAAACTAAGGCTAAATTCAGTCTGGGATTAGTGGTGCAAAAATGTAGCAAATGAGAGCTGTTTCTGCTGGACCACAGAGGGCTCACTGAGGCAGAGGCTGAAGCAATGACAACTCCTGATAATACCTGAACTAGCTCCCCAACACCCCTTGCAAATCTTCCTCATGGAATGGATTTTTCTGGCACAATTTTCTATGCATCCCTTAGAATGAGGACATTTTAGATGAAGCAATATTCAGGGCCATCTAACTTAGCCCCATCTTGTCTCAGAGGAGAAGACTTGGATAGTAAGGATGCTGCTTTTCCTGAGGCCACACAAGTAGTTAAAGACAGAGCAGAAGGTGCAAGGCAAGGGTCTTTGCTCCCTGGTCAGCTCAGGACTGAGAGTGTCAGGCACCAGTAATCCAAGGACAATGGTGGGGAGAAAATGTATTGCTTAGTACCCAGGGAGGAAAACACGTGAGCCTGTTGGGTTGTTTTTGTTGGATTTTTTTTCCCCCAGAACTTTCCCCTAGGCCCTCACACTTAGACTTCTGTGATCCATCCTAACCCAGCTGTGTTGTTTAAGCAAATTGGACCCAGATTTTCACTCACTTTCCCACAACCTTGACCGTACCTGAATCCCTGCCAAGCCACTTGGCTCTCTTCCGGCTTTGTTCATATTATATTTATGATGTTTATATTAAACTGACTTTTGGTCATGTTTTTAAATCAATTTCTTTCACTTGCTCTCTTTCTGTTTGGATTGGTTGATAATGCAGAATTGGAAAATCCCCAGGCACCACAAACTTGTGAGCCTGTGGAGACTTTAATTAAAGTTACTCCCTATTATGGGACTTTAAAATCTGGCCTGTCTGCTTTTTTCACTGCAGAGTTGCACAGAATAAAAAAGACTATATGCAAGTCTCGGCTCTAAAGTAACTCTGTGCTCTCTGGGCCCCCTCCCTCATAGCTACAGTTTGCTAATCCAGTGGTCAGCTTGAACTTAGAACAAGTGAATGTATCCCAGGTTCTATCAAATATGCTTCCTATTTGGTTTTTGCTACAAACACCATCCTTTTTCTGCCTCATTTCATAGAACTTTCTAATCTAAAATAATTGGCCTTCTACTCATTAACGTTTTTTTCCCTTCAAACTTCAGTCTGTCTCTGTTTTGCCTGTGAATCTAAATGACTGCATATAGGCCAAATGTGATCGGAGTGCTCAGAGATTGATCTCCATTTTGCTTGGGGATGCAAGGTTCTATGCTGGTCCCTAGTGATGCTCAGTAAGTAGCTGATGATTAAATGGGGTCTGAAAGAAATGGGGTGATCTGCTAAAATCTCAAACTTAGGGAAGAGCCACGTGTTGAGCAGCATATATCCAACACTTCAGAGTCAGTTTAGTCTTAATCATTTTGTGACTGATTGTTTTAATTGCCTAATTCTTATAAGTCAATCATATTCTCCTCCCGACTCAAACCAAGTTCAGTTGCCCAGTTGAGAGAGTGCATTAATAGATCCAAGATTAATTTTCCTCTGCAGGCATATAATTATTGGCTCTAAAAATGCTGCTAACCATGATACTTTAAAAAAGCCGAGTCAGAATATTTTAAAGTCTCATGATTATGGCTTCCTCAGATATTTTCAGAGAACCATGGTGCCATCTAATGAATTGCATGATGAAGAGAGTGCCAACCAAGGCTAAACTTGTATAGAGGGTTCCTGAAATTATGTTCCATGGAGTAAATACCAGGCTTTTTGTAAAACCAGATATGTAGCAGGGTGGAAGGCTAGTGTTTTATAAATAAGGGTAAGTGGAGTTTAGGTGATTTGATTAATCTTTCCTTCCTTTATTCCACAAACATAATTTGGTGCCACTGTGTGACTGGCCCTGTTCTGGGTACTGGGGTTATCAGCATGAGTAAAGAAGCCTCCAGAAGCCACTATCTAGGAAAGGAGACATGTAAACCTCCAGTTGTAACATGATGTGATTATATTGAGATATTTACCATTTACTAAGTAACATTTACATGCCTTCTCTGTATTTTTCATAACTATTTTGCAGAGCTGGTATTATTTTTCTTCTGACATGAGAAAACTGAGGCTTAGAAGGTTAAGTAACTTGCTCAAGGATACACAACTACTATTGGAATCAGGCTTTGAATTAGAATCTGGCTAGTAGTATTTTTCATACTAGGCTGCCTTTCATAGATGCTCTAACAGAGAGGTGCACCTGTGGTTTCTAGAGTGAAAAGAAAATTCCAGCAACTCACCTATCTGCTTAACACCAAATTATCTTTGCCTCCTTGCTTGCGGAGGAAGTAAAAGGATACTTTTGCTCCTGACAGTTTTGTGCTCTGTGTTCTCTTCCACCAGAAAATGCAAAATGATTCAATGGTCTTTCAGAATTCTTGGATCATGAGTGGGCAATGGGCTGCTGCCCAAGTGTCAGGGTGAAGTTGGGATAGAAACTGGGTATGAAGTATGGAATGAAGTATGTCTAAGACCTTGACATGAAGGAAGAGGCTGGGAAGGAGTATGAGATAAGGGAGGGTAGTAAGAAGCTCAGTGAAGATGGGATGGGTGGATGGGGACTCTGAGGAAGAGTGGGAACTGGGCTGTCAGTTTCAGTATCGTGTCCAAGATGGTTTGCTGCCAGAAATCGAGGAAGCCTGCCACAGCATTTTTCCTAGTCTGACATTGTTGTGGCCACATTTGTAGCACTGGCAGCAACGTTGAGTTCTCATCCCCATTTCTGCTTCCTTTCTACCATAGCCAGGACCCTAAAAATGGCCCTTTATCCTTACCCATGGAGGATAAAAGAAGGATAAATGAACAGGAAAGTGTTCAGGAATGTTTGGGAGGTGAGAAAAAGAAAGTTTCATACATCTTAATATTTACACTGGGCAATTTGAATTTTCTGGTCAACTTATGAAATGATGAGCCACTATTATTAGTAGTAGTAGTAACAATAGTAACAGTACTAATACTATGATACTAATAATAGTGCATTTAGTATAATGGTAATAGTAGTAGTAATAGTAATTTTTTGAGAAGTTTATTTTGGGTCCTTCACGTCTAAAAATTTCCACATCTGGGGACAGAATAGTTTAACCTCTTGGTAGTGCTTGAATAAGTGATATGCATCATAAATTTTCCTTAAATACTTTGTTGCTGTCGGTTTGGGATATTTTCTTTTCAGGAAGGCAAGATTCAATGAAGCAAACAATTCTATCTTCCAACCTGAAAGAAAAAAAGTGACTTTCCTCAGAGTGAAATGTAGTTAAATAAATAAGTTCTCAGGAAGATACTTTAACTAGAAAATCCAGTTTGTAGCATATGGAAACTTGAATAGTTTTTGTTATCATTAAACTGAACACACCACTAACTTTATTTTAATAATTCATGCATTGTTTCATAAACAAAAGCAAACAAGCATTCATCTGAGAGATCACTTTTAGTAGAAGAAATAATAATTTATAATTTTATTTATTATTTCTTCAGTGGAGAATAGTCTCTTGGCTGAACACACGTTGCTTTTTTATTTATGAAATGGCACATGCATTATTAAAATAAACCTGTGACTGTGTTCTGCTTAATGATATGCAAAATTATTTTGAGGTTGGGTACAGAGTGGTTTCATTTCTCTACCTGTTGTATGGTTGGCTGGCTTTCTCACCAACTGCAGATTTATGAGACCATTTAAGGAACACATATTTAATTCTGGGACCAAAAAGCCCCAGCAGATTGGAAAAATAAAAACAGACTTTCTAGTAATGGTTTCACCTTTGAGCAGTCCTTGGGTGAGGAGGATGGGGAGGGAAGGCATTTTGCAAGGAAAGGAATGGGTCTTTGCATATTGGACACAGCAGAGACCCAGAGACAAAGGCTTTGCTCTCCCTTCCCAGGCTCCATGCTAATCTCAGGCAATTCTTTGGAGCTCTGCTTTTGACTCCAGCTCACCTCATGTTCCTCAATGGCTCTCTGAGTCCCTGCAAGCATTTCAAGCCAGATCCAACAATTTAGGTTCTGCTCCTTTCCTGTCTCATCTGCTCTGCTCTGAGCAGCAGGACGAGGGAAAATGACCTCAATATACTTGAAGTTGGGTTTTCTTTGTTCTCCAATAAAACATCTCATGAGTTTTTTTTTTTTTTTTTTTTTTTTGAGTGTTAAGATCCCGGAAAACGTGTGTTCAACTCTTTGGATAGTTATTATAAAAATACTAGAGGAACTTTGTTTTATTTTTGTAGCCCATAAACTCCTGGGATGGCAGGCATTTCAGTGGGAGTACAATGTGAAGGGTTGATCGCCCAGACCGAGTCATTTACCCAAGTGTTACAGGGAATGTAGATTCAGTGGACCAGTGAATCTTGTCCCACTTGATTGTACACATTGTGACAATGACAGTGTCTGGATGGAAAGATGAAATACTTGCATGTCATTCTATGGCACAATAGCATATGGGTTATGAACGGCAGGATCACCTTGTAACTCTGCAGCAGGACGGTCACCGAGTGATTTATTGATGGGCTGTGCATTGGGTACAGAGCAGGCAATGTTGCCCCAAAATAACTTTATGGCTTCTCAAGGGTGAAATCCCACCATTATAGGACCGTCTTTCTGGATCTATAAAATGCTATATTTAAAACTTCTCTTCTGAGAATAGCTTAAAGCAGGATTGGTACCTGGCATGGATGTGCAATTGGGGTCCCAAGGAAGGGGAGAACGAGGAAGGGCATGAAGCCTTGCCTGGGAAAACCTTCTCCTTCATCACAATTCTTTCTGGGGCTGACCCTAGTGAATAACATCTTGTGGATTTATAGAAATAGGGTAGGATTGTGGAATAATCTTGCTTTCTTGATTTTGCTGTAAGAAAAATGAAATAAGATAATATTTGCAAAATGCTTTCTGATAGAAGGAAATATATTAAATTCACCAAGTCTCCTTTTCCTCTCTCTGGGCCTCCAAACTTTTTAAATATAGTTCTTGCCAGTTTTATTATTCCTATTTTCCAGATTGAAAGCCCACCCATGGAAACAGCAGGTAGTTCTCTGTAGAGCTGACATCGAGTTTGCATTGAGACTGAATGCACTGAACTAAGAGGAGGTTTGGCTCTTCTCCATCAGAACCACTGTTGTTATTGAACCTTGACAGGAAAAATATTTGTAGATTCCTTTGGTGCTTAGGATATTAAACTACTTGTATCCTGTCATTCCTTTTCTCTAAAAATGCCTTTTTATTTTCTTGTTTGTATAGGGAGCTGTGGTCATGGTGGTGTGGTGAACATCAGCAAACCGTCTGTGGTTCAGCTCAACTGGAGAGGGTTTTCTTATCTGTATGGTGCTTGGGGTAGGGATTACTCTCCCCAGCATCCAAACAAAGGACTGTATTGGGTGGCGCCATTGAATACAGATGGGAGACGGTTGGAGTATTACAGACTGCACAACACACTGGATGATTTGCTATTGTATGCAAATGCTCGCGAGTTGCGGATCACCTATGGCCAAGGTAGTGGTACAGCAGTTTACAACAACAACATGTACGTCAACATGTACAACACCAGGAATATTGCCAGAGTTAACCTGACCACCAACACGATTGCTGTGACTCAAACTCTCCCTAATGCTGCGTATAATAACCGTTTTTCATATGCTAATGTTGCTTGGCAAGATATTGACTTTGCTGTGGATGAGAATGGATTGTGGGTGATTTATTCAACTGAAGCCAGCACTGGTAACATGGTGATTAGTAAACTCAATGACACCACACTTCAGGTGCTAAACACTTGGTATACCAAGCAGTATAAACCATCTGCTTCCAATGCCTTCATGGTATGTGGGGTTCTGTATGCCACTCGTACTCTGAACACCAGAACAGAAGAGATTTTTTACTATTATGACACAAACACAGGGAAAGAGGGCAAACTAGACATTGTAGTGCATAAGGTGCAGGAAAATGTGCAGAGCATTAACTATAACCCTTTTGACCGGAAACTTTATGTCTACAATGATGGTTACCTTCTGAATTATGATCTTTTTGTCTTGCCGAACCCCCAGTAAGCTGTTTAGGAGTTAAGGTGAAAGAGAAATAAAATGTATGTTGAAAAAATAGTCTTCTCCGCTTACTTAGATATCTGCAGGGATGTCTAAAAGTGTGTTCATTTTGCAGCAATATTTAGGTGCATAGTTCTACCACACTAGAGACCTAGGACATTGGTCTTGATTTGGTGAGTTCTCTTGGGAGCCATCTGCCTCTTCAGGTGCATTTTCCAATAAAGTCTGTCTAGGGTAGGATTGTTAGAGTTCTAGGGGTACTGTGGGCCTAGTGAAGACTACCATGAGGAGTCTTCACTAGAAGCCTTAAATTAGGAATTAAGAAACTTAAAGAGAACTCAGTATGACTTCTAGGGATCCTTTGTACAGGAAAGATTGCCCAGTGACCAGTCCTCATCCATGAGTCCCACTATAATTATTTCATGCCTGGAAGGAACCTGGGGGCTTAGTTAGGTAGGTTAATATCTGGAGCTCCTTGAGGGACCAAATCACCAAACTTTATTTTTTTTTTTTCCTCACTAGCACCTGGAATGATGCTTTATATGTGGCAGATAAGTAAATTTGGTATGCTTATATATTCTACATCTGTAAAGTGCTGAGTTTTATGGAGAGAGGCCTTTTTATGTGTTAAATTGTACATGGGAAATAAATCCCAGAAGGATCTGCAGATGAGGCACCTGCTTTTTCTTTTCTCTCATTGTCCACCTAACTAAAAGTCAGTAGAACCCTCTACCTCATAACTTCCTTCCAAAGGCAGCTCAGAAGATTAGAACCAGACTTACTAACCAATTCCCACCCCCCACCCCCTCTCTACTGCCTGCAGTAAAAAAATTAATAGTTTTCTATGGGACTGATCTAAGATTAGAAAAATTAATTTTCTTTGATTTCATCATGAACTTTTATTTACATGGCTCTAAGACTATAAGAAAATCTGATGTAAGCGATAAAGTGCTAGCATTTATTGTGATATAATGAAGACCTTGGAGCATATGTGCGACTTACGGGCATATCAATTGTTGCATGTCATTTTTGCCTTTGTTTAAGCCTGGAACTTGTAAGAAAATGAAAATTTAATTTTTTTTTTCTAGGACAAGCTATAGAAAAGCTATTGAGAGTATCTAGTTAATCAGTGCAGTAGTTGGGAACCTTGCTGGTGTATGTGATGTGCTTCTGTGCTTTTGAATGACTTTATCGTCTGGTCTTTGTTTTTCCTTTGATGTTCAAGTCCCAGTCTATAGGATTGGCTATTTAAATGCTTTACTCCCCCTTTTTAAATAAATGATTAAAATGTGCTTTGAAAAAAGTCATTGTTTGTTTTATTTACTATTTAATATTTTTTAATGCTCTTAACGGAGTAGTCCATATCTTTCTATGAGGTTCAGAGAATGGCTAGCTCCCAAACACTAGTGCCAGGAGATTGCACACCTAAAAACAGATCATATCAATAACTTTTATAAGAGTCCAAAGTTAGCCTGGCTCTTTAGTTTTTCTTTCCCTTTAAAATCCACTCTTTCTGGCAGCTTTTATTGTACAAGACTGCCCTATTATCTTTTGGGATATGACCTTATGTACTTATTAATTTGCATGACTGATCTGATTATTTCCAA
This sequence comes from Piliocolobus tephrosceles, assembly GCF_002776525.5. NCBI lineage: Eukaryota > Metazoa > Chordata > Mammalia > Primates > Cercopithecidae > Piliocolobus > Piliocolobus tephrosceles. Next base: position 64,146,772 of record NC_045455.1, on the reverse strand, counting down.
TGCTAGACTACATTTATGTGGCTTATGTTCCTTTTCCAATTGAGCTATTAACATGGATCAGAAGCCTCTGGATCTTCCCTAGACAGGAGGACTTGGGCAGAAAGCAAAAGGACTAACTGGCTGTACCAGGAGGAGAGATACCTTTACCAAAGAGACTGTGTAAGAAGACAGGTGACCTACAGCTGGAAGGACACACTGGGCTGATGTAGTTAGTCTTACTGAAATGTTCATTTTGGATTCTTGCCAAGCTTTTTGAGACAGATGGCAGCTATAATATTTAGTATTTTAGTAAGATTTTTCCCTATCTCTTCAGGGCTGAGTGTAGAGACAGGTATGGCCTTCAAAATGCAACAAGATATGAAGATAAAGACATGTATGTCATGTGAGATACAAGTTAAAAACCAGGATGTTATATTTAATCTGGCTCTAGGCAGTTTCCCAGATGAATGTTTTGTACCAAGTACACAGTATGACCTCTGAAAATTCAGGAAAGGAGACAGGAAGCTAAGGTAACCCTAGCAATCAGCTTCTCATTTGAACTGCTACAGAAGCATTTGCCCGAAAAAATTCACTTCCCAGCCTCTTTCCCACTGGACATGGTGTATCAGCCTGCAGTGACTGCCTGCAGGAAATCTCCCTGCTGGGAAGGTTGAAGGACTCAGGGATTCAGACTCCTGGGTTTACTGCAGTGCAGTTACACAATGGAAATTTTAGCTCCAGATTCATCAGCTACCGCCTGTTTGAAATTTACATATATATATATTATAAACATAAATTACATAAGATATAATTCACATGTGATAAAACTTGCCAGTTTTAAGTGCGCAATTCAATGAGTTTTGACAAGTGTAGAGTCGTGTAAAGGCTACCACAATTAGGAAATAAAACACTTTCATCCTCCGTGAAATGTTCTCTTGTGTGTTTTTTTTTTTTATAGTCAACTCCTACCCCCACACTCCAGCCTCCGGCCACCACTGATCCGTTTCCCATACCTACGGTTTGCTTTTTCCCCAAAGTCAGAGACAGGGAATTATATAGTGAATAGGCTTTTGAATCTGCCTTCTTCAACAAGGGAATTAGTCGGTTCAAATTACCCCAGAGGGAACTGGACATTACCAGTGCTCTTGGGGTTCCCTGCATTGTTTATTATCTTTCCTGGGGTTGGGTAGGGGATTATGGAGAGCTGTGGTGACCTACTGCCCTTATAAGTGTTCCCGAGTGGCCTGTAGGGCCATGGGAGGGGTCTAAATCTGTGCACCAATCAAACTTACCAGGCAGCGCTCCCAAAGCATGAGGTTTTCTTGTTACCGGGCTTGTTGAAGGTTTGTTCTCCAGTCTTCACTCCTGTACCACAAGCATCCCTACCCAGGTGAGACAGGATATTAATTAACATTGCATAGAGTCGTTATGAGCACAGGATTCAGAGTCATGCAAAATGGATTTGACTCTTGGTCCTACTACTTGCATGTGGTATGGTTTTGGAAAGGTGCCTTAACTTTTGTGAGACTCAGTGTCTTTTTCTGTAAGATGGAATAAAACTGGGGCCAGGCGCAGTGGCTCACACCTGTAATCCCAGCACTTTGGGACACCGAGGCAGGCAGATCACAAGGTCGGGAGATCAAGACCATCCTGGCTAACATGGTGAAACCCCGTCTGTACTAAAAATACAAAAAATTAGCTGGATGTGGTGGTGGGCGCCTGTAGTCCCAGCTACTCGGGAGGCTGAGGCAGGAGAATGGCGTGGACCCAGGAGGTGGAGCTTGCAGTGAGCCAAGATCACGCCACTGCACTCCAGCCTGGGCAACAGAGTGAGACTCCGTCTCAAAAAAAAAAAAAAAAAAAAAAAAAAAAAAAAGATGGAATAAAACCACCTACCTCACAGTCCTGTTGGGTAAATTAAATGATATTAAGTATACAAAGTGTCTAGGAAAGTCCTTGGCCCATGTTCTGCCCTTTATGATGAGTTTTTAATCTCTGTTTTTCATTTTGAATTTTAGGTTCAGAATAGGCATTGGGTTGACAAGATATAAAGCTAACTGGGATTCAAGTTTACATTTCCCCTTATAATGGCTGTTGCAACTAGTGACTTTTTGAAGCAGGGGCCATTTTGGCATGAAAGAGTTCCAAAGGCTAGAATGTCCTCTCTTGGTCCTCAACTCCAAGATTGATCCTCAGAGCTGATATTTTCTATGCTTTGACTCCAAAAGATTGACCAATGTGAGCAGCAGAAACAAAGCCTGTTTCCCATTTCTTTTGGGCCACTGACAACCTAAACGAAGACTGGCTGTCACGAAGCCCTATGGATAAGACTCAAATAAATGCCTATGTTTTTCTACTCGCTTTGCTGTAGTCCACACGGGTATTGGCCTTTTCAGAACATGCATGGGTACTTACTTTGTATTCCACTTTTAGTAAAATATATTTACCTCTTAAGGTTTATTTATATTGCCAATCTAAAGGGTCTATTTTTCTCCCCTTCTTGTTCATGAACCACTGAACGAGAGAGCTTCATCCTCTGTCCTGTGACTGTGTGCGCTGCCTTCAGGATGACATTGGGAGGTTCTGTGCCTGAGCCTTCAGTCATCTCAAACAGATGTCATGCTATGGGAGGGTGATTAGCCTCCTGTGCTCCAGAATGTTCCGGAACAACAAAAGAGTAAATTGTGACACATCAGAAAATAAAAGGCAGGCACATTTCTAAGGCATGCTTTTAGTCAGTGGAACAGACCAGCTGGCCTGGCTCTTGGGTAAGAGATGCTATTTGAGCTGTCAGTTCAGTTGCCAGGCCCCACATCTGTAGCTCGGGATGCACCCACTTGTCTCTGAGATCTGCATATGTTCCTGGAACTTATTCAGGGGGAATAGCCCTTGGAATCAAGGTCCAGTAGGGAAAGATGGCCTTCAGTCTGTCCAAAGGGGAGATTTCTTGGGTGGCACCCTGAACCTCTTGGAGCCAAAAGTTCTGCTGTAGAAGGGTTTCTCAGACCTCAGCTGCTCCGAGGACCATTAAGGAAAGACCTATGGTATGTATGAGGACTTCCAAGGGGTTTTTCTAGAGCTCAGTGTATGTGGAGGGTGGCAGAGGATGGGTATGAAAGAATGAATAGGGCCCAGGGTTTATATACCATCAAAGGAATTTGATTTCTGTACCTCCATCCATCACATTTATAGTAACTTCAACTTTCTCAAGTCTTCTCTTTTTCCCCCAGCTTTATTGAGGTAAAATTGACAAACAAAAATTGTATATATTCAAGGTATACAACATGATGCTTTGATATATGTATTCATTGTTAAATAATTGACATCATTAAGTGAATTAACATATCAGTTGCCTCACATAGTTAACCAAATCTCTTCTCTTTTTAGATTCTGCCAACTCATGTGTTCTTTTTGGTTGTGACCAACAATATTTTTATATCAATATTGCCTGTGATTTTCTCTTTCACCTTGGTGGCTGTTGTCAGGGTTCAGTGTAAGAACAGAAACAACATCTTTTAACTGGAGCTGCTAACTGCTCTATTAGATAAATCTCATGGTCTCAGTGACTTGGCATAAGTGGTTTTTTTTTTCTCCCTCACTTCAGTGACCACTGCTCTCATCATTTTGTCCTTGGTCATTGCTTCTTTTAGCATCTCTTTCATCCCAACACCCTTTTCCCCCCTCATCCCCCAGTTGTGGTTTTGTCTGGTGCTGCCACAATGGGAGAGAGCTTCTCTTCCAAGATGATTCTCTTCCAAGCAGTGAGTCAGGGACCCAGGCTAGTTCCATCTCGTGTTATCACCATCTCCACATGTAGCTTCCAAGGTCACTGTGCTCATTTGCATCAAACAGCTAGAAAGGAAAAGAATGGTGAAGAAGCCTATGTGAGAGGTTGGTTTAGGTTTGACCTGAAAGGTTCATTTCTGTTCACAATCCGTTAGCATAGGGTCATGCCTAGCTGTAAGGAAGGCTGGGAAACATATAGTTGATGGGTACACAGGAGAAAAGAAAATAGGTTGGTGAACAGCCAGCCAGTCTGCCTTACCACTGTAGGTATTGCAAGAAGAAAAGGATTTAATACAGAGAACCCAGTGCTTACAAAATCACTGGAAAGGCTGAAGGTGCAGGGCAACTAGGGGCTGCAATTTAACAATTGGTTTTGAGGTCACTCCATTACCTACAACCTAGAAATCAAGAAACTGCATCTGCTGCTACTATTGGTGTGTCATCCCCACATCCCCCACACTGGACCAGATGATGGAGTATGGACTCTATCTGTCACAAGCACTCATCTCTGCTGGTGCTCACCTATCCACCCCACTCCCTTCCACAGTAAGCCTTCCACCTTTCAAATCGAATGTAAGTGGATCTCACGGACTGAATCTAAAATCACCCTGAACTGTATCTACAGAGGAGCCTGGGAAATGTAGTTTTAATCTTCTTCCTCTGTGACATAGTGAAAATGAGAGGAAACGTTGAAAATTGATGCCAGTGCCAATAGACAATACCTGGCACAACAACTTCATTCAGTAACCCCTGTTTTCATCATTGCTGCTGCTTGGTGATTGCTCTTTTTGCACCTACTGTATCCCCTGGTCATTTGTCACTATTTTATTTTATAACGCTCATAGTCCAGTGGTAGCTTAGCTTGATACCACCATAATAGGGGAGACTTTCTCCTCCAACAGTGAACTTTTCAAACAAACTTTTTTTTTTTTGAGATGGATTCTTGCTCTGTCACCTAGGCTGAAGTGCAGTGGTGTGACCTCGGCTCATGGCAACTTCCACCTCCAAGGTTCAAACAATTCTCCTGCCTTAGCCTCCCGAGTAGCTGGGATTGCAGCCATGTGCCACAATACCTGGCTAATTTTTTTATTTTTATTTTTAGGTGAGATTGGGTTTCGTCATGTTGGCCAGGCTGGTCTTGAACTTCTGACCTCAGGCGATCCCCCCACCTTGGCCTCCTGGGTACAGTGGCTCATGCTGGGATTGTAGGTATGAGCCACTGCACCTGGCCCCAAACGAACTTTTGAAGAAGAGCTGGGCTTTAAAATTTATAGCCCCTACACCAGACTTCATCAGAGTCACATCGCACCACATGGCGAATTTCTCTCTGGTGACCCATTAGTGTCCTAGGAGAGCTTCAGGCCCCTCAATTCTTTTTTGTCTCTGGGTAAGAATCTCTTCTGTTTCCGGGTAGAACTGAAGTGGTGGTGTCGTCTGGGGCAATACCCAAGGTTTGTTGTCTCATACCGAGGAAATCGAGGATGTGGACACACAAGAAGTGAGGTTAAGAGTGGAGATGTAATAGGTGAAAGAAAGAAAAGCTCTCTCCTGCAGAGACAGTGGTCCCAAGCAGGTTTTCCACTTCTGAAGTGAAAGGCAATGGATTCTATAGATGAGCTTGAGGAGGCAGTGTCTGATTTACGTAGGGCATGAAAGACTGGTTGGACCAGGTGTGCCGTTTGCATAGGGTGTGGAAAGCTGGCCTAATCTTTTATTATGCAGATGGGTTCTCTACCTGGCCAGCACCATGTTGCCTGTTTCTTTACTGTGCACGTGGTGACAAAGAAAAGGAAGATGGAGCCTCCATGTTGAACATACCTGGCCCTCAGGTAGTCCTTTTCTATTGGCGCAGCTGCCGGCATTCCCCCGTGCAAGCTTCCAGCTTGCTTATCTATGTCTACAGCTCGGTTTTTCAGGCTGCTCTTTGTTAGAAAAGAAATGATTTTGGGTTGCTTTTCTTGTTAAAAGGAAAATTCTGCCAAGGGCTCTTTTATCTTCACTATCTGCCTAAATAATTTCTCTCTATCTCCTGTATCAGAACCACCCAGAAGCTTCCAGAATTTGGAATATCCCATACTCCCTATTTTCCCCTGTTCATCATCCCTGAAATACTGGCTGAAGTTTTCCCCAGGAAGAATTATGGGGTTATTTGGCCAACAGGCTACTGCTCTTGGGAGGTGACAGTGCAGAGGGGGACCACCCTGGGGCCTTCCACAGTCCCTCATCTCCACCTGAAGAGCATCCTGATGAGTTGTGGTAGTGTTTTGATTCTTTCAAATGATACCACGCAGTGTATCAGAATCAGAATGATTCTGGGTGGGGCTGCACCACTCTGAGTTTTACAGCCCCACTGAGATGATCTGTTGCTTGCTGGAGCCTGGGTGGCAGATTTTCTAGCAGGATCTGAGAAGTCAATGAGTGAAGGCAGAACTGCCCTGGAGAGGAGGAATTCTGGCAGCATAAGCTCAGGGAATTAGTTTGGGAAAGAAAGTTTGTAATAACAGTGTTCTAGTTCCTGCTGAATAAAACATTCAGAGAGCTTTTCTTCTCCCAGCAGAAAAATAAAATACTCCGGAGGCAATAGGATGGTTGTTCTTTTTAAATGTTGTTTTTCATAAAACTCAGATGGTTGCAGTCATCTGACCATGACACTGTTCTCCCTCCTGCTCCTGCACTGGGCATCTTGTGGGTATGTGTGAGACAACATGTCCTGGGGCTGTATCATGGTTCTGTCATTTAAGCAGATGGAGAAACAGCCATTTAAACGAATAGGGCATGAGCCCAGAGAAGGTATAACCAGCTGCAAACAGACCAGTAACTATGGTTGTTACACATCTGGTAGGTAGTTCTATAGCGAAGCAGCTAATGGGACTGGTATTTAAATGGCCATTAGTAGACTCCGACTCTGTGCACCCAATCAAGAAGTACCCTGGAAGCTCTCTCTCAGTGCCGCTCTGCTGTCATTTGGCTGCAGATTGGGCCAGCAGCAGAGCTCTGGTCTGCATGGCTGTCATCATTGCTGACAGGGAGAAACTTCGTTTTTGTCGAACTGAAATAGGGGATTCTGGAGTGGACCCCCCACATCCTTGAGGCATCGCAGAGGTGTGCGTCCTGTGGCCCTCTCCTGCACAGGTGAGAGTGCCAGCTTGGCACATCGTGCACCTCCGGCGTCTGTCTCTCATTAACCTTGTATCGACAAAGCCGAGAGCCAGTTAATCCTAAGGATTCAATCTGCGTGAGTGCCAGGTTATTCCTTTTAAGCCCTCTGGCAACGTGAAGAAGGGGGAGGTGCTTTTTCATTATGAAGGGGCCTCACAAGAGAACGGAGGCGGCCTCTGCCCACCTGGTGTACAATTCCGATTCCGAGGCTGCTGAGAGCCATTCCTTTGCCTTAGAGATTTGTTCACAGTTAAAATGCAAATATCTTTGGCAAAGAGAATTTATTCAGAATGCTTTTTAAAACTTGCCTGAAAAGTTTGAATAATGAGGAGCATAAAGATTTTGAGGAAAGTGGAGCTTGGTATTGATGAGGAACATCTGGACAGTTTAAGGGAAAGGAAAAGGAGACACAAAGGCTGGCGAGACACCTTTTCCTACATTTGCTGGGCCTCCTTTCTCCACCCCTTTTCAAGAAAAAACTCTTTCATTTCCCCTTGTTTTTCATGGGTATTAACAACAACAGGTCGGGTACAGTGGTTCATGTCTGTAATCCCAGCACTTTGGGAGGCAGAGGCGAGAGGATCGCTTGAGTCCAGGGGTTGGAGACCAGATTGGGCAACATGGTAAAACCAAATCTCTATAAAGAATACAACAACAACAGAAATTAGCCTGGCATGGTGGTGTACGCCTGTAGTCCCAGTTACACATGAGGCTGAAGTGGGAGGATTGCTTGAGCCCAGGAGGCCAAGGCTGCAGTGAGCCAAGATCACACCGCTGCACTCCAGCCTGGGCAACAGTGAGACCTTGCCGCCCTCTGTTCATGCTTGTCCTGGTATAATTATTAATAGTGAGCACCTTTTACTCTCAGAAGGGTTCCAATTTGAACAATAAATCATATAATCACCCTGTTGATAGGTACCTCATAGAAAAAGGATATTTGTTTTGTCTCTTGTTTCTGTCTTCATTGCTTTTGGTCTGGTTTTGGGGAAGCTGCAAGGAGACACATGCTTCTACCTTCACATAGCAATTCAGTGACAAGTAGAAACATGAATCAAGTGGAAAAAACAAAACAAAACAAAACCCGAGGCAAGCCTAAAATACATCAAATTGCACCAAAAATGCAGACTAAAATGGAACGTGTTGTCCGTGGGTCCCTGATGCCTTCCTCAGGCCCCCAATGCTGGCTGTGATCACTGCTTAGCACTAAAGCCATCAGCCTGGGGCAGCAGGGACAAGGCTTTGGAAAATGGCACGGCAGGTTAGTCTGCTTGTGGCCTGTGGCCTGAATGAAACTTTTTGGGAGTGCAATATGCTGAAGATGTGGCTGCGTGGTAGTGTAGCCGCCCAGTGGGTTCTTGCCCACTGCCTAGACAATAGGGGTATTGTGTGATGGAGGTACTCAAAGTAGGGGGGAGGACACAGTCACATCTGCTTCTAGCACCAGCAAAGTGAAGGGTGATCCCTCGTCCTGGCCTCTCTGTAGAGGAGGGACTTTGGAGATATGTGTACACACACACACATGCATATACATACACACACACACACACACAAAGCAGGAACTCAGCATGTGGGTGAGCTGACAGTATGACATAGTATAAACAGATCTGGTTTTGGAGGCAATCAAACCTGAGTTCAAATCCTCCCAGCTCCACAGTTTATGAGCTGTGTTACCTTGGTCAAGTTTCTTAAACACTCTGAGTCTCAGTTTCCTTTACTTTGAAATGTAGTAGTTGTGAGGGTTAGCTGATATAATATATTCCAGTTTTTAGCACCGTGTCTGCCCCATAGGATGGTCAATAAATGTTAGTTTCCAATTTATCCTCATCCTGCCTTCCAGCTCTAGTACGTAAGAACCTTTAAGCGCAGCAGGAGGAGGCTTACGGAAGAGAAAAATGTACTTTCTTCTGGCCAAGGGAGCATGACCACAGTCAACATTTTATTTCGTTTCAGTTTTTATACTCATTACAGGCAGCATCCAGATTTAGCCCCACTCATCCAACTTCATATATTCCGTAGGGATGGCCTGGCTCCCGGCTTACGAAATGGCAATTGTTGTATGGCTGCTGAACAGAGGAATACAGCTGGGTAAAGAACAGGGAGTGTTTTGTTTACCAGAAATCATGCAGCTCAGAGTTATGTTTTGATTCCTTGAAGTTCCTGCAGGTAGATCCTGTAGTGATTTGGCACAGGTGTTTGCCTTTCAAACACTGCTGAAGGACTGCTCCTCTTTCTACTTCTTGCTATCTCCAAGAGGGTAACAGGATCTGTCTCCCAGAAAACAGCCTGCTCTTGCCCTGTTACTATTGTGCATCCTCTGGGTTTGGCCTTGACTCTCCTGTGTGCAATGCTGTGAGCAGAATATCAATTGGTGTAGAGGAGAAGCAAGCCAGGCACTGCCAGCCCAGAGCCTGCATTATCGGGGAGAAATCATGCTACATCACAGAAAATGACTTCTTTTTCTCACTTTATAAATTAGCTTGGCAATTGCTAGAATGATGAACCCTTAGTCTCACAGATCGTGCTTGTAAAGAGTGGGGAAAAAGGAACCAGAATGCAATGCTCTTTGCCATTCCAAAAGAGAAGCCTGAGTGAGAATTACTCTGGCAATCCCTAGGATACCCTATTCTCTACCCTCCCTGACTCCACTTTTTTCTCCTTAGTTGCATGCCTATTTTTGTTGCTCTATTGCAGAAAGCTTTGGCTAAGACATGGGATCTCAGCTGGGGCCTCCAGGCTGGGGAGAAGGACAGGGACCCTGCTTTTTTACAGGAGAAGGACCATGCAAAATGCTAGATTCCTGTGCCTGATAGTCGACTAGCCTTTTCAGATATAAGTTTATCCTGTATATTGATTTTGTCACAGAAGCATAAAAGCAGAGATCATCAGAGCTAGAAATGAACCAAAACATCACCTAGACTCACCCCTTTGCTCCATAGATAAGGAAATGGAGACCCAGAGAGGATAAGTGACCTACCCAAGGTCTTCATGCAGCTGACGGGTGGCCAGGCTGGGCTAGATCAGGAGCCTGGGTGGGCATCAACGTGCTTCCCCTTCCTTGCTCTGCCTACCAAAGACACAGGCTTAGGCTTCCCGAAGGGAAAATGGGTGGATTTTTCTCATTTCATTTTATTTCAAAGTAAAAAACACTTTCATAATTTGTTCTTATTGTACTTGCAAACTCTAATTACTAGTTCTAGTGTTAACTACCTAACATAATTTACTTAATTAGCTAATTACTAACAATGGAAAGTAGTTTTCTTTGACCTTTTATATTCACATTCTTCCCACCATAAAGAAGTTCATGTCTTTGGTGTTGAGTGACATTAGCATAAATGGTGAATTACTTGGCAGAAAACCATAGTCTAGCTCCTGAAGGTCGTGCTTTTCTCTATTAAACACTCTGTACTCCTTTATAAAGAAAGGACAATTTTGAATTAAAAGCAGTACACACATAGATACATACTAATCGTCAGGGAGAGTTAATGTCATAATTAAGTATAGAGGAATTGGGGCTCCTGAGGTCTGATTTCAAGTCTGATTTCTACCCTTTCCCAGATAGGTGACTTTGAGCAAATAACCTAAGCCTCTATTTCCTCAGTGGTAAAATGGTTGTGATGATTGTGCTTATTTTGTAGTTGCAATTAGGTTTAAGTGGAGGTGATATATATGTAAAGTTCTTAGTACCTTACCTGGTAAATACCAAGTCTTCAGTAAATAGTTGTGAATACATATGTATCACAGAAAAATTGGGGAGCTCACACAGATATGAAGAAGGAAATAAAGTCTGCCTTAGTTCCACCTCTTAGAGACTGCTTCTCTTCCCATTATATGCAGAATGACAGAAGATATAATTACAGACACATGTTCCTAACCTAAAGTATGTATATTTTAGTCAGCTATGAGTTCCTAATGTACGTATAATTTACTAGGCTTCTTTTCTCTTTTAGCATTCTTTGTGGACAGCTTCCCTTATTTTTTAAAATCATGATTTTTGAGGGTAAGAGATAATTATGCAACTTCATTGTGGCAGTAGCTAATGAGTACAGGGCCCTCAGATCTTTAGGTTTTATCTCATTGAGTAAACGTGATTCTTAATGTCTACAAATTATTCCATAGACATATCATAATTTATTTAATCATTTCCCTGTTGTTGCAAGTTAGTTTTTCCTATTTTATTTTATTTTTTGACTTCATAAGCTTCTTAGAATATAAATCTTTGCCTGCATTTTTGATCATGTTCTTAGGAGAGATTAAGTAAATTTTTGGGTCAAAACACAAACACTTGTCAGAATCTTAATCCATACTGCTAAGTTGCTTTGCAAAAAGGAGCAGTGCTTTGCTTTGTAAAGCTCATTTCCCAAAGCTGCACAGGCCAAGGTTTCCGACTGGGCTGTTTTTGTGAAAAGGGCAGTCAAAATCCTAATATTCTTGGTCAATCAGGAGTCAGTTTCCTCTTCCTTCCTCTCCTGGGCTATGTCTAGGACAGTTGGAAATATCTCCGGTTTGGGGATCCTTTTGGACCTCCTCCTAAGAAAAGTCCTGTGTATGCTGATTTGGAGGCTACCTAAACCTGAACTTGACCTCTAAAGCTCAGCTAATCTAATCCTAAGTCTTCTGATCAGTGACATGGCATCCTCCATCATGCTTGTATTTAAAAGCTTTCAAAACAGTCAAGCCCATGGGTTCTTCGCTCAGTTTGCTGTTGGTTGGATAATATCCCTTCTTTGTTAGAAAGTTACTGCTGAAGTTTACCCTCAAATCCTTAATGAATTTGGTCCTGTTGAGGGTACTCTCCAGGCACCTGGCTTCCCTTCTCAGTGTGCGGGCAACAACCCCATCACAGGGAAGCTTTGCTGATGCCCTCTCTGTGTCTGGTACAGGGAATGTTTGTTACCTGGCTTGGGTAACATGCTACCTCTTAAGCTTCTTCTCCATCTTCTCTTCCTTGAATCTAGACTTTTTACCTTTCCTGGAATCCTCTCTAGTCTCATGGCTGCTCCTCTGAATTAATTTATGCCTCAAATGTTGCATTTTTTTTTTGAGATGGAGTCTCACTATATCGCCCAGGCTGGAGTGCAATGGTGTGATCTTGGCTCACTGCAACCTCCTCTTCCCAGGCTCAAGTGATTCTCCTGCCTCAGCCTCCTGAGTAGCTGGGATTGCAGACATGCACCACCATGCCCGGCTAATTTTTGTATTTACAGTATAGATGAGGTTTCACCATGTTGGCCAGGTTGGTCTTGAACTCTTGACCTCAAGTGATCCACCTGCCTCAGCCTCCCAAAGTGGTGGGGTGACAGGCGTGAGCCACCATGCCCAGCCAAATGTTGCATACTTAGTTAATTGGTTTCTCTGCTGCCAACCTCTGCTTCCTCTAACCTGTCCTGAACCCAGTTGGCAAATTAATCTTCTTTAAACATAGTCCTGAGGCTCCACTCTTCCCTGATAACCAGATTAAGCATACTGTCAAGGGCATCCATTGTGTAGTCCCTGTTTCCTGGTCACCCCCATTGCATTTTCCACCCAAAAGGCATTACTTGCTGTTTTCCAGTGGACCCAATCCTTTTCAGACTTCTTACTTTCCCCTTGCTTAATTGCCCTCCCTTTACCCATGTGTCTGTGTTGAAATTTCATCAATGATTAGTGGCTATCCCAAACGCTCCTACGTGAGGCCTGTCTTAACCCTCTTCACTAGAATGAAAGCTTACTCTTCATGAATACCTATTGCATATTCTTCTGTCTTCTCAGTTTGCCCCATATTAGAATGATTTCTTTGGCTGGAGAATTCTCCCTTTGTCCCAATCTTGGCAGATAATAAACTCCTGGATGGCTTGGCTGTGTCTGCTTCCTCTCTGTATCACTGGCATCACCTGAGGAGTGCTTTGTACACGGACACTCACATGTTCTGAGACAGAAGTCCTCAGACGCAGCCCTCCTCTTGTGTTGCATGAGAGCGGGAGCAGCACAGCTGCCTGGATTTATTGTTTTTCCCAAGGGAGGTGATTATAACACTTTATCTTCCCCTTTTGGCTTTCAGCCAGTGGCTCTGCGTCTAATCTCTAATTTTCTTTTTGTTTAAAGGGTTGTTCTGTCTTCCCAGTCAAAGCAAAATGATGAGGGTAATAATGTGAGTTGTTATTTCTTGAAAACCTACTATGTGCTAGACACTGTGCTTTACATACGAGATCTCGTTTATTAATCTTCACAAACATTTTATAAATTAGGTACTATTTCCCTCTTTTATGGATGAGAAAATGGAAGCCTGGAGAGATTAAAAAACCTGCACCCAAATCATTGAAGTTGTAGATTAGAGTTGGAATCAAGAGCTGAACCCAGGGCTGTCAGCCCAAGTCTTCTCACTATGTCCTGCTAGAAAAGGATGACTTAAGGGTGGGGTGGATATCAGACTTGGCTCACTTTTCCTGGGACCTAAGACCATGAGGCTTTTGCAGTAGAGGGACATGCAAACCTCTATTGCAGCTTAGTTTTGCTGAGCACTGGCTCCTCTTCATCTGTTTCAGGCCTTAGGAAAGGACAGGGAGATTGAGTTAAGCCTCTGCTCCCAGACATATCACTGCACTAATAGGCAAAATGTACCCTTGATGTTAAATTGTGGGAAACTTGACTCATTGCTATACTATCCAGGTCATCTGCTTGCTGGGCAAAGGCAGTTAAAAATGGGTACAGTATATGCCAAGATTAAGACACTCTTAAAACTAGTTATGGTGGGAGAATTCAATGCTGATTTTTAAGGAACTCTAGAAAAGAGTACCTTTGCTTAGTGATTGATGTAAAGTAGTCACTTAATAGACATTAATCAAATAAATGAATTAATTAATGAATATAGTATGAATTAGTGGTATTTTATGGGGTTTTTTTTTTACTGGCAAGCGATGTGGAATAATGGGAAAAATGGGATCTGCCAATCATTAGTGCGCTGACCTTGAGTAACTTATTCTCCCTGAGGTTCAATTTGTCATGTGTAACATGGTAATGTTATTACCCACTGTCAAGAACTATGGGAAATCTGAGATTTTACCTTCTTTCAAGCTAATGTGGCCTGACACATTTTCAAAGATGCTTGCAGAAGACATGGGTATTTTGGGTCAGATACATGGAATTTACTACTCATGGCATGGCAAAACATGAACATCACCATATTTGTATCTATTTCCTTTGCAAATGGCTCTGATGTATGCTTGTTCACAGAGTGAGCTGTGTTAAAGAAGAGGGACCCCAAGCTTAGGTGTCCGGAATTTAAAATGGGCAGTAAGCATGCTTGCCTTTTTCTCTGGCAGAAGATGCTATCTTCCCTTTTTCAGGCTGTTCGCTCTCCACATGTCCTTGAGAAGATATATTGGAACAAAGGGTGATACTGCCATGCTTGCAAGACATACAGAATGCATGAAACCAGTGAAGGATTGTCTCCCAAAATCTACTTCATATATTTTGTTTCATGAAAATTAAAGAGCTAACATATTTTATCAGTTAGAATGGGCTGGGCAATTCTGCAGCAACACATGACTGTCACAGTGCCTTAAACCATGAAAGATTTCTTGCTAATGCCACATATTCATGGGGAATTGGCTGGGGACTCTGTTTCACATCAGGCTCACTCTGGTTCCCAGGCTGAAGGAAGTGCCATGATGTGGCACATTGCCATGGCAGCGGGCAAGTGAGTGTGCAAAATTGCATGCTGACTCTACAAACTCCACTCCAACTTCATCCCAGAAGTGACATGCATCACTTCTTCTCACATTTCATTGTCCAAAGCAAGTTATGTAGCCAAACCTAACCTCAAGAGGGAAGTGAAGTGTGCCCAGAAGAGCCAGAAATATTTATTTGGTAGGTGGCACAAATTACTGCTTCCCAAATGCAACGTCCTTGCACAAGTCTGGACACATTAAAAATGGTCACTTCCCTCTTCTTCTTTACTTCTGGAGTCATGAATTTGGAGAAGGTCAGAAGTGTGGTTCTTCGGTTAAGAAAAAACTCATGGCGGTCACGGATTCAGGTTGTCCTCTGTCTATCGGCACCCGTGGTCAAGAAAATAATTTGCAGAATTTCCAGTATAAAGCTATGTGCCGAAGCTTATAAATCAAGTTAATAAATACTAATTATTAATATGCATTCAAGATCACAAGTTTGTTGGTCAACATTAAAAAAGAAGAAACACAGAATTTCTCCTAATCCCCAATTATTGCACAGAGATAATAACTAGATTGAGAAAGAAAAGAAAAATGTTGATTTATTTTCATTCATGGTACAATGCAATCACAGACTCAATAGCTGAAATACTTTCTGACTTGAACTGGTCACTGCGTCTGACTAGCAATCATTGAATGCCACTAGAATGAAATAAACATTACTAATTATCACAGCCTCCATGCTTCAGAGTTTAGAGACACCAGACAGGTCATTAATTTCTTTTTTCATTCATTGAGAGCCCCTATCTGTCAGGCACTGAGTTAAGGATGTGGGGACAGAATTAGAAGCAAAACTGAAATGGTTCTTGGCTCCAAGGAGTTTAGAGTCTAGAGGGAAAAAAGATAACAGTAGAAACTAACTCTTATTCATGGCTTGCTTACTAGGGGCTGAGCATGGGGCTGTGCAATACATCTGCATTTCATAAGAGAGTCGACAGCCTTGTGTTGGTTTATTACTCACAAGAACCCTGCGGAGATGGTGAGAACCATGGCTTTGACTTGGTACAATCAAGACTCAGAAATGTTATTCAGTATATTCTTGGGGTGCCAGGAGAGCTAGGTCAGAATTCAGCTCTCATGTCTCAGATTACAGATGCATTGACACCTAACCATTTTCACTAACCGGCACCACAAAAACCAGCCTTGTTTATAGGTTGGGCATCCCCACCTCCAGGCGGTGCCTTCTCTTAGTTAATATTTCCCATCAGTGAATGAATTATTCAAAGAATTGGTTGCACACCTATTTGGTGTCAGGCACTGTGCAAAGCGCCTACTCACTACGGATTTCACACTACTCCTACAATTATCTGCAAGGGTAGGAATCATGATTTGACAAATGAAGAAATGAAGAATCGTAGAGTGAGAGATTTGCCTATTATTTCCAGGGTTCAAAATTGGTGGAGGGAGCCAGGAATCAACCAAGCCATGTCTGAGCCAGAACTCTTCCTAGGGGCACAACTCTGCCCCTGTGAACTGCTGGCAGGTCTGGCCAGTGGATACTCTCAGACCTATAACCGTGGCTCCTGCCAGACATCCCTAAGTCCCCCTGCAATAACATTGGGTTATGAAATCTAGGCAGCTAGTAGAAACAGATCACTTTGAGGATACCTGCCTCTTCTCGCTGCAGCAGCACAACTTGCTGCTTTTACTCACCTATTCTAATGAATTCAACAAACATTGACTGAGCAGTTTCAACGTAACACTCCCTGGAGGCTACCAGGGTGAGTTCAACATAGCTCTAGTCTCAAAGGGTTGAAAATCAACAGTGGGAGAGAAACTTAGAACCACAGAAACTATAATGCAGGTAGACAACTCAGGGTTATAACGAACAAAATGCAACAGGAGAGAGAGAGAGAAAATCCTACTGGGAAATCTGGGAAGGCTTTGGGGGTAAGTGTGTGATTTGTCAGGGTTTTAAAGATAGATAAGACTCAAGTGCTCGAAATGGGCAGAGAGGAGTGGAGGGAAAGAGTGTGAAGAAGCCACATCATGCAAGCAGAAGGGGCTGTTTCTTTCAGAGATTTGGAACCTGGAAGAAGAGTTGTTTTTCTGGAGTTCACAAAGTCTGACCCATTTTCACAGAGCCTGTGGGGAGGAACAACTAGTGCAAGCCAGGTGCAGTTGGAGAAGCTGCCTCAAAGGTTAGCTGAGAAGAAAGTCTGTTGTGGACACTTAGAAAGTCTTTTCTGAAAGGGAGCCATCTGGTGCTTAGTACCAAGCAAGCTTCTTTCTGTTTTTCCAGGCTTCTGAGCACTGGTGGCTGATGCACAGTTCCCCTGGGCTTTGCGAGGGTGGAGGGACTGGTGGTGGCTTCCTGGGCTGTAAAAGGCTGCATCTCATGCCTGAGGTCCCAGCCTCTGCACCTCTGCAGAGTGTGGTCCCTATGGGGAGCTGATGAGCTGACAGCTGTCTCTTCAGAGGCCCCCCGGGTCTTCATTGCCTCCGTGTGCATGTCCCCTTGCGGGAAGCATGGAAGGTTTTTAATCCTGGCCAGTCACATCTGGGAAAAACAACCCAAATGTTAATCCATCTGGAGAGGGAACTAATCCATATCTTCTGCTGTCTTTATCTTTTGTGTTTCATCTCTGGATTTTTAAATCTAATTATGAAGCCAGAACGAGCCCCCTGCAAGCCTGTCTCTTACCCTTCAGGCAGCCTTTAAATGTTCCTTTGTGCATGGTCTCCTTACGCTTCTAGCAGAGTTCCTTTCATCGGAATGTGGCACAGCTCTTTAAACAGAGAAACAAAGCCTCACTACACCCCCATGAGGAAAGAAGCAATCATAACTTGCTTTCACCACAGCTGAGAAGATGAAGGAATGGGCGGCCACTTGCTTAAGGAGTCCCAGCTACTATGGCCCTCCTAAAACAACAAGAGCACTAGCCATATCCTGCCCTTGTGTATTTTTCTAGAAGTAGACTCAGGTTCAAGAAGGAACTTTGTATATTTCTTCCTAAATGGGCTCCTCCTCCTGTACCCTGTGTTTAGAAAAATGGTATCAACCAATCACCCAAGCCTGGATATTTCCGCTCTCTTGGGCAGTGGAGACTTAACTGATCTTTCAATGGTCGTGTCTCTTCTGCCTTTTCTCTCTCTCTGATACTCTGGGGTACCCTGCTAGCTTGGATTATTACCACAGCTTGCCCTCCTTAGTCTCTGTTTTTATTGTACGTTCCTCCTAATCTACCCTCCAGGCTGCTATCAGACTAAACTCTCTAAAAGACAAACTTAGTTAAGTCATGCCTCTGCTTAAAATCCTTCTCCTATAGGATAAGATGGACACTCCTTAGCCTGATATAAAAGCTCCAGGCTCTACCTGTGCAATCTCACCTGCCACCTATACCTCTCTATACTCCCTATAACCAGCGTTTTGGAACTACTTCTTGTTTCCTGGACATGATGCCGCCTCCTTTGGCATGTGGTCCATGCAGTAATCTGACCCTCCTGTCAGGGGAAATTCTACCTGTCATCAAAATCCAGCTCAAGGGTGGTCTCCACTCTGAACATCAAATGGTAATGAGTACTTGCTTCTTTGTGTTGCATTGTATTTTCACTGGTTTTCTGTTGGAGCACACAATAAGATTATTTTACTTACTCCTTGTTTACATATTCTCACCTCACCCCTAAATAGCCTGTGCATTTCTCCTAGACAAGTGCTGTGTCTTATTCATCTTGGCCTCGTTGGCACCCAGTATAGTGCCTTGAAGATAGTAGGCATTCAATAAAGTTTGCTAAGTGAGTAGAATTATCACATCCATCACGGGAAAGAGCATTAACAGATAGGGAAATTGAGGTTGAGGATTTTCCTAGACTCATACTGTTAATTAAAGTACTGATGCAATGACTGAAACCCAAGTCTTCTGCTTTATAGGTCATTATACTTCTTTAGATCCTCAAACCAACAACTCTAGGAAATTGCTTTAGGGAAGAGTTTATATTCACCTACATGTCACAGATGACAGTAATTTATATACCCAACCAATATTTTCATGGGTTTAGTATAAACTAAACACTGTGCTAGACATTACAATTATAGGAGTATACAAGACAAAAAATATCCTTTCCTACAATAAACTTTCTACTTGGACAAACAGACACAAAACAGATGAAGAATTAAATAAATATGAGGAGAGCAGGCAGGGGCCAGATCAGGTAGAAACTTGAAAGCCATCATAAGGTTCCTGGATTTTATTCTAAAGAATAACCAGAAGCCATTGGTGGCTTTAAAGGAGGGAATCTGATGGCTGTGTGTACATGAGTTTGGCACAGAGAAGATGAGGGGGACATGAATTTAAGAGTTACTGTAGTTTCTGGAGAGATATGATGATGGTGGCAGTAGAAGTGAAGGAAGGTGAACTGATTTGTTTTAGGGGTAACCTGCCAGTGTTTGTTGATGGACTGGTTGTGGTTAGCATCCTTGGTCTGGAATAGTCTTAAGCCATGACTATCATCTGCCTGCCTCTCAGTATCATGCTGATGGCTGCAGAGGCATTGAGATGGTACTCTTGAGTCACTGAGGAAGTCCAGAATTCGGTCATCACCAGCTATTTCCACAAACAACCCCATAACACTTTATTATGTGTACAATATTATTGAAGCCCTTCTTTGGGATTCAGACTTTTTCTTGTACTCCCAAAGGCCAAGGATGATGGCAACAGGGCCCTGGTCCTGGGCCAGTCTGGATCTGAGTATGGCCCTAAAAGATCTGACACTAAGGCTAGTATGTTGTAAGAGCCTGGGGACTTGAAGCTGTACAGTCTCATTTTCAAGTCCTTGCTCAACTGTTTACTAGCAATGTCACTTTGGGAAGAAATTTTTAACCTCTCTGAATCTTAGTTATCTTATTTGTAAAACGGACATCATGAATACACACCTCACAGAGTTGGTGTGAAAATGAATGACATAAGTAAAGCCCAGGAAGGGGTAAAGGGTCAAGAAGAAAACTCGAGGACAGGCGGGAACAGTCCTTACATTCCCTGGTACCAGCCTGGTCTTGACATAACTGTGCCAGAAGAGTCAGAATTTTCACATTCCTAGATGGGTGCTCACCCAGTTTTAGGAAAAATTTTTTTTCCCTCCTCTGTGGTGGCACTTTGAGGAGGTATAGTGTGGAGCACAAAGGAATTCTCTTTGTCCCAGTGAGGATGATAACAGCAGGGTAGATTTATGGCAACATGGTGAAGATATCCATCTTCAGCCAGTACTGCAGCAGCCTCTGATGTTGATTCTGGACTTGGGGATAAGGTGGAAGCTACAAGAGGAGATTCCTGAAAGGATCTTTCTCTTATTGACTTTCCCATAAATGTGTGGTTTTGAGTGGTGAATAGAGAAGGATATCTCTGTGGGCAGATGTTGGCTGCTGTGGCATAAGTTGTTCCTGGCGGGTCATTCCCTTGGAGGCTAGGGGTTCTTTAGACAGGAAACCAAGACTTGTGGACCTTAGGCAGGCATGCAAAAGCATTCCCTGGTCTTCTTTGAGCTTTGGCCTTTTTGAAAATAACTTTGAGCGGTCTCAAGCAGGGATCAGAAAGCCGATTTACCTTTGATTGGTAGTTGATGCTGGAGTGCTAAGACTAAGTCTTCATTCAATGAGGAAGAGTGGTGCGGTTGATTAGTGTTGTCTGCCATGAGCAGCCTAGGGAAGACTACAGCATGTAGGCTATGGATTGGTCATCCCTGATGTGGAGATTCAGGAGGGCCCTCTAGGATGGCAGGGACTAAATGTGCCCTTGTATCTCCATGCACATTTAGCCCCTTACTAAATAAAAATGGATAAACTACATTGTGTAAACCAGATGATCTGGTTGCTTGTTATTTTCTGTTTATTTATCTTTTTTGATCCCTTAACCATTACTTTAACTTTCTAAAAATTTTATGGCTGGGTCTCTGCTTTGTCACATGGAACTATCAGAGAGTACACGTCTGGGTGAGAGTATAAAGGGGAAGTACAAGTCCCTGAGAAGAGTGATGCTGGTAGTGGACGTCACCCTAAGACTCCAAGAAGAAGGCAAACCTCGGAGTCCACATGCCCACTTCCCACATATAAATTTTCCCTCCATTGCTAGCTGTAGGCAAGCTGAATTCTAATTCTGTGTAGGTAGGATTTCATTCTTTTCTTAGCTTTACCTTTTTGAGAATCTGTCACCCAGGCTGGAGTGCAGTGGCAATGATAGCTCACTGCAACCTTGAATTCCTGGGCCCAAGTGATCCTCCTGCCTTGGCATCTCAAAGTGCTAGGATACAGAAGTGAGCTACTGCACCTGGCCCTATTTTAATTCTAAATTTTATTAGGAAAGGGAGGGGAAATATATCAAAGGGGAAGTGTACCAAGAATAATTAAATTGAGTGTTTACCAAGTATTTTTGTGTATTTTATCTCACAACTGCTCTATGGGGTAATTACTACTGTCAGCATCTAGTATTTGATAAAATATGTTTTGAGAGGACCAGAAACAGGCCTGAGATCTCAAACCTAGCAAAAGACAGAGTCACATTCCCTACACAAGTGTGCCAGCCCCTAGTGTGCATGCTCCTTGGTCCTGCCATGCTGCCCCTAGAGTAGGTTGGGGTTTGTGATCCTGATGGAGCCTCCAGTTGGAGGTGGGCTCTGAGACGGTTGAACCCAGGCTGGGATTGCTGCCCAGTTCAGGGCCAGAGGGCTTCACTGGGCCACTGGGGAAACAGGAGGGGCCTGGGAAGCTCTTGTGTTCTTTGAGCCAGGGAAATGAACAGCTTCCCTGCTGAGTGGGGTAGCTGTGAATCGAGGTGCACACAGCACCTGCCAGACTGCGGAGTGTGCTGGAGACTAAAAGCCTGACTGACATTGTGTTCAAGAGACCCCCCGGGCCGCCTGTCTGGTCGTCTGTGCTAAAAATGCTTTCAACCACAGGATTTGCTCTATGGATTTTTTATTAATAAAACTTTCAGAGCCCTGCATGGGGTGTTAGCTATGTGAGTTTCACTGAGTTTGTGTGGGAATTGTATAGCTCAACCACCAAGCAAGGCATCCTTGCGTTCTTTCTGTGTATGTGTGTGTAGTGGTGCTGGTGGGGGGTACTGATGGGGTACAGATTTAACTTAATGTCATTGTGAATATTTTTAGAGACTTTTTGAATACTGTGTAAATTGTACTAGCTATACTTTGGGCCCAGTGTTACTGTTCAGTTGACAAAATACTAACTGCTAATTACAATAAACAAAGGATTTTATTTCTCTGGGAAAAAAAAGAAGATCTCTGCTTGAAGCAGACCAAATTACCTACTTGAAATTAAAAAAAAAAAAAAAGCCTATGACAGGACACCCAAGACAATTTATTTTTTTATCACAATTACATCTGTATGGTTTGAAAACAAGGAAGCCTCTCTTTATACCTTCTGTCTGAATGTGGTGGCAGAGAGATTAGAGAGGTTTTGTGTGTAAAGTTTAAACTGAAGCCTGGATTTTGTGTGGCTAAATAGCAATGCTTACTCCAGCATTGTTCCCTTCTGGTTTCAGTGTGTAGACAGATGCCTAGGGACTTTTCCATGAGCTAGCAAGAAAGGAGGTAGGATTTGCAACCTCCCATTTCACAGATAAGAGAGGGGACAGGGAAGAGGAGAGGGAAACACAGACCACTCTGTGGAATGTTAGTGCTGCTATGTACTGTGTGGCCTGAGGCATGTTCCCTTATCTCTCTGAGCCTCATATGCAAAACGAAAAGAACACTAGCTGTTGTGAGTAGATGGAAATCATTTAGCACAGTATTTACATAGGAGTGTTTAGGCAGTGTTGGCTATTATTTTTAAGATGTGCTCAATAAATACGGGGTGAATGAATGGAGACTATTTGTTCCAATCACAAGATGCTTCAGGCAGCCTTTTCAATTTTAAATTACAACAGGAAGAAAGCCTAATGAAGTGCCAGCCTCCCCCAGGGATCTTGTAACTTCTGATTGTCTCCAACAAGGACGGCGCTAATCTTCCTGTTTAACTGTGGGCATCTGTACTCTGCAGCGACAGAAGCCAGGACGCTCTTACTGGAGCGGGAAGGGCCAACATGGCAGGGCCCAAGGGGGCTGGGAAGTGCTGCACAGCTATATATAGCTGATGCTTATGGAACTCTTGCCACGTGCCAGCATTTTACGCATGGGACAACAACCCCACCACTAGGCACCATTATTATCCCCATTTTACAGATGATTAACCTGGGACAAAGAGGTTCCACTAGGAAGTCTCCTGAAGTCCCACAGCTTTGTAAGTGACAAAACTGGGACGTGAACTCAGCCCCATCATTCTGGCTCCAGGATTTCCCCTGGGCCTCTGCCTTGTTGCCTCCCTAGAGCCGGTAAAGCTGAGAGTGCCCTGAATACAATTTCTAAGTTCGGATGCATGTTGGGAACAGGGTATCGGTTCTCTGATCCACAGAAGCCCTGCTGAGAGAGGTACTCAGAGAAGACAAGCCAGCTAGCCTGGCTGAAATCGCCCCTCCTCGCACACACACCTGTTTATGGTTAGTCTTAAACATTTCACGGGGCTTAGACAGGCAGGTGAGAAACAGCACGAAGACCACAGGGGAACACTGTGTAACTAAATTAAGGAATTTTGAAGACAGGTGAAGAAATGAATATCCAAATGCTTTGCACTTGCTGAAAGGGATCACACAGATTCATCTGATTTTTATTTACCCTTAGACATGTTTTAGGCTTGCCTATCTGGGCTGACGTTAAAGTCACAGTCCTCCCTAGTGTGTCCCCTTCCCTTAGGAGCTCTCTCTCTGCTTCTAGGGAGGGCAGCTGACAGTAGCAGAGGCGGTAAAGGGGAGACAGACTGCAGAATGTGCCCTGGGTCTACACCCGCCTACCTTGCCTCTCCAGGGAGTACAGAACTGTGTAAATCAGCCATGAGAAGGGCTTAGCAATTAAGGAAGCTGACACCTGGGTGATTGCTCCATCCCCAGTGGTTTCCGGACCTTTTTGAGCTGGAATTTCTATGTTAAATCAAAATCTTACCCAGACACCCAGTGTGTGAGGGTCTGGTGGAAAGCAGGGAGTCTTGGAGCCCTGCCCCCTCTACCGTGATAAAATCCTGGGGGCAGAGAAAAGTGGGTTGAAAGTCCCAGTAGGCAGCTCTCACAGTTTCCCTTTATAATTTAGAAAACCAGTTTGGTCCTATTCTGCTTCCATTCTTTTCTTCTGGGTGCCTGTAATCCACTGGTTACAAACAGGCATAGCTAGGATTGAAAGGTTCTTCTAAGGGGCCAGATTTAACATTCTACTCCAATCTTTCCTAATAAATGAGGGCTGCTGGTGGTGAAAAGTGTCTGAAATGTAGAATAGTTTAGAGGTTGAGAGTATGAATTTTGCAATCAGTTCAGCCACTTACTAGTTGTGTGACTCTAGGCAAGATTCTTGGTCTTTCTGTGCCTCAGTTTCTCATCTGTAAAATGGGAATTAGATAATAGCAAAGTATCTCATTGGGTGGTTGTGATACTTCAGTAGATTAATATATATGGCACACCTAGAACAGTTCCTGGCACATGGTAGGTACTCAATAAATCATCTTTTCTCTCCTCCCATAAGTGAATTTCAGGGCACACTAAGGTACACATGACAGAATTTCTGAAAAGCAGCTTTTTTTTTTTTTTTTTGAGGAGAAGAAGAGCAAACCAGCATTGAAAGGAAGAGAAAGGAATTTCTTGAAAGGCAGAAAAGCCACAGAAGAAAGAGCCCATAGTATGTGGAAGACATGACTGACCACTCACTACCAGATCTTCAGCAATCTAAGAAATGGGGCTGTATCTTGCGTGAACCTAAGGGAAGAAAGACTGGCTGGAATTTTATGTAACAGTTTTGCTTTATGAACCAGCACTACCTCACCCAACCATTTTACTGTAAGTTGTTTTCTTTCTTTTTCTTTTGGAGTTGGACTCCTTTTTATCAGGTGAGATGATGAGATGTTTGGGGCCCATGGCCCTGCTCTAGGTGCCAGGCTGGAAACACATCACGTGTTCTGGCCAGAAGACTTCCTGAGGGCTTGAAGAAGGCTGCAGGGCAGAGATGTCAGGTTACTCTGGAAATCACTTGCCTACTAAACATAGTGGATGATTATGCAGTTATTCCGTTGATTTTTTCCTAATCACAGTTTACTAGAGGCCTTAACCTTTAGAATTCTTAACACTGGGGGGATGGAAAAGCTGTCTTGGTATCCTCTCACAACAAACATCTTCAAATAGTAATTAAGGCAACGTATTGTCACCTTGGTTACACAGAACCATCCCCAGAGCATGACTGCATGATGTCCAGAGTCAGAGGTGTCAGGAACTAAGCTGACCTCAGGCGAACTGAGGCAGGACATGAGTGGGCCTGGGAATCTGAAGGCTAAGGCTGGGCCTTCTACTGATATAAGGGAGCCTAGTTAGGGAACCCTATTACTTCTCCAGTTTCTTTGGAAGCTGAGAGCAACAAGAACTGAGTCCAACATGAATGTTAACAGGATCTAGTGTTGGAAACAAAGGAAATGATGGACTTATATAATCATAGGATATAAGAAATCATTTATATCCTATGATAATAGGGTAATTATAAGATGTATATAAGATAGGACATCATAGAAATAAGAATTCTTAAGGGAGTGATAATACTGTAAGGAAGGTATGATGGCCCGAGACATATTTCTCTCTTGTCCCTCACAATTTTGACTTTTGGCAGCACTTTGATTCTAGAGTCTGGGGCCAAATCGTTTAGTCTGGTGAGGTGCCTGGTGGCATGGGGAAGAAGTGCTGCAGCTGGAGGGGGGATTTTGTTGATACTGACTCTGGTGGTTATCTTGGCCTTTGGCTTGCAGAATGAGAGGCCTAGGGTCAAGATCACTATATAGTCCAGTTTTTTATTGCTGGAAAGAAATACCTGAGACTGGGTAATTTATAAGAAAAGAGATTTAATTGGCTCATGGTTCTGCAGGCTGTACAGGAAGCATGATGTTGGCATCTGATCAGCTTCTGGAAAGGCCTCAGGAAACTTATAATCATGGTGGAAGGCAAAGGAGGAGTAACTCTTCTTATGGCAAAAGTGGGAACAAGAGAGGGGGAGGTACCACACACTTTTAAATGGCCAGATCTTAGGAGAGCTTGCTATTGCAAAGACAGCACCAAGAGGATGGTGCTCAAGCATTTATGAGAAATCTACCCCATGATCCAATTACCTGCCACCAGGCCCCACCTGCAACATTGGTGATTACATTTCAATATGAGATTTGGGCAAGGACACACATCCAAACTAAATCAATCACATGAGTCAGTACAGGATTCCAGAGGAACAAAAGGATAGACAGATGCTGGCTGTCTACAAAGAGCAGAAAGAAGTCCAAAAGGACTTCTGTCTCCTACCCCTAAAATTTCAGGGGGAAAGCAGGATAATTTGAAAGGAGCTCACAGCTGCTCTGAGGCTTCTCTGAAATCACCTAGTTTGTAATTTTTAAAATTTAACAAATATTTGTTGAGGTTCTAGGCACTCTTTTGAGTTTGAAGGATGAGGAGTAGGGAAATGAGAGTAAATCAACATATTCTCTGACCATAGTTTATACCCAATGACCAGTATAGTTGATGTGAACACAAAGAACACAAGGTGGTAACAGGGAAGTCGGACTTATTTGGAAATTATCCATCCTCATGTTCTCAACTTGGAGCACTGGGGTTGAGTTCTCCTTCTAAATTCTATTGTGGCCCGTGGTCCATGTTGGTGTGTTCACCCGTGTCTCAGGCTGGGGACAGGTTGATAGAGAGACTGTTATAAAGCCTTATCTCCTCTACTTAGTGTGGGAAATTGTACCCAGGTCTGGGGTACTTTAATATTTGTAAAAATTTACTGTATTGCAGAACTTGTCTTTCACTTCAGAGAGGCCATCCCTACATACTCCTAGTTATAGGTTTCCCAAAGCTTTACATCATGGCAATGATTTTTGGCCATAGTACTTGAAAAAATGAACTCGTCCACATCTTTATTCTTGTCCCTTTGGGGAAAGAGAACTAGAAAAGTGCAGAAGGCCATCAGAAGCCCAGCTGCCCATTTAGTCGCTCTTCGTGTTTGCTTTTGAGGAAAGGCAGCCAGTCCAGATAATTAGAGTCAGAACTCTGATGAAGTATTTGTTCAAAGTTCAGTCACAGTCTGGGATGGAGAACTCTGCATGCCCACTTCCCTTGTTAATAGCTTTGCTGACCTTCTCCAAAGAAAAAGTCATTAGAATGTTGAGTTATGATCTGTTTCTTGTAAAATCTCGCCAGTCACCCATTTATAGCCCTGTATTTCAACCAATTCTAATTACCTTTTAGAATATACTTCTCCCAGCCCTTGAAGAATATTGTAAACCCTGAACCATACAATCAAGCATACTTCTTGGTTAGACAGCTGATTGTGACCTGATATACACACAAATCTCCACAAACACCCCCTCCCTTTTCCCAAGAGCCACATAATCATCTATAGGGCTCTCCAGGGCTCCAGAGAGCTGGTGTCATTTGGTTACTTAATGCTGGAAGAGGACATTTCATGGAGAATGTTTTGTGTCAGAAAACTAACAAGGAAGAGCGAAACACTCTTGTGTCTCTTGCCATCATTTTCTGCATCTCCCTGGGGAAGCCCTCTCCTTCCTTCCCATTACTGAGCATTGTCTGAAGTTAGTGGCCATCTTCTTCCTCTACCTCTGGAGAGTGAGATGGATCAGATCAGAGTCCACTGGGGAACATGAGTTATAGGGTTCTTGCATCAGTTTTGCTTTGTTGCTACAAAACAGTCACAGATTTAAAAAGCTATCTCTGTTGCCTTATAAAGTCAAGAGCTCCTTGGTACATCTTGAACTTGGCTGTGTCTAGTGGGTTTCCCTCTACTAACCCTCTGTTATATATTAGTCTCTATCATTTGAGACAATTCAAATGACTCAAAGATTTTTGGAGGTCTCTGTATTTTTGTTTTTAAATGCTTTGAATAGGACTAAAATCACTAGTACTGCTGAGAGGAAACATTTTTATAGACTTTCTAAATCTCTCCACTGCTGAGAAGAATAAAAAAAAAAGCAGCAGCATTTCTCTTGTCTCTTTATTTCTAATCACTTTTTCCTTCTAACGGGACTGGAGCACCATGAGAAATGTCGGTCTTTTACGGCAAGGACTCATTTGCCCATAACGAACACTGAGTACAAAAGCAAATTAAAAAAAAACAACCCTATGCTTAGAGAGACCATTAGGAACGATTTGACATTTATTGAACAACAGATGGCGATTAAAAACATAAAAGCTAGATTGCCTTGCTAGAAACAAAGGGTAGTTCTACTGAGGAAGTCTAACGTTTCAATTAAAACACCTCTCAATGTCAATTAAATCATATGAAGATAAGTCTGAAAATGGTTTCTAGCTGCACTATAATCAATAGCGCAGTTAAAATCCCCATCAAGAAGCACCCAAGTTTTTAGTTTGACAGTTTGCTAAAAGATTAGCCAGAGCTTCAAGAAACCATTTCCTTCAGTGTAGGGTTCAAAAGGTAAACATTTAACCAGAAGTGCTTCATATGTATTAAACAGATTTATTTCCACAATGAGAAGAAAACCTCACTGCCTTTGCTTTGTTTCAAATCTCATCCACTTTTCAGTATGGATTAGGCATTAGTGAGGGGTGGAAAAGTAACCCCATTATTTCCACAACAAGGATCTCATTTTAATGATGCTTATATTCTTTTGGAAAGCAATGAGTTGGAGTGGAGAGAGAGAGGTGATTTGGTAGTGAGACAGACCTTGGGTTGAATCGCAGCCTGGTCACTTTTCGCTAGTGTGTTGAATGATCAGAATCTGTTTTCTTATTTGTAAAATTTCCACACAATATTACCTTTCTTGGGTTGCCTGGTACATTCTAGGGACTCAGTGAATGAGCCCCTAACTTTAGCTCTCAAGTGACTGAACCTTGTGATACAATCTATTATAGGCAGATCTTACTAAAACTGAGCTCAGTGGATACCAGTTGTGCTACATGTTTTATGCCAAACAGCTACTGTGTGTTTTGGGTTGAAATGTGTCCCTTCCAAATTCATATGTTGAAATCCTAATGCCTAGTATCTCAGAATGTGATTTTATTTGGAAATAGGGTTGTTGCAGGTGCAATTAGTCCAGTTAAGATGAGGTCATACTAGAGCAGAGAAGGCCCCTAATCCAGTATGAGTGGTGTCCTTATTATAAAGGAAATGTAGAAATAGATGCCCACACAGGGAGAACACCATGTGAACATGAGGCAGAGATCAGGGGGAATCTACAAGCCAAGGAAGGCCAAAGATTCCCAGCAAACCCCCAGAAGCTGGGGAAGGCAGGAAAACAGATTCTCCCTCACAGCCCTCAGAAGGAACCAACCCTCCTGCCACCTTGATCTTGGTCTTCCAGCCTCCAAAGCTGAGAGACAATACATTTCTGTTGTTTAAACCACCTTGTTTGTGGTGCTTTGTTACAGCAGTCCTAGCAAACTAATACATGATGTCAAATACATTTGGTAAAAATTGGTACAGCACCCTGCTTTAGAAGATTCGTAATAAAACACTTAACCAAATTCAAGTCTCTGAGAAATCCTACTAATAAGAATTATCTCCATTTTTATTCAGTGTTTCCCAAACATTTGATCATGGAAGACTTTTCTCCCCTGAATAAATACCGATTTGCTTACTTTGGGAAAAAATACTCTGGAACGTTTTGTCTTTAAGCCTACCTCCACCTCAGCCCCCAAGGCTTCTGCTTCATCTCTGGCTCCCTCACCAGCTGCAAGAGCCAATTAACCATGTGCTCAGCACCACTGCAGAGTGAATAGTGATCCTTGTCCTTTGCTCCTTTTGTCAACAACCTTCCCTGGTGTATTTTTCCCCCTTTCCCCGTTTCTGCTGTCCAGGTGTGAGGTGTTGCTTGAGAAAGTCGTGAAACCCAGTCAAGTTCCATGGTAGTCCAATGCAGTGCTTTTTGAGCTGAGTCTCTACTGCTGCAGCTGCTGCTGAGTCCTTATATTTTTGTGTTTCTCTATTCATCATTTGGCGTGTGGCCTACTGTGAGCCAGTTCTCACTGGCTAGGTAGGTAGGTGAGGAGGAACAGGCACCGAGGCATCCCTTCTTTCAACTGTGGATGGCCTAGCAGAGGAGATAACCTAATAGTGTGAGAGAAAAGCATTAACAAAAATACCATCATGTTGAAACAGAAAGAGGAATAAAGAGCGAACAAGAGTATGCTAGCCAGACAAATGTAGGAGATTGTATTTCAGGCAGAAGAAATAGCACGTGTATTCAGGATATTTCAAGTCCTGGTCAGACGTGAGGTTACAAGCCTGGGGAGAATAGGATATGAAGCTGGGCAGGAGGCAGGGATATAAGCACTACAGGCTAAAATACTTGCCGTTTATCTGGGAGGGAATGGGGAGTCATTGATCACTGCATAGAGATGAGATTTTCATTCATGACAGGTCATGATGGGATTGTAAGTGATATTAATTTTCCTTGTCCTTTTTGGTGTGTTCAAAATTGTCATTCAACTTTTGTTTTTGAAAATGTTATATAAATGTTGCATGATTATGTTTTTATTAAAAAGATTAAAAAATTTAGACATATATAGAGAAATTTTGGGCTTTTCTTATGACTCTCCCCATCAACTTACGTCCCCTCCCAATAGGTATGGTTTATTGTTCAGTCTCTTATTGATCTTTCTGTGCATCTGTGGGTATGTATACACGGAAACACATACATACATGCTTGCATATACACACACATATTCACACATTTGTATACACACATTGTGATTCAAATTTGTTAATTAAAAAACACAAATACAACAACCATGCTATGTCTTTGTTTGGTGATATTTTCACAATAACAACGGTCTGGAAGCCTTTCATGTATGGGTATCTTATTCTTTATGAAGGTTTCACAGTGTTCCATCGAATGGATGAAACAGTTTGTTTTAGCCACTCCCTGTTTAAATAAAAGTGTTATTATAAGAATTACTTCACAGATATTTTGTCTATACATTTTTGTGCCCATACACAAATATTTCTTTAAGATTTCTAGAAGTGTATTGTTTGATCAAAGAGTATAGCATTTAAAATCTTGAAAAATGTAGTCAAAATGTAGTCAAAAATGACTTCTAAAATAGACTCAGTGATTTACTCTTGTACTTGTTTTTCAAAGAATGAAATTATCAATATTTTAAATTTCTTTGACTTCATTGGGCTTAAATTTTTAAAATATTCATTTTCCTTATTTTAAATGAGGTTGAGAATCTTTTCCTATGAACATTGCCTATTTTTATTTATTATTGTAAACTGCCAGTTCTTATCCATTCTCTATTTTTAAAATTGAGACTTTCATATTTATCTTATTAATTTGTAGAAGTTTGTTATATAATTTGAATGGTAAATTCTCTGTCATTTTAATAATTAATATTTAGTAATTTCTTTCAATATGACACTTTTGACTTTATTTTGACTTTTACTATAAGGAAATCTAAAATTTATGTAAAGTAAAACTGACAGTTTCTTTTATGATTTCTAGATATTGTCTCCTGCTTAGGAAAGAATTTCCTAGAGTAGAATAATTTCAAAATTAAATATTTTTGTTGCTTTTATAGCTTCTAGAATATAAGAGTTTGTTTTTGCACATAGTGTGATATTGGAAGATAAGTTTTTTTTCCCAAAAGCCTAAATAATGGCCCAACACTATTTATTGAATAATAAACTCTTATAACCAGAAAAATATATTTCAAAGAGATATCAATTTAGTGTCACTGTACAAACTGTACTGGAAGGGATCGAGGAAAACAGTTGCGAGATGGACAGGAATGCTACCTTCCTTGTTAAAGCACACTCCAGGGTTTGTTACTAAAAAGAAAGCTTTCAGGTCAGGAAAGCTAACAGCTTAAACTAAGGAACTGGCTTTGGTAGCAGTAAAGGTGACTTAGAAAAGAGGCTGTAAAATTGAAAGAGTTTGAAGAATAGAATAAATAAGGGTTTGTAACTGATTGAGAGACAGGGAGGAAGCTTGTGTGATTCTGAAGTTTCCAACATTGGTAACAAGTACTAAGGAATTTCCTGGAAAAGAGAGTAGATTGAACACACTGAAATATGCTTGCCAACCTAAATTCATTGAAATGCTAGGCAACATGTTAAAAAATTTAAAAAGTCACCCCTCAAAGCAAGAAGGGGGTTCTCCAATGCTAAAAACAAAAGGGGAACCCAAAGTAACGAGTAGGAGACAAAGTCAACTTGTTCAAGGGAGGCCTGAAGTCAACAGAGGCATTCGCAGCTATGTTTTCAACATTACTGTGGGGACAAAGTTAAAATTTTAAGCTCTGGGTCAGGGTAGACTCAGAGTTTGGATTCCTCGTATGAGGCTTTGGGCTAGAAATGTGTTTCCTCATCCTCCGCTTTTTTTACAGGGAGAAAAAAACCCCCACAGTCCACTAGACAGAGGTTATAGCCTAAAACAAGCTTCTGCCTCAGACAAGGGTTGGAAATAATCTTACCAGGGCTGGGTCTCAGTTCCAGGACTATGTCTTGCACAGGTTTGGGGCCCAAATGTGTGTGCCTGTGTGACACAAGAACTCGGAAGCCATGCACTAACTTAAAAACTGATCTGGGGCTAGTTAAGCTCATAGTGCTTTGGCAGAGCAACGGTAAAATCAGCCAGTTGGAAGACAAAAAGTAGGAAAATTAGAGCTAGATAGATACATATATGATTTCCACATCTAGACACTTAATAGTGCAAGTGCAGAATAGCAATTATAATGAGAAATCCTAAAAGCCAACAAAGAGAAAAATAAAGAGGTAATCTCACAGTAAGAGTGGCAGCATACTTCTCCTCAGCAGCAATGGTTGTCCTAAGGTAGTGGGTATATTTTCAAGGTTACCAGGGCAAATATTTGGGTTGCTAGAAATTTATAATGAATCAACCTAACATTTATGTATGTATGTATGTATGTATTCATTTTTTCCTTTTTTTGAGATGGTCACCCAGTGTGGAGTGCAGTGGTGTGATTTCAGCTCATGGCAACCTCCACTGCCCAGGTTCAAGTGATTCTCCTGCTTCAGCCTCCTGAGTAGCTAAAATTACAGGCACCTGCCACCACGCTTGGCTAATTTTTGTATTTTTAGTAGAGAGGGGGTTTCACCATGTTGGCCAGGCTGGTCTCAAACTCCTGACCTCAGGTGATCCACCCACCTCAGTCTCCCAAAGTGCTGGGATTACAGGTGTGAGCCACCATGCCCAGCTGAATCAACCTAACATTTAAGACTGAGGATATTTTGCACTTCTTGGAAATGTATCATGTGCCTGTTTTACTGATTAGAAACATTAAATAGGCCGGGCGCGGTGGCTCAAGCCTGTAATCCCAGCACTTTGGGAGGCCGAGACGGGCGGATCACAAGGTCAGGAGATCGAGACCATCCTGGCTAACACGGTGAAACCCCGTCTCTACTAAAAATACAAAAACTAGCCGGGCGAGGTGGCGGGCGCCTGTAGTCCCAGCTACTTCGGAGGCTGAGGCAGGAGAATGGCGTAAACCCGGGAGGCAGAGCTTGCAGTGAGCTGAGATCCGGCCACTGCACTCCAGTCCGGGCGACAGAGCGAGACTCCGCCTCAAAAAAAAAAAAAAAAAAAAAAAAAAAAGAAACATTAAATAGAAGAGTGAAGGTAAGATAAAAATATTTTAGGCCTACTAGAATGTAGAAAATTTACTGCCCATGGTAATATTAATGGATTGCTGTCATCAAAACAATTACTAAATGATAAACTTTACTTTGAATAAAAAGGTATTCTGCGGGAAGAAGTGAGATGCAAGAAGCAAAGGCAATGAATGGTGGTAAATCTAAATCGACATTAAAATCAATGAGAATAATAGCAATATTGCTCATAATATGCTTCAAACAAGAAGAAATGAAAATATGAAAACAAACAAACAAAAAACCCCACCATAGCACAATAACAGAAGAGTTAGGTGAGGGATTTTTGAAGGTAGTTTACGCAGAAGTCCTAATTTAGTTTGGAAGAAAGATAGTTATATGTATAACTGTCTCTCTGAGAGAAAAAATTCAAATTTCTCTCTCTCTCTCTCTATACATACATGTGTGTGTGTGTGTGTGTGTATGTATATACATATATATGAAAAATTAGGTATTATTATTAAAGGAACGAATATAGACCATATAACTTTAAATGGGTGAAGGAAAATAAAGGATATGAAGAAAATATGATTGATAACAAAAACCAGGAGAAGAGAATAAATGAAGCATAGCAAATAGAAAACACCAGCTATGATGGCAGAAATGAGTTCTAACAGTATGAACAATGAGGCCGACTCTACATATTGACATTGGTTCTATCGTGTATGATGAATCCAGACCAAGCAGACAATGACACAGTCCTGGAGATTCTGCTGTGTGGGAAGGAGGAGGAGGAGGGAGGTAAATGTGTCCTACATTGGTCTAATTCTACTGAAGGGAATACTTTATCCTGCCTGGTTAAGGGAGAGGTTTTTTTCTTCCTCCTGCTAGAAGCATGTAGCTCCTTTGGCTCTACCAGCCTCCTTGCAGCCACAAGGGTACCTAGCCTTGCATGAAGCTGAGAGGGGCAAAGTAGAGAAGTGGAAACTCCTACGTTCTTGAGGGCATCACTGAGTCATTGATCATGTGGCACCTGGAACCTGTCCAATCCCTGGACTTCTGTTTATGAAGATAATGCATTTCCTTATTGTTAAAGTGGTATCAGTTGAGATTGTTTATTGCCCGAAGTTGAAACGTTCTAATTGTTGCATCAGGTATTTTAGCAATCAAAACAAAAACAGAGATTAAGCTCACTTACTAAAAGGCAGAAACTTAGTAGTTAAAAAACAAACAAGTAACCAACCAAATAACAACAAAAAAACCCAAGCAGCAATTTACCAATGTGTGAATGTGTGGTTTAGAAGAAATGTCTCTGACATAAAAGAATATGGAAAGATTAAAATTAAGTGGAGGAAAAAGATATACCGGGCAATTATGAACCAAAAAGAAAGTTAGCATAGCAATATAAATGTCAGACCAAATAGAATTTAAGTTGAATAAACTTAGGGAATACACAGAGAAAAATTTTATACAAATACAAGGAACAATCCACAAAGAACACGAACCTAAGCATATAGCCCCAAATTAAAGCAAAACTGAGAACTGCATGGAGAAATTGAAAAACTGTAATAAAATAAAAATAATATAGAACAAAATGCCATTTACAGCATTAATAAAAACTAAAACATACCTAAGAAAAAACCATAATAAAAATATGTAAGGTCTTAATGGAGAAAATTATCAAATATTACTGATGGACATAAAAGAAGATGTGAATAAATTAGAGATATATAACATTCATGGATGGGAAGACTAGACATTAAAGATGAAAGATTTCCCCAAAGTTTGTTTATAAATGTAACTCATTCCCAATCCCCATCAAAATCTCAGTAGAACATTTTGTGTACCTTGCAAAGTGTTCTTAAAATTCATATGGATAAAAAAGGATGCAAGATAAGCCAAGAGAATTTTGAAAAAGAAGAACAATAAGGGGGTATCCACTTTGCCAGGCAGTTACTACAAAGTTATTATATTGCAAACAGAGAAATTTATAGGTAAATCAGGAGAATCGCATAGAGACCCCAGAAACTGACTTGGGCATGGAACTTGGTTTCTTACTGAAACAACATCAAAATCAGTGGGGGGAAAGATATCCTCTAAAATATATGCTGTTGAAACAAATTGCTTCCTGCAAGTAAAACAAATGGAAAGTAGATTTTTACTTCACATCGTACACAAATTTCAGACAAAAATGTGAAAAATGAAACTCTAAAACTACTAGGGAAAATATGTTTAAAAAATAGGAAAAATGTGAACTTGAGATAAGGAATTCTTTAAAATGATTTAAAAAAGGACAATTAATTAAGTAAATGATAGATAAATTTGACTCCATTAAGAAAAGACATTCCATAAACAAGGATTAAAAACAAGCTATGAACTAGAAGATATTTTCTGCTTACATGATAAAGAATCAGTATCTGGAATAAAATAAATCCCTACAAATGGTTAAAACAAGACAAATAGAAAAGAGAAAAAAATTTCAAACGATATAGAAGACAAATCCTAGTAGAGTTATGAATGAACAATAAATATAAGAAATGCAAAAGATTGTTTATTTCACTAGTCATCTGGAAAATGCCAACTGAAACAGGGAACAACATTTTCCTTTCTGTTTGTTAAAAAATAAAGTACAACAATATCCAGTATTAGTGTGCATGTGGGAAAAGATACGTAATAAGCCATTGAAAGGAAAAAAATACTGTTCATTCGAGCTGTTTACTTTATTATTTTTTCCTTTTTCTTGTTTTGTTCACCCTTGTGTTCTGGCTCTGGCACTGGATATAGTCCATGGGCAGAGCCTATGAGTTGATTTTTTAATGAATGAATGAATCCTTCCAAATAAATCAGGTATCATCTCTCCCTCCTTGACACTTTACCTCATTTTGTTTGTATCTTTTTATGGGCCCTCCCTTATTTTGTCTCCACTGGAGTATTTGTTAACGTGTCTACTTGTCTTACTTTACTCTCCATTCTCGTTATTCCAAAATTTTTGAAGGCTGAGACTATTTTATATCTGACTTTCCTATAACTCAAAGCATGCTACCTTGGATATAAAGGGTGCTCAGTAAGTACTTGTTAAATGTAATTCAATTCAAGTAAAAATTATGTAATCTTCACTAGAAAAATGTGCTGGCCATGAGACCATTGTTTACCAGTGAACCTGTTAGAACTTTCATGTATCAATTTAGTTGACTTTGCTGCCTATGAATAAAAAATATATTTTTACACTGTCATGTATTTTAAACTTTGGAGGAGAAAAAGCGTCATTGGATTATGTACTTATTTTTAGAAAAAATTGTGCTTAAGAGCCAATGGGAATTAAGGTCACAATCCATACTCCTAAAAATGTTATTTAAGGAAATTCTAGTAATTTCCTTAAAATTGGACTTGCCTTTCCTCCTACCACTGACGGTCTCTTTGCTTTTTGATTACGAAAGACCACTGGATCAAGGAGTGACTTTGGGGCTCTTGGAAAGTGAGTTTTTATTTAATTATGTCTCACTGCATAAACTGCAAATTGATTCACATTGGTAGGAAGAGGGAGGCAGGAAAACAGTAATTCTGTTCCATTTTCTCTGCCCTTTTCTTCCTCACATGTCTACCTTCTTCTCTGCCTAAACACTGCCTGTCCTTTCCACCCAGCTTTTCGCCCTTCTCAGACTGTTCAATTATAACGTAGTGCCATTTATTAAAAGTCTCTATCTTAAGCCTATATCTGTTTTGGCTTTTCCTTATCTGCACACAATTTATCTTTCTCAGGGATGAGGAAAGAGGACATTTGATGTAGTAAAGACACATTCTATAAAATACCTCAGAAAAAAACTGTCGCTATTTAATGAGTGTACTCTGGTGGTTTAGGAAATAAAATACTCACCTAAACAAGGGGAGAATTTAGCAACCCAGGATGCCTGGGCATCACTGGGCAGAAATAATTGCTAATTAGTATCCTACTAGCTCGGGAACATTAATTGGCTTTGGGGGATCTGCTTTCTACACCCAAAGTGTATTTTGCTCATTTTAGTTTGCTATATGGGATGAGAGAAGAATGTCAATTACTAAAATAGTTTCATCTCAGTGATTCAACCTAATGAAGACTTGTCATTTGAATGATTATTCAGTAGCTCGTTCTTGTTTTTCTGCCAAGTTTTCAGAAAAACAAACTCAGATATTCCTCACTTCTGAAAAGACATAACTTTCCTTTAAAATAATTGAGGGAGTTTTATTCACAGATACGGGAATGCTCACTGAAGAACTGTCATCCTATATGACTATGTAAGCAGAGAGAAAAGGGAAGACGATATTTTTTGAAACATTTAATTTTTATTTCAGAACACACCAAGCAATAATATAAAATAAAGTGCTTCAAACTGCTATCTTTAATTTTCTCCTAAAAAGAAAATTTGTCATCTATTTTATGATTTATTGAAGCTAAAGGCATATGTGAGAACAAGTTTTATGATTAATTAAATGAAATTACTTGTGCATAATACTCATAATGATATTATCTTTGAATTAAAATTCACTTGAATAAGATTGATGACATTTTCAATCAGCAGATTAATTAAACTCTTTTGTTAATTACACATAAGTCAATATGTTTGGATTTTATATCAATCAATATACTGAAGCAACATCCACTTACTTTGCTCTGGAAAACTGCTTTGCTGATATTTTTCTGGTAGCTTTATTTTAGAAGTTGAATTTCTTTTATTTTCTTTATATCAGGGGTCTCAATCGTTGGGTGATTTAGGTGTGAAAATAATTATTGCAGGTATATATATATATAGTGTGTGTGTGTGTGTTTGTGTATGTGTGTGTATACACACACTTTGCTTCTTTTTTTCATCATTGCGAAAGTCTTTCTTGGGTTCTGATAATTCCTTCAATGATTATTCTTGCAACTGAATTTCAACATTGCCATGCTCAGATTTTTTTATTAGTACAATGATGGAACTAGAACTGATGAAGTCTGCAGCTGCACTGCTCGGCCTGATGCCTGTCTGATTTGAACTGTTATCTACTGTTCTGCTTCCTACTTGCAAGCAGGGCAATGGCTAAAATGAAATCTTCTATTGTGTTTAACATTCTGAAGGATTGTTAGTTATTTAGATATCTTACCCTTCCTTTGATAACTTATCCCCTCCACCCCAAGTCCCATTTCTAGAGGCTTAATTCCTGATTAATTCATATTTGCCATTGTAGATGGAGGCTGGGAGGAAAGTGAATAGTGTTTTTTGACACAAAGCCACTGAAGGAGAAATGTTCTTGTCTTGGTATGCATTCGGGTCAGTGATAAGCCCCTAAACTGCTAACTTTTTGTTTTGAATGCCTCTATGCAGTGCAATAAAACCAAATGGTGTGGTTGGACCATCAATCCCGAACCTCTCCTCCTCCTTCAATTTCTGAGCATTTATTTTCTATGTTTTTATTCACTGGGCCAAATTCTCCTTTCAGTCTGGCAAGAGTTTACATGCTACAAATAGCTACCCTTGAATGAGTGGGAGTTTTCTAAGCTCTCATCAGAGAATCCAATTTTGGCCTGTCATTTAGCTCCTGTCGAAG
Source organism: Piliocolobus tephrosceles (assembly GCF_002776525.5). Taxonomy (NCBI): domain Eukaryota; kingdom Metazoa; phylum Chordata; class Mammalia; order Primates; family Cercopithecidae; genus Piliocolobus; species Piliocolobus tephrosceles. Next base: position 64,107,941 of record NC_045455.1, on the reverse strand, counting down.
CCTGGCTGAGAAAACTGATATTTGAGAAATGCAGTTTACAGGTGTGCAGTTTCTCGTCTATGTGTGCTGAGCTGTATTCATGATCACCAGAAACATCTAAATGTAGTGCTCATTAGTTTAGACTTTCCCAGTAAAAACTCTTTCATGAATCATGTTTTAGTGTTAAGTCTTTATCTTTTTTTTAAAAAGTCCATTAATACTAGAAACAGTGAAGTGAAGAATATTTTTGTAGCTTCTGTAAAAACTGCTTAAAGATATTGCCCATTATGTTGTTCAATGTTCCTTGCGCAAGAACTTATGCGATGAATTCCTTTAAAAATTTTTTCAGGAAAATGTTTGTCTTTATCAAAGAGGTGAAAGTTTTGCCTTTTTCAGAGCAGGGACACCATACCCTTTATTGTTTCTCTTTCTGCACTGGCCGTCAGGAAGCTCCAAACGAAAGTAAATGTTGTATCGTAAGAAGAGAGAATGAGAAATCACAGGCAGTTTCCAAGAGGAGTATACCAGTGATTTTTTCTTTGCCTTCTTTATATTTATCTGTTTATTTGTTGATTTAATGAACATTTGCTAAAGGATAGCTGTGCTCCAAGCACTATCCCAAATGTTGGATAGAAGAGCATGGTCCTTCCCCTGGATGGGATTATAGCCTGAGAGGGGACAAAATAACATTTTCCAATGAGAGGAGTGCAAGAATAGACAAATACATGAGGTACTGCAGGGGTTTGAATAAGAAAGCACCAAGTCCTGCCTGGAGACACCAGAGAAGGTGTCCTTGATGAATAATATAGAATAAATCCTGAGTGGTCAGTGTCAGAGTGGAGCACAGAAACCAAGCCATATAGGGAGGAGAAGCAAAGTGGGGAGGGTTTTAAAATGAAGGTGAAGAGAGGGCAAAACCTAAATGTTAAAGACCTCAGAGCTTTGCCTAGGAGTTTGTGATTTATCCTCTGGGGAATAAGGATTAGTAAAAGTGTTTCAAGCATGATGTTGGCATGATCAGATTTTCAGTTTAGAAAGCCTTCTGGCTACCTAGAGGAAGACAATTTGGGAAGGGGCCAGGAAAGAACCAGAGTATCCCAGTGGGAGGCTGGTGGAAAGTACAGGAGTGACTACACTAAGGCTGGGGCATGGGAGAGAAGAGAAGTGAAGTAGAGAGAGGAATGGAATCAGAATTAATAAGATTTAGTGTCCAATTAATGTTGGACCTGAGAGGAGGGAGTGGAAAGGGTGGCAACCCAAGTTTCTGGCTTAGAAGGTTGGATCACAATGAAAGGAGAGAATATGGAAAGAGACACAGGTGTGACTGTGTGGGTTGAGAGACGATGCATTAGATTTTGGTTGTGTGGAGATGAGGTGCCTGAGAAATAGATGATGGAAGATGCTTTGCAAGCAGGTAGATGTAAAGATCTGGACCTCAGGAGAGAAATCAGAACTGAAGCTATCGATCTGGGAGTAATTTCTGCGTGGGCGGTAGGTGAATCCCTTGAGAAAAGTAGGAAGTGGGAGTAAAGAACAGGGCTGAGGGTATGGAGGTGACACTTTTTAAGGGCTGGGCAGAAATACAGGGGACCTTCAGAGATCCTCAGGAGGCATGGGTAGAGAGGACCAGAGAGACCCAGGAAAAATGGTGTTGGCCTGATCATCCTAATGCCTTTGTGGAGAGTCTATGAGATTAACCCATAGGCATCTCAAACTCAATATGTTGAAGGCTGAGTTCAACATACTGAGTTTGAGAATAGTCTGTGGTAGACAGGAAGGGATGATTTAGGAGGATGATCCTACTCTTCCCCACATTACCTTCTGATCTCCCTTTGAAGTGGAAATCCACCCATACTCCAATTCAGACACCAAGGGACTACCTTTGAGTCATCATAAGCAGCCACCAAGCCTTACAAGGACAATCCAGTTTCTTATTAAACCCTGCCCTTTTTTCCATGCCACTTTGGGCATGGGTTATGGCAGTAGTCCTCAAGGATCCTTGACTCCTGTCTTGCTCTCAAAATCAAATTTACTCATATCACCTCCATGCTAAAAATCATCCATTAAATTCCTATTTCCTGCCAGACAAAGTCCAAAGCCTTAGCTTGATATACAAAGCTATTTAAACAGTATAGTGTCAGGCAGCCATTTTGAGGCAGCCATTTTGATATCATTGTTTTGCAAAGTATAAAGAAAGCAACTTTACCCTTTCCTCATTCCTCAGCTTCACTCCATTGCTGAGCCTTCCTCCATTCCTTCTGCTTAACCTTTTTCAGGCTAGGGATTACAATGACACTCAACCAATCAAAGGTCAGGGGCAGAAAACAACACCGTGTTTTATTGAATTGTGAAGTCTACCACCACGGTTGTATCTTTGGCTAATTTCCTGCCACTGAACTGGAGTATTTTTTCTTTCCTTTCCAGACATTCACACATACTGTTTCTTTTGCCTGGGATAATTTCCCGTTCTTTACTTCTGATAGGTTTATACAAGAAATAACATAAAGGTAGTGAATTCTGAACAATGGCAACATTTTGTTCAGGTTATAGTTAGCCTAGATGTTGTTTTCCTCCACTGCCCCCTCCTATCCAAGCCAGCATTTATAAAATCCTTCCCATTGCCACAATGCAGTTCAGAGACAGATTAGAACAAAGAAAGAAAAGTCACTTCTGAATGACTATTAGAGGCAGCCACTATTTGTAGACAGAGTGCACTTTAGAGGAAAGCAAATCTCCTCAGAAATAAGTTTGATGACTTAAAGATAAATTTTGAACAGTTGTTGACTGAGAAACTAAAAATTCCCTATCATTTGAATGAAAGCCCTGATATAAGAAAGCATCCTTTGCAGAGCACAATGGTGTCAGAGGTAGAATTTTGTAAAGCAAAGAAGAGGATCAGCAAATAAAGTAGATTCAGGACAAAGAAAGAAAGAGAATTTGAATAGTATCTGTAAAGGAACATTTCTTTTAGTAACACCTGGCTAAAGTTTCACCAATTCGGAGGTGAGGAAGAATGAGTATTTTACTGTATGTTTTCTTGCCTAAGTTAACTGTTTAATACTCTATATGCAGTCAATTCCAAAACAAGCATTAATTTATTCACTCTCAGCAGGGGAAACAAAAATTATAAACCTAAAACCCTTGTCTAAAATTAAAAGCAATTCTAAGTCATAATGGTGTTTGACAAGCCCAGGAAGAAAAGGAATTCTGTATGTCACATGCTTTGAATTTTGAAAGTGCTTTGTTGATGAGATAAGGATATTTACATTCTGTGACCACAGCAACAGAGCCTGAAAGTGCACAGTTAAGAGAACAGACAGGAGGGGGAAGGGCAGTATATCTATATTTAAATTTACACAGGCTTTGTCTGTTATTGTTTATTGGAAAAGAGCTAGAAGCTTCTGGACAGACTCGGTAGCTATAATTTTTTTGTGTGGAGATATTCATTTAATGTTAACTACAATATTGCTGTTTAATATTCATAGACTGTAACCTTCTACTGCCACATGTACAAAACATTCCATTATTTACTTAAAGCATATTTGTTTTGTAGAGCATGGAATTTGTTTACTTAATTTGTAAAGAAGGTAACAACCCTGCGCTAATATAAAAATGATTCTCGCATTAGTTGGAAAATCCTGCTATTTCTGGACCTTTTTTTTTCTTTGCAGGTTGCAAATAAACACGTCTTTAGAAGACTCAAATCTAAACACAACATGAGGATTGGTTTCTGTGACATGGTAACTTTAATTTACTCAGAGTTCAGCTGGGGAAACAGCCATTGTGACTGGTTTGGGTGGAGGGTCTTATTAAGCGGTACACTGGAGTTCGCTTGCATGGGTTACTAACACTCATGGGCCTGTTTTCCTAACTCTGAGTTCAGGGACTTAATGTTGATGAGCTTGAAAGCAGGGAGTATTTATACCACAAAATCAGCAAAGGCTACAAATCAGGCTTTCTCTGGAGAGCACGTTTATTACATATCCCTGCAGGGAAAGTGAAAGTCTGGAAGAGGATGTTGGAGGGTCAGAGATCCCATTAGTTCTTCTGAAACACTGGTTCAGGTGGGCAATGCAGAGCTTGCGGAGAAATCAGAAAAGACAAACTCATCCACTTGCCAAAGATGCATTGCAAAGGGGAAGTTCTTGGAGAGGACCACGGGAAGCTGCTGCCCTCTGGGTGTGCAGCCAAGCATCTGGTGGTGGGCTTGGTCAGCAGAGTCAGCAGTCAGGAAAACAAACTAGACATGGAGCAGAGGAAAGTCAGTCTCAGCTGGGATCTACCAGACTCTGTCACTCCATCACCATTGTCTGACTGCCCTTCCCCTCTCACCTGCTTCATTTTTGCCTTCCAAATTTTATACAGATTCTTTTTTTGGCCAATCATATATTGAATCATATAGGAAACAGGTGTCTGAAAAACAGATCTCAGCCTAATCAAGTTGACATAGCATAATCCAACACATGTCCCAACAGTGCAATAAAGCAGATATTACTTCCCCATTTTTCAGAAAAGAAACCCAAAATCTGGCAAGGTAACTTGTCTGAAGATACACAATACATCACTAGGTCTGTCAGAGTCCAGAATTTGTCTTCCCTTAACTACTACAGAATACTGGGAGTCTTGCTGTTTTTTTTTTTTTTTTTTTAAATAATGACTCAAATAAAATAATCCCATTCCAAAAGTGCTTTAGGTAACTTCTTAACTTCTGAGGTACAAAGGGAAATGACAGGATTGGATTTTTGCCAACAAGGAGCACATAGTCTATTTGTAAAAACAGACATAGAAATACTTTTGGTACCAGATCTTTTTAATTTTTTAATTTTTATTCTTTAGAGATGGGGGTCTCACTGTGTTGTCTAGGCT